>NW_024425675.1:28388096-28690630 GCF_017311325.1 Ursus maritimus | reverse complement strand
GGGGGGCGTGTTACCAAGCTCTCCGAGTGCTCCTACGCACACTGAAGTGTGAGGGCTGCCCGTCCAGGACCCAGAGTCAGTGTCATCACATGAAGGGGCAAGACAACAGAGTTATCTTAAAAAGTTAATGATCTGGTGACTTGTCTCAAGCAGTAATTGTTTGCTTCTTTGACAACCTTGTACTCACTTGATTATTTTGTGAACAGTTGCCCTTGACCCCCACACTTAACGCTCAAGGTCACACACAGGTACAGTTGCAGACTGTGCTGGAGTCCCCTTTGGAGCGAGGCTTCTCAGTCCTCAGTGTGCAGAGATTTTCTCATGCACGGCTTGCTCGACACTTGGCTCTCACTTGGAATGTAGCTCCACAGGGTCTGGGGTGATCTCTAACGTTCTGCACGTCTTTTATTTTTTAAAAGGCTTATTCATTTATTTGTGGGGGGTGTGGAGGGGAGCAGAGGGAGAGGGAGAGAATCTCAAGCAGAATCCACGCTGAGCGTGAAGACAGATGCAGGGCTCAATCTCACCACCCTGAGATCACGACCTGGGCCGAAACCAAGAGTCAGTTACTCAACCCACACCCAATCTGCATTTATTTTTTTTATAATAATATTTTTTATTATATTATGTTAGTCACCATACAGTACATCCCTGGTTTTTTATGTAAAGTTGCAGGATTCATTATTTGCATACAACACCCAGTGCACCATGCAATACGCACCCTCCTTACTCCCCATCACCGGTCTATCCCATTCCCCCACCCCCCTCCCCTCTGAGGCTCTCTGTTTCTCAGAGTCCATAGTCTCTCATGCTTCATTCCCCCTTCTGATTACCCCCCCTTTCTTTATCCCTTTCTTCTCCTACCGATCTTCCTAGTTCTTATGTTCCATAGATGAGAGAAACCATATGATAATTGTCTTTCTCTGCTTAACTTATTTCACTTAGCATTATCTCCTCCAGTGCCATCCGTGTTGCTGCAAATGTTGAGAAATCGTTCTTTTTGATAGCTGGATAACATTCCACTGTATAAATGGACCACAACTTCTTAATCCAGTCATCTGTTGAAGGACATCTCGGTTCCTTCCACAATTTAGCTATTGTGGACAGTGCTGCTATGAACATTGGGGTGCATATGGCCCTTCTCTTCACTACATCTGTATCTTTGGGGTAAATACCCAGTAGTGCAATGGCTGGATCATAGGGTAGCTCAATTTTTAACTTTTTAAGGGACCTCCACACTGTTTTCCAGAGTGGCTGTACCAACTTGTTTAACAAGCAGTCTCATTAATCTTACTTGCGGCTGAGAGACCACAGTTGAGACCTATCACCCTGTTGACCCTGCTACCCAAACTTGTGATTGTAGGTCTGGGGTTGGCCTCATCTGGGAGATTGTTAAAAATCCAGACTCAAAAGTCCCATCCCAGATCCACAGAATCAGAAAGATTTTGGCAAGATTCCCCAGTCATTTCTTCTGGGTGTCGAAGTTGGAGAAACATCTCAGACAGTTCATGAGGACAGCAGGGGCTGGGACTCTGACAGAACATTGGCTGAAGGGAAAGTAAAATAATTTGCAAACAACCTACATCTGATTGCCGTTCCCAACACTGTTGAATTATACCATGTTTATTCTACTTCTTGATTTCCGATTGCTTTTTCCTCCTTCATGACTGCAGTTCTGGGGGAAAAAAAACCAATACTATAATAGTACACATATAAATAGCTCTAATTAAAGCTCAATGGAAAATATACAGCATAAGAGATGAAATTGATGTAATTAACAATAATTTATGTGGAGCCCTTTATGTTTTAGTATATCAAAATAAATTAGTTGATGGTAGGACGTTAATAATTAATTTGAGATGTTTATGGTAAGATATTGACCCAATAATGTATTCTGTTTTCTTTCTAGATTTTAATATTTATATAATTTAGAAGTTGGTTTAAAAAAGGGGGGTATTTTAAACTCTTATAATTGGATCTATCTATTAATTTATAGTCAAGAAGAGTACATTTATTTAAAATAGAGAAATACTATTTGCATTGCATTAACATTTACTAAGAGGGACAAAATCTTGGTAGTTATTAGTATAAAAGAGCTTGCTTATTAGATGTGGCTTTGAATTGATTTTTGTATAAGCAAAAAATTTTTTTTATTATTACTATGACTATTTGGATGCTTATTGATTTTTCTTACTCTGTCTTTGGAGTTATTTTTCTTCAACTATGCTTTTTTTTTTTTTTTTGCTTGTGATTTTCATAATTTATTCATCTTTTTTTTTACATGTTTATCCTTACAGACTGTCCTGTAGCTCTTAGTAGTACTTAATGACTGAAAGTATCCGGATCCCTCATACTTGGTGATGTCCTTAAGTCTCTAAATGTTGCAGAAAGCTTGCCTAAACCTGGACAGAAACTATGGGCTGCGGGCTGGCCACAAATCCTTTCAGAAACAAGATGGGATATAAACAAGCGCTTGAATAAATGTGTGGGGCATCAGGGCAGAGGCTGGAGGCAGGACTCTTCATCTAAACTACAAACAGGCAAACAATCAAATCAAAAAATGGGCAGAAGATATGAACAGACACTTTTCCAATGAAGACATACAAATGGCTAACAGACACGTGAAAAAATGTTCAAAATCATTAGCCATCAGGGAAATTCAAATCAAAACCACACTGAGATACCACCTTATGCCAGTTAGAATGGCAAAAATGGACAAGGCAAGAAACAACAAATGTTGGAGAGGATGTGGAGAAAGGGGATCCCTCCTACATTGTTGGTGAGAATGCAAGTTGGTAGCTCCTGTTCGGGCAGCTTGGAGAACTCCACCAGACATGGGTGTTGTCTCTTATTGTCATCTCTAACCTGGAACGGGACAGAAAATCCTCATAATAATAGTCTCAAATTTCATGGACGGCCCTGGAGGAGATAATGCTAAGCGAAATAAGTCAAGCAGAGAAGGACAATTATCATATGGTTTCTCTCATTTATAGAACATAAGAAGTAGGAAGATCAGTAGGAAAAGAAAGGGATAAAGAAAGGGGGGTAATCAGAAGGGGGAATGAAGCATGAGAGACTATGGACTATGAGAAACAAACTGAGGGCCTCAGAGGGGAGGGGGGTGGGGGAATGGGATAGGCCGGTGATGGGTAGTAAGGAGGGCACGTATTGCATGGTGCACTGGGTGTTATACACAAGTAATAAATCATGGAACTTTACATCAAAATCTAGGGATGTACTGTATGTTGACTAACGTAACATAATAAAAAATTATTATAAAAAATAAATAAATAAATTACAAACAGGACCATCTCACACTCCACCACTCTGGAGGTATTCCTTAAAGAAGATTACATCCTCAGAGTTGCAAATGCCCTTGAGAGGGACACACCTTAAGTTCCTTTGCGTGATCTTCTTTAAATTTCAGTGTATAAGAGTAAGACATCCCTGGAAATGGGTCCGGGACCAGACCAGGGAGCCGTGGGTATGCCACGCTCTAATTATGCCTACGTATTAGATTTTCTAACCCAAGAGTTTTTAAAGTAAAAGCTTTCATCAACAAGCCTTTTATTAACAGAGAAATTTGCATTTTAAAATTTCCATTGACAGAGAGAGAAAAGCCCGACTAAAGAACCGTAAAGTCAGGGGAAGATGAGGACATTGGCTGGGATTCAGGCCCTACCTGAGACGGGAAGGCCTGACTGTCCGCTCTGCCGCAAATCTGCTACATTTTGGGTAATTCGCTTCATCTCTCTGGGCCTACGTTTGCTCATCTCTACAGTAAATTGGACCAGATGATCCCTAATGTCCCCTCATTGCCTTTGTTTTCCAAAGAACAATAACAAGAGAAAGAGAAAATGAGTAATTTAAATTTTCCCTTCAACTAGGTTTAAAATTACCACCTTAGGCTGACAGATCTGAGTTATTTTCTATGATTCAGTGAATTAAAAAATAAAATACGGAAAAAAAAAATATTGGAGAAAAGGGAAAAATGTTTAGGCAAAGCAATAAAGTCATTACTTAATATTGAAGCTCCAGGCTTTGCGGTTTTGAGTAGAATTTGAAGTTGGAGGAGTATTTTATTTCTTGCCACCTATTAACCCAGTCTCTAAAAGAGGTAACTTCCTGCCTTCTGACGGACTGTGGTAATTTCTGACATCTTTCAGACAGTGTACTAATTACATTATTAACTGCATATGAATTTCATTTCTAAAAGTAGGAAGTGAAATAATTGTTAAGTTTTTGCCTGAAGACTTGAGACCATCCTACATAACTGAATGAATCCCATCACGGTGAATTTCACTATGAATGCACACGTGAGTAGTAATTGTTGATGGGAATACAATAAATCCACCTAGTTTAAAAGTGCCAAGGGGTAGTAATGAGTGAGTGCAGTTACACCTCGATGAAATTAGCTAGAAAGATGATTACAAATTGTTTATAAATGTAGATTTTTTGAAGGAATTTCCAGTTCCAAATAATTTTCTTGGAACATATCATATATTTCTTTAAATAATCCCCAGTATCAATATTTTGCTCCTTCACCATCTTAAGACTCAAAGATGATAATAGTGTTTGGTGTTTTGGTCATAATACAGGGTGAGTGAACGCTCCTGTATGAGATAAAAGCAAAAAAAGTTGTAGTTAAAAAAGATGGTAAGAAGCCAAATTTGCATAGATCAGGGAGTGCCCTAAAGGGGCTCTTTATCTCAGCATGAGAATGTCCTTTACCAATTTGCCAATCAAGAGTTCATTATAACAGGATTCCATCACTAAATCTGTAACTAATAATGTAAGACGTGAGATGGATTTGTAGGTCCATTGTTTTAGGATTTGGCAAAATTGAGAATCTTCCTCACTGGTTGACCAGGAGTGTCTCCGAGAAGGGTATTTCGGGATACCAAGAGAAAAAGAGTCAGTTCCAGAGTTTGTTAAATGGTGCCTCTTCGAGGCAGTCGTAGTAACTTCTAGGTGTTGTTCCTGTGGCTTTCTCTCCTTGCCCCCGCCACAAACCTGCGTACTCATTCAGTCAACCGGGGAGGCCCAGGGATTTGCCCCCAACTCACAGCTCAGTTTTATGGAGACCAGATGACGCTCTTATAAACGGTGTGTGCTGGGGGAGGGAGGGACCCCGATCTCATTCAACACCATTCATCTCATTGATCAGTCATGGGGGCCAACCATTCACAATTCTCTTATTTAATCTGAGACTCGTACAAAGATAACATCTGATGGAAGCTCTCTTAATAAGGCACCAAGAGACTGTATTTTTCACTGTTCTCTAATAAAAACGTAGACTAGAGGCTTCTACGGTCTCCTAACAAAGAGATTCTACAGACGTTAGGTTTCTTTCTTTTTATAGAAAGCCTCTGGGAAAAGAGGTACATCTTGGAATAATGTACCGGAGACCAATAGACAATGCTCAAAATCTATTAATTCTGCTTCCACATTTTTTAGAAAAGAGACATTATAACATGATGAATGCCAGGTTTGTGTTGTTATCATTTTAATGACAACAAAATGTATTTGGCCTGCCTTTATAACAATGTCTTAGAAATATTAGCATATTATAGTGAGATCGTATATTTTATATATGTAATAGTGATATAAGGAAGAGATTTGCATAAGTCAGTGTTTATTAAAAATTTCTGGCCAATTTGCCCCATTCTGACATGTCAGAGGAGCAGAAATTAGGCTGGTAGTTAAAAAACACTTTTTCCATGCTATACGTAACATAGGCCATGAACAGTTACGTTACACTGGTTTGTTTGGGTTTTTTTCCTTTCCTTTACGTTATATTGGATAACTATTGTCAGGGAGGAAGAACTCCCACTACCTCTCAGGTCCTTCTAGCTGGACTAAGAATCAAATTGACATGAGGCAGATTAACAGGAGAAAATCCAATTTACTTGCATATGTACAGGGAATTCACACAGACGTGGAAAAATTCCAAAGACAGTCAGGCAAAATGAGGTATATATGTCATTCTGAACTAAGGAGAAGGGGGTTGGGGGTCTGGGACTTAAAAGGGAAAAGAATGCAATTCACAGGGAAAGGATAAAGAGCAAGCATTTGGTAAATAAATGTTTGCTAGGCCACTCCGAAACCAAGGGACAAAGACAGGACTCTGATGCACCAGGCCTCGCTAGGTTCCTCCCTGTGCACCACACCTGCTTCCCATCATAATGTAGGTATCTGCAGTGATAGCCCTCTTCCTGGAGCAGGTCCTCTACCTAACCTCTTTTTAACCAGTTGTGAAGGAGATAAAGAGCTTTCCCCAAATCTGCTGGATTTTGATAGCTTCTAATTCAAAATAATCTTTATGCCAAAGTGACCCATCTTGGGGCGGTCTGCGCTTGGCCCCTACATTACTTGTGAGAATATCTAACTCAGGGTTTGGACCCAGTGACTTACCAGAAATTTGTATCTCCCATCCCTGACTTTTTCATTTTTACAATGAAATTTCCAGAAGCAACCTCATAAGGCCAAAAGAACAGATTTGCAGTTCAAGACAAATCTTGGGCCATTGTTTTCCCAGTGGGGAAAGAAAAAGAAAAATGAAGAATGTCATCTATTAACTTTATTGTACAGAGTAGCTGGAATATTAAGAAATAACCTCTGAACTTAATTTATTGATAAGGACATTCTTTTGAGTTTAAAGAATTTAGAGATATAAAATGTATACAGAAATCAGAGCTCAAAAGAATCTAACAATCTGATAAAAATTGAACACATTTCTTTTGCTGAATTGGCAGGATCATGAATCAGCTGCTTGAGGATGTCCATAATATGACTTTTTTTTTTCAACAGGTGGGTTCCAATAGTTGGCAGTTAATACACGTTGATCTGGAGATGAGACACAGAAACTGTAAAAGTCAGATGGAATTCCTTGGCACATTCTGAACTGATGGAAAATCCTACCATTTCTCCCGATCATCTCCGCATGCACTGTTTATAAGCCTCTCGGCTTGTGGGCAGGTATAGTTGGGGCAGGGATAGTTGCGCCCACCTCATTATTTCTCGGAGCATCTGGTTCTTTCCGCTCACCGCCTGCTGTTACTTTCTGAAAGCACTTTCACAGACCCATTAGCCTGTGGGCAGCCGTTTACTGCTGAGCCGTTCTCCGCTAAAAGCCATCAGTAGCCCCGATCCAACTGAGAACCGAAGAAGGTTACAACAGAGTATCTTGCTTTTACCAAAGGGGGAGACCATGGATTTACAGCAGTGTCAGTGTGCGTGTTCTCAAGGGGGTTCCCATTAGAAACCCACAGAGAGCCTTACAGCAGGGTCCCTAACACAAATGGTCACTGACATTAGTTGACTGTGTTGAATCCTTTAAAGGACACTATCCCTTGAGCCCTCCTAGACCACATGTTTTCAAGTCCAAATTGTTTCTAAGTTATTTATTTATTTATTTATTTATTTATTTATTTGCATTTTTTTAATGATTTTTTGTTATATTATGTTAGTCACCATACAGTACATCCCCGGTTTCCGATGTAAGGCTCGATGATTCATTAGTTGCGTATAACACCCAGTGCACCATGCAATACGCACCCTCCTTACTACCCATCACCGGCCTATCCCATTCCCCCACCCCCCTCCCCTCTGAGGCCCTCAGTTTGTTTCTCATAGTCCATAGTCTCTCATGTTTCATTCCCCCTTCTGATTACCCCCCCTTTCTTTATCCCTTTCTTCCCCTACTGATCATCCTAGTTCTTATGTTCCATAGATGAGAGAAATCATATGATAGTTGTCTTTCTCTGCTTGACTTATTTCACTTAGCATTATCCTGTTTCTAAGTTATTTAGAGCTGAAAGGCCATAATAGTATTAAAAACAATTTCGTAAATTACATAGCCATATCCTGATTACAAAATGCTTTCAACCCCTTATCTTCCTTATTTAACAAAGCATGAAAGATGCTGGTTATCATCTTCCTTATTTAACAAAGCATGAAAGATGCTGTTTATCATGCAGTGGAAATAACACAATTTGTTGTGTTCTAACAGGGCCAGCCAGTCATGATATCCTGGTGACTCTCAAAATTCATGTGAACAGTATATTCATTCTCCAAACTCATGAAGGCAGAGAAGAAAGATGAAGGATAGATTTTTGGTGAATGGTTATGCATCAAACTTACATAAAAAGAGGTGGCATCTATTTTTGACCTGAGACCAGAAACCCACGGAATCACATTCTTAAAAGATTTCACTTACTGTGCAACGAAAAAATCGTCACTAAAGGAACATACTAACACGGGTATTTGACATTTCCACCTGTCTTGGAAGCTTTGAGAAACAATTTTAAATGACTAGGAAAGCACATTTATAGTAACCTTTTTCTCTATCTTATAAGCTTATTATATATTTTAGAAATGAAGGAATTTCTTGTAATATATTCCTACAAGTAAAGTCACTCTCAAATTCATATAACATTTATATAATTTTGTTCAGAAGAATATATTATGGCTTATTTTAAATTGCCTAACTGTTGGAACAGTATCTGGGCATAAATATGGACAGGACAAAGAGCATAGAATATACTAAAATTTAATCATACAAATATTTTCTATCCAATTCCATTGGACAGAAAAGATGGAATTGTTATCCATTCATAGAATATAAAAATAAAGCAAAAAATACTCTAAATTGGACGCCCTTCAGCAGCTTTGGCCAAACTATACAGATGAGTTAAACAAGCTGATTTTTTTTTTATACTTGATACTCGGGTAACGCTACTTCCTCACAATTTTTAAAATTTATTTTGCAGTTTCCTGCACTAAAAATTACAGAAGCTATGACTAAAGTAAAATAAAATGTAGAATTAAATAAAAACTCAAGAAAAGTTTTGATCGGGTTTCCGAGGGTCCTTGAAATGGAGTATCTCACTCTTTTAATTAAACAAATAAATGTCAACATATTGAACTGAACTCTCTTCGTCCATCCGGGGAAGGAAATTTTAGAACTGGATGCTCTCAATCACCCTGTTTGGTTGTGTCTCCACCCTCCCCCCACCACCCATGGGTGATCCATTGATCAGCCAGGGGGAAACTCCAGCGGTGAGAAGAGGGGGTTAGGCTCACAAGCACTGTGTTTGGTGTTCAGTTTTGTTAATAGCAATTCTGATTCTTCCCGGTGCATCCAAAGGAATGGAGATGCAGATACCTTAGGTGGTAAGGGCAATGGTCTCCGTCCTCTGCTAGTGTTCTGTTATTTCTCTACAGATTTTCTACGGCCTTTGCACATCCTTAATTGCTCAATATCTCTTACATTATCCAAGGTCAGAAAAACCATATGGCTTTATAAAGATCAAAGAGTAGAGTCAGGAACCCACACTTTTTAAGTAAAGAACTCCCCTATTACCGATTTTAGAATCAAATGCACACGGCCCACTAACTATAAAAAATTTATGTGGCCAAGTTAACCTACTTGGAAGAAGAAGAATGTGTCCGTTAGGGCCGAAAGGACAAGCCCATCTTCCAGTGGGAAAATAGTAGAGTGTAGACATTAAGGGAAACAAAATTAAAGACACTGGATTGAGAGACTCCGAGTGGTAGGTACGAATGACAGAAAATGGAGAAATTAAATGAGAAATTAACCCCTCAGCCTCTGAGGTCACTCTTTGTGTTGAAATTCAGTTGTTTTAAAGAGTCTTTATTACTGGAGACATGATTTTCTCATAGCCAAGGAGAAAGTTCAATTACTGCGCCCAACTAATCGTCGTTTTAAATCATTTTTGTTTAACGATTGAGTGTATTGGACGGATTTGTCATACTCAGAATGAAACTGGTACAGATGAAATGCCTGTTAAGGGGCATTAACTTCACTATTTTCTCATTTGCTATAAAAGCCTGGCAAGTACCAAGAGTTGGGATAGACTGGGGCTCATTATCAGCCAAGTAAGGGAGAGAAGAGCTTCCTGATGGGTTTAAAAACAAGTAGCTTTTGGTTTAGAGTCTAGGGAAAGTTAGGGGGGAAAAAAGTCTCTGTCTTGTTTTCTAGGGTTGATGAGTTATCTCTCTTCTGCTGTTATAACTCACTTGTTTTCTACATCCCACCGCCCCAGATATGTTAATGGGTTTCTCTACTTCAACCCCATTTTTCCAGTCGTTACCACCCATGTGCCAATCAAACAATTACCTTGTCATTCCTTTTATAAGACCTTCTGTAAAGACCCACAGAATCCTTTCAGAATTATGGAGATCCAGTAATACTCAGATCATAAACATTGTTTTATTGAGCGTTTCATGGATAATTTGAGTAAAGAAACAAACGCCAAACTAGTAAATATTCTATGGAAATAAAGGGAGTATTTAAAAATTATTGAAATTTATTAAAAGCTGACATATGTTGTTTTTATGGCTTTTAGAGATTCTTGACAAAGGGAGTTGTGAGCAATTTTAATTGATGTATTTCAACTGTTGTCCAGTATGAGTTCACAGCAACAAACGGAGGACGGGCTGGAGCGCAGTTCCCAAAACTGGCTTCTTGCTGATGTAGCTCAAACTATGGTTTTATGCTTGCCAAGTGTGATTCTGTGTTTGACTCTGGAACCAGTCGTCATAATGCAGCCTTTGACAGTCCTCATGGACACATTTGAGTACTAGCTAAATTGGGAAAGCTGAAGAGACAAAAAAGGGTGGGATGTTACAAACTACAAACTTATTTCTGATTCTAAATATGTCCCTTTATGCTCAGATGGCGAGCGCCTTTTAACAAGCTACGTGTCTTCCCGGGTTCCATGTTAACATTGGGTGTGAGCCTCGGCATTAGCCTGGCTCTATCTTGCGCAAGTGTGCGCCATCAAATCAGAAATATGGCAGGTTCCTTGGCACCCATTTTTGGATGGACTGTTTCCAGGAAAAACAATGACTTACCAAGCAGTTCCAAGTGACGTACCCAGTGAAGAACATAAAGCTGCAATGGTTTACAGATGCCCAGGAAATAAACCAATCGCCAATTCTAAACGGCGTGAGGAAGAGCCATCGCTGAACGTAAAATCGCAACTGGGAAATGAAAAACCCTTATCAAAAAGAGGCTGAGAAAGCTGAAGAGCAGGGTGTGAGAAGTGGCCAGAGTCCTCCTGATCGGCCCACTCCTCCCCACAGAGCCACCACCAAAGACTGCCACTCAACCACCTCTTGAGAGCCTGAGACAGGTAAGCAGGTCAAGAACCCAAACAAGCAGCTCCAAGCAATCGAACAACTGAGAGAAGCAGCACCTGGAAAACGGCTAGAAAAACACTATTCAAAGAAAATGCAGCAAGAGAGAGCCTTTCTCCAGGAGCTGGAAGACACGGATTTGGGGATTTAAAGATTCAGGGAAAGCAAGTTCTCAAAAATTGAGACAAACACATCTGTTAAATCCACCGGCATCTATCAACTACCCATGTGTCCACTCTTAATGTTCATCTTTAACTTTAACCATTTATCTAGGATTAAAAAAAAGAAATAGAACAAGAAACCATAAAATATGTAAGAATATATCTAACGAGGGATGTCCAAGAACCCTACAGAATTGCCCCCTGTTTCAGAATCACCAATTTGGAAGTTGACCTACATGTACACGGTAAATTTATTTTTGACAAAGATACTAAGGTGATTCAATGAGAAGTAGAAAGTCATTTCGACAAGTGATACCAGAACATTCGACATAGACCCTTTACTCATAACCACAGATTTAAAAAACTTGGAATGGATCACAGATATTAATTAAAAATCTAAAACTAAAACATCTCGAAGAATATGTAAAACAGAATAAAAACTTCATGATATTGGATAAACACACACACACAACACACACACCCCTGAATCTTATAAGAAAAAATAATTAATTACTTGAACTTTGTTAAAATTAAAGCTATTTTTCTTCTAAGGATTAAGAAAATCACACAATCTGGGGCGCCTGGGTGGCACAGCGGTTGGGCGTCTGCCTTCGTCTCAGGGCGTGATCCCCGCATTATGGGATCGAGCCCCACATCAGGCTCCTCCCTGTGAGCCTGCTTCTTCCTCTCCCACTCCCCCTGCTTGTGTTCCCTCTCTCACTGGCTGTCTCTATCTCTGTCAAATAAATAAATAAAATCTTAAAAAAAAAAAAAAAGAAAATCACACAATCAAAATAAAAAGGGAAGGAACAGCATGAGAAAATATTTGCAATACAAACATCAAATATAGGACCAGGTTTCCAGACTACATGAAGCATTCTTACAACTCAGTAATAGGAAAACAAGTGACCCAATAAAAGAGACAAAATATTGAACAGTCCTTCACAAAATAAGATAAAAAAATCCCCCCAATACATATGGCCAACAGACACATGAAAAAATGCTCAACATCATTCGGCATCAGGGAAATACAAATTAAAACCACAATGGATATGACCTCACACCTGTCAGAATAGCTAAAATCAACAACACGAGAAACATCAGGTGTGGCTGAGGATGTGGAGAAAGGGGAACCCTTCTGTACTGTTGGTGGGAATGCAAACTGGTGCAACCACTCTGGAGAACAGTATGGAGGGTCCTCAAAAAGTTAAAAATAGATCTGCCCTATGACCCAGCAATTGCACTACTAGGTATTTACCCAAAGGTTACAAACATAATGGTTTGAAGGGACACATACACCCCAATGTTTGTAACAGCAATGTCCACAATAGCCAAACTATGGAAAGGGCCCAGACGTCCATTGACAGATGAATGGATAAAGAAGATGTGGTATAGAAATACACACACACACACACACACACACACACACACTGGAATATTACTCAGCCATCAAAAAGAATGAAATCTTGACATTTGCAACATTGTGGAGGGAGCTAGAGGGTATTATGCTAAGCGAAATAAGTCAGTCAGAGACAGACAAATACCTTATGATTTCACTCATATGTGGAATTTAAGAAACAAAACAGATGAACATAGGGGAAGGGAAGAAGAAATAAAATAAGATGAAAATAGAGAGGGAGGCAAACCGTAAGTGACGCTGACCTCTAGGGAACAAACTGAGGGTTGCTGGAGGGGAGGGGAGTGGGGGAAGAGATAACTGGGTGATTAAGGAGGGTACTTGATATGATGAACACTGGGTGTTATATGCAACCGATGGATCACTAAATTCTATCCCTGAAAACTAATAATATAGTATATGTTAACTAAATGGAATTTAAATAAAGAATTTTTTAAAAGTCCCCCCAGGACACAAATTTCCCTCCAAAAAATACACAAAGGGTGCTCAATATCAAAGGTCAGCAGGAAAATGCAAATTCCAACCACAGTCAGATAGCACCACCCACCTTCTAGAATGGCTGGAAGGACTGACCTGAGGACGTAGAGCTGCTAGACTCTCATACGCTGTGAGTGAGATTACGACAGTTTGACAACTTCGTAAACAAGGTAAACATACATTATCATAAGAAGCAGCCCTTCCGCTACCGAGTATTTACCCAAGAGAGAAGGAAATGTGTATAAAAAAAATTATGAAATCAGTGTCCATAGCAGCTTCATTTATAATAACCAAACACTGGAAGCTTCCCAAATGTCCATTAATAGACTTATAGGTAAATAAAATATAGTATATTTATTCCATTGAAAACCACTCAGTAATAATATGCAACAACATTTTGATACATACAACACGGATGGATCTCAAAACAATCTTGCTGAGTGAAAGAAGACACAGAACGCTATCCCTGCTTTATGATTCCATTTTATGAGATTTCAGGAAATGCAATGTAATCCATAATGGTGGAGAACAGATCATTGATTGCTGGGACAGGGTTGGAGGGAGGGAGAGATGGCCCAAGGGCACGAAGTAACAGGAGATGAAAGTGGTTAGTTCCTTGATTATGGTGACGATTTCACAGAGCATACATATGTCAAAATTCTTCACATTGTGCAACTTAAATATGTGTAGTTTACTGTGAATTAATTATATCCCAACAGAGTCGAAAAAGTAAAGTTTAAGTTGACACACAATTTAACCCACTGAGACAAATTGCGATTTTAGTCTGTAGCTTTATTTTTTGACAAGGCTCAGATCGTGAAATAATCTGAAGAATTAGATTATTCCTGAATGTTATACATTCCTTGAGGTTACTTTTGGGATTCTTTCCCATCATGTAGTATCATCTAGAAATCTAATATAGTCAATTGCTGCTCAAAGAGGTCATGTGGTTTCCCAAAATTCCTATCACAGTTTCTAAAATTAAAATATCTGGTTTAAAAAATATCTTTTGGAATGCCACTAGCAGGCTTTAAAAAAATGCTAAAGGAGAGATATAAGAATACACACATTTTTCAGTTTAAAAAATCAAAGAGAGTAGTTGCCAAATGCAGAAATCTAAGTAGAAATTAATTCATTGTCATCTGACATTTGGTATTGTTCTTCATTCCCACGTTAAGAGCCTTCTCTAAGGGCTGAAGATTACGCCTGAAAGATATTAGCTAAGTCGGGGCGCCTGGGTGGCACAGCGGTTAAGCGTCTGCCTTCGGCTCAGGGCGTGATCCTGGCGTTCTGGGATGGAGCCCCACATCAGGCTCTTCCGCTAGGAGCCTGCTTCTTCCTCTCCCACTCCCCCTGCTTGTGTTCCCTCTCTCGCTGGCTGTCTCTATCTCTGTCGAATAAATAAATAAAATCTTAAAAAAAAAAAAGGATATTAGCTAAGTCAATTGATACTAAAATGAATGAAATAAAGACTATTTTTTAAGCACGGTAACATGTGTTGGACATGAATTAAAACATGAAAAATGGAAGTAAATTCTCAGAGATTTTTTTTAACAGAATCTCAGGAGGCAATAGGTGTACAGGTCCCACATTTCAAAACAAAAAGTCTCGACCATGATGAATGCAAATGTCAAGTGCCATCTTACAGAAACTCCTCTGTAGGATAAATATTTTCATTGCATAAATGGGAGACAATTTAATAAGGATTCTGGAATTTGGTGGGAAAAACAAATCATACTAACATCCAGGAAACTTGACTAAGATCCAAATATTTGTACATAATTCCCTCTGCAAGTCACATCTGATACCTGAGATCTTGGAGCACTAGTTTCATTACTAGAAAAGTTGATTGAGTTACCAAAGGGGGAAAAATATCAAAACCCATAATAAGAATCATCAGACTTTCCAACCAGTACGTACACACACACACACACACACACCAATCAATAACACTAATAACTTGTTAAAATGAAGGTATAAGTGCATCAGTTATCCACTGCAAAATGGCGCTGCAGTAACCAGCCACCTCAAAACCATAATATGCTTTTATGGAAGTCACGGCTTTGTGGGTTTGCAATTTCGACTTGTCTCAGCTGAGCGAGTGTGTTCTCAGACTAGCTTGAGCATGTTCTCATGGTCATTCCAGAGGTGCCAGGGTGAGTGAGCATCGTTGGCATGTACCTGCCCTCTGTTAGCATCACATTCTAACTTCTCATTGGCTAAAGCAAGACACAGGACTGAGTCCATGGTCACAGGTAGAGGCAACCTCACAGTTATACAACAGAACCATAGGTGTGGGTCATCTTCGGGATGACCTATTTTGTTCCATTGATCTATTTGCCTATTTTTCCCATGCTGTCTTAATTATTGTTATATCTGGTAATCATGTGCCATGAGTTCTCTGACTTTTCTTCATTTCCAAAAATACTTTAGCTTGTGTAGGTTTCTTGCATTTCCACATAAATATCAAATCAGCTTGTCAATTTTTACAAAAATTCCTGCTAAGATTCTGGTTAGGGTTGCATTGAACTCATAGATAAATTTAGGGCAAATTAAAATCTTAAGGTTATTGAAACTCATAGTCAATGGACATGGTATATCTCTCCACTTACTTGGTCCTCCTCAGTTTCTTTCAGAAATGCTTTCCTGAGCACATCTTGTATATCTTTTATTATTAAACTAATTTCTAAATATTTTGACTTTTGCTGGTATTATGAATGGATTTTTTTTCTTCTGATAACTTGTTGCTAACACCAAGAAATACTTTGTTTTTATGTTGATTTTTTTCTTGTGATCTTACTAAATTAGCTTATTATTTCTAGAGGCTTTGTAATATTTTTCTTAGGATTTTATATATTTTTTATATATAATCATATCACACATGAATGAAAATTGTACTTCCCCCCCATCTTATGATTCTCGTTTCTTTCGCTTGCTTTGTTGTAGTGACTAAAATTTCTAATACAACAACAAACAGAAGTTTTGGGAGTAAAACGTCTTTGCCTTACCTCTGCTCTTCCATAGGAAGCATCCAGTTTGTCACCATTAGCTATGATATAAGGTATACATTTTTCCTAGATGCCCTTTACTACTTCTATTCTTATTAAGCAGAGAGCTTTTATCACTAATGAAAGTTGAATTATGTTGATGCATTTATTGAAATTTCATATGATTTTTCTACTCTACTTTGTCAATGGAGAGAACTAACATTGGCTATTTTTTAATGTTAGACCAATCTTGCATTCTTGAGATAAACTCCACCAGTCACAGCATATAATCCTTTCCACATTCCGCTGTTTAGATTTGTTCACATTTTATTAAAAGCGTTGCCTCCATCTATGCACTGGACAGAGTCTAAGGCGGCCCTATGATCCCAGACTGCTCGTCTTCGTGAATCTTTTGTGCCTGTCCCTTTGCTCGACTGTAGGTGTGTGCTGTGATTTGCTTTTATAAACAAGACAATTTGGTAAAGGGAAGGGATCCCCTGATTATGTGTATGTGGTTGTGTTTCAAAGGATTGTGGCTTCCATCTTGCCGAAAGACTCTTTGCCTTGAACACTTTTAAGAAACAAGCTGTAGGTTAGGGGCTGGCATATGGACAAGGCTACATAGAACAAAAGCAGAGGCCCTCACGCTGATACTTGTGTGGAAGAGAATGTGACCACCACCAAGCCTGGAAGCAGATCTTCCCCACCACCGCGCCCCCACACTCCCATCCAGCCTCTGATGAGGCCACAGCTCCAGCTGACACCTTGATTGGAATCTCATGACTCTGGAGCAGACAAGCCAGAGGCCAGACACACCAAGGGAGGACCAGGACAAAGAAGACTGGAAACAGGGACGTTGTCTTTACTTCTGAGACTGAAATATCAGTACACTGGGGCACCAAGGACCTCGTGTTCCCTTTCATTTTCTTGAAAAAAGGAGACAACCCATTGCTTTTAGTGGTTTTACAATTTTTCCTGCTGTTTTTTCCAGTACTTCTTTTTTTGTTAGCGAATCAGTAGCCTAAATTGGTTCAATTTTTTGCCATTTTCCTTCATTTCTGCCATGCTTATGTTTGGGATTTGTCTTTACTCATTACTTGTATGTTTGCTAATGCTGTGGTCAGAGTCCCACACTGGAATTTGGCTTATCTTTACATCTATAGTTCCTCATCCAGCTGCCAAAAAGTAGTCTGGATCTTCCATTTCTTCTGAACCCCTCATGAAGAACTGGATTCAAGCCTATTTCAGTGTCCTTCCACACTGTCGCACCCAAAAGCATTCTATTTTAATTAAAGCACAATTTAAAAAAATAATAATAATGAATAATGGTAGCCTAAATGAACATTATTGTTTGTTTTCCACTTTACTATTTCCAGAAAATGTCTCTCCCAGCCTAGATCTTCACCTTGCAACACAGAGCACACTTGTCTGTTTTTTTCCAAAACTTTCAGTCCTGATATCGTGAAGCCTCATTAGCAGTACCAAGAGCTGAACTCGCCATTTCTCTCAAGAGACTAAAAGCTCCAAGCACGTGGACTTCCAGTAGCTGGCCATGGTCTCCAAAAGTTTGAGGGTGGCCCAATAGTCCTTGACTCCAAATTTTCCCTGAAATAAAAATAATTTTTAGCACAGCTTTTGAAATATCATTACTTTTACAAATGTGGAGATGCTTGTGAAACTACTGGGCAGTATCTTTTACAGTAAATATTTTGAAGAAAAAAAAATCTGACATTAAGGTCAGGCAACCTTTCCAATCTGGGCATCTCACCCCATTCTCATGAAACACTGGACACCGGGGATGGGGAGCGTTGGGGACGCCGACGCTCATGCTTCAGGCCGGGCAGCATGGAAACAGCGGTAAGAGAGATGACCAATGACCCTCCTTAAGGCCTAACACCACCGGTAACTGACCCAGCGGTCATCAGTGAGGATGGGTGGCAATTTCTGTATCATAGAATATGTCCTTTTGAAGGTTACAGTATTAAACTTTTACAAGCTTTTTGCGGTCTTAAGGTTGAGCATTTAATGCTTCCAAATAATCGCAACTTTTTAATTGGTTTTGACAGGAATCCTTTCTCTGTCACATCAGAAGCAGTAGGAACATGTTGTCAAAAACTGACCTCTGTGCTTCAGAGCCAAAATACAATGCAAAGGCAGAGTTTGGGATAAAGAGGAACAATAGCTTTGTGGCTTTGCAAGCCTGCCTCGTTGCGGGGGCGGGGGGGGGTTACAGGGAAATGCAGGGTGTAGACGGTTCCTTGGTTTCTACAGGAATTGTGTCTGCTGCGAGCCTCCTTGGTCGCTCTCCGGGTGGTGCCAAGTTCCTGAAACGAAAGGCTAACAAAAGAAGAGGAGAGGTTTGTGGGAGAGAGGAAATAGGTTACTTTAAAACCCATCTTCGCTGAAGCATTAGTGCAGTCATTTCGATTTTTGTTCAATCTTGTGCTTTTCAGCGATTACAAATAAACATAAAAAGTTATTGTGTAGATTCATAAAATCTAATTCTGGACTCTGGTTAAAACACACAGATCCGCCGTCAGCACTACACTGTTTTCAATTTCCACTGGTATCAGCCCTTTACAATGATTAATGGTACTTCGAAAACATTATCGTCATTATTGTAAAACGTCCACGTTTTGCTAAAAATAAACCCTTCTCTGACCATTTATTGGGCTTGATTTTACCCTTCTTTCGTGCCTAATTACTTTTATAGGTTGTTTCCCTCATTAATTTAATGATGGGAGTCCTCTCGCTTAATATAGCAGAGTCGATATGGTGGCAATTGGTCTGTATCCAATCTATGTCTGCTAAAGACGTGCCCGAAGTGATGTCGCTGTAAATTCCAGGGCCGTGCAGTTCCGCAAGCTTGCACCTGTTCCACGTTTTCTCTCTCTTTCTATTTTTAATAACACAGTAGCTGAGAAAATTTAGCAGCAGTGGAAGAAATGTGATGCCACCTTCAAAATCGGTACACGGAAGAGCTCCACTTCTCCTCAGTGCATCCTTTACAGAGACGTTTCTATAGAGAGGATATAGTTCGTCATGTCCCAGTACGTCCTCCCACGAGCCTCCCCCAGGAAACGTCTACTTCGTTCTAGGACCACAGCATCATACTTAGCTCAGGCTTGTAGACATTGTTAATTCAGTGGCCTGACCTGCCCAGAAACTGAGAGACAAGTCTGTGGTGGAGGGTCTCCCTCCTTGGCTGTAGGTAGAGCTGCTTTCCAAATTCTTAACAATGTAACCTCGTGTGGCGTCTGGTTGGCTCAGTCAGTTGAGGTCTGCCTTCAGCTCAGGTTATTATCATGGGGTCCTGGGATCAGCCTCGCATCGGGCTCCTTATTCAGGGGGGAGCCTGCTTCTCCCTGTCCCTCTGCCTAGGCTCCCCCTGCTTGTGCTCTCTCTCTGTCAAATAAATAAATAAAGTCTTGCAAAGTCTCCACCTCAGAGGACCAATCAAGTCAGACTCTAAGGAGGAAAGGGTCTGGGAATCTGTATTTTTGAGCTCCTTAAACATTTTAATCTGCAACTGTGGTTGAGAAGCACTGGCATAAACTAGAAATATCCATGATCAAGAATGCCACGCTGAGATGCCACCTTACGCCAGTTAGAACGGCAAAAATAGACAAGGCAAGAAACAACAATTGCTGGAGAGGATGTGGAGAAAGGGGATCCCTCCTACATTGCTGGTGGGAATGCAAGTTGGTACAGCCACTCTGGAAAACAGTGTGGAGGTCCCTTAAAAAGTTAAAAATTGAGCTACCCTATGACCCAGCCATTGCACTACTGGGTATTTACCCCAAAGATACAGATGTAGTGAAGAGAAGGGCCATATGCACCCCAATGTTCATAGCAGCATTGTCCACAATAGCTAAATTGTGGAAGGAGCCGAGATGCCCTTCAACAGATGACTGGATTAAGAAGTTGTGGTCCATATATACAATGGAATATTACTCAGCTATCAGAAAGAACGAGTTCTCAACATTTGCTGCAACATGGACGGCACTGGAGGAGATAATGCTAAGTGAAATAAGTCAAGCAGAGAAAGACAATTATCATGATTTCTCTCATCTATGGAATAGAAGAACTAGGAAGATCGGTAGGGGAAGAAAGGGATAAAAAAAGAGGGGTAATCAGAAGGGGGAATCAAGCATGAGAGACTATGGACTATGAGAAACAAACTGAGGGCTTCAGAGGGGAGGGGGGTGGGGGAATGGGATAGACTGGTGATGGGTAGTAAGGAGGGCACGTATTGCATGGTGCACTGGGTGTTATACGCAACTAATGAATCATCGAGCCTTACATCGGAAACCGGGGATGTACTGTATGGTGACTAACATAAGATAATAAAAAATCATTTAAAAAAAAAAAAGAATGCATTTTGGTTGCATGAGTATGCACCCCCCTTTTGTTTTATCATCAATTTTAACGTTCTTGTTGTAGTTTATACATTTTTGCAACCTGTCTTATACAGTTTTCATAAACAAATAAATGACACAGAATGATGGATATGAATAGAGGAGATGACGCTCAAAGAAATTTGACTTTGGACCTTGAACTGGGAATACAGAACAGAAAATTGTCTGTGCTACCTTATTGTCAATAAATTAATGCAGAAGGGAAATAATTTGAAATCTATATTTTAGTAGTTCAAATGCTTATTAAAATCTAAAATAAGAATTACAAATGCCATAGGGTGCTTCCTAATAAAGATCGTACTTCTAAAATGTAACAAAATGGCATTGACCGAGGCAAAAGTGCCTTGCACTTAATAATTGATACAGATGAAACCAGAGCTCAAAAAGATGCCGATGATATATTATCTCCTATAATAATAATATTTTTGATACTGATAGGGCCAGAGATGTACTTGCTTTATCCCAAGTAGCAACGGTAAGTTAAGAATGCTAAAACTGACAGCATGTCCGATTCGTGAGGGCAGAATTTTGGTTTCACGTTTTGGAAATAGCCCCCAAATCTAGAATAGTGCTTGACGAAGTAGGTGCTCAATAAATATTTGCTAAATGTATGAATGCGGAAGATCCCTGTGTGAGCATATATTAACACAATAAGGGATTTCTTCCATATGCACAGGTATATATTTAATATAAATATTTATGCTTAGATGTAAAATAAACATAAGCCTGTGAATGGTTATACTCTGGTATATGTATATTAAAATCTAAAATATATAAAGTAAAAATGTATGTAAAACCTAGGCATGACATATTCACACTTAGATGTGACTTTCATGTGAAATACATGTACATATACACATGGACACACAGAACGAAAAACAATATTCCTCCAAATTGGAAAGACACGTCCTATATTTAAAAGAGATTGATTATACAACTTGGAGAAAAAGGGGAAAATGTGCTTCCATCTTTTCCTGGGTCTCAAAGTTACTCTTCTGCTTTCGAGTAATAGAAAACACATCTTCTGTGACAGAGTGTGAATTATGCTGCATAACTTATCATTTTGCCCCAAAGAGTCAAGGTCAAATGGTTGAAGAATCATATCCACCCACCGATGGTGTCGCTCAAACAGTCATCGCACGAAAGAGGGTAGGCAGATGTTGAGATTGCGTTTCAGGCCAGAGGCCTAGTTTGATTTAACGGCCATTTCCCGGAGTGGCCTCGCACCCGGAAAGCCGAGCGCTTTTGGCACCGGTCACATTTCTCTCTGTCATCGGCCTGGAATGCCGAGCATCCTTTCCTCTGCACTTGGGAAGTTTCCAAAGGGGCGATTCAGGCCAGCTTCACTTCAAGTGAAATCTGCCCTCGCTTCAACTTAACGGCTCAGTGACTTGTAAAGAACAGGCCCCAAAACAGAAAAAGAAAGGGAACCAGAAAGACAGGAATGAGACAGCCTGAGTTCTTTTTATTTGTGTAGTTTTTAACTAACAAACGGCTCCTTTATGAAGAAGTTGGACGTTTATCTTGCATGTGAGCCTTGTGCGTGTGACAGAGACGCCCAGAACACGAAATCTAAAAACAGGAAAACCTTACTGGGTTTGTTATCAACTCCAATGCATCAACCTCGCCACACTGTCCGTCCCCTGAGAGTTCATGCGTGTCCTCAGGGGATCTGAAATTCGTACGGAAGCCTGTGATAAGTAATGAGGGTACATAGTTGGTATAAAGTGTGAACTCTGCTGTTTATTCTAGAAAGCCAGGCAAAACCCCTTTCATCCCTGGCCAAATTTAATGGGTCAGCACGCAGAGCTTCCTGGCACTTCCGAGCTCCTCCACAGCCCACATGAGAGACACAGGGTCCAGACGTGGGGCTCCCTGGCCAATAATTGCACAACTAGTTTCCGATTCTAGGCAAACACCTTTTTTCCCCATCCACACGTTGGGCTCTTAAGCCTTCCCGTGCACAGAGATCATGGTCAGCGGTGACAAAGAATGTCTTCTATGTGGAATGTTAATCTTTGAGTTTATCTCCCCATGCTAGGCAAACCCAAGCAATTTGTGGTTCAGTCCATTCAATAAAAACCCTGTCTAGCCAGACATGGGAAAAAATCAAGCTATAATTAGGATGTATATTTTCACAAAAGATTTCTCCCCATAACACCGTATATTCAATTGATTCATAAAAGTAAGCATTTTAGGGATGTCAGGCCCCTTAAATGGGGTCCCTTTTCCAATATAGCATATGTTTAGTTTTTTGACCGGTGGCCTGGAAGTCCAGATACAGGAAACGGTTTACACAGGGTCCTAATTTGGCCTCTGATGGAACCAGCACTACAGCTTGGAATGAAACTCGCAGCTCACTGCCTCTTTCCACCGGAACACGCCACAGTGCCAAAAACCTCAGTAACTCCTTCGTAGCAAAACTGACACTTTAATTTAATTAGAACTTTACACTTTACTCTTTCTTTTGCATCATATTTCTTTAAGCTTTTGATAGACTTGAAGAATGCGAAGTCATCTGCAGGAGATGGGCTCTGTTTTTCAAATCTTTACCAACGTGGCCTAAACACAGCGCAAAAGAAACAGGGCTGCGTAGCTGCGGAAATACAACCTCTGTAGCCCTCCCCAGTGCGCATAACTCACCCAGAGGAGGTGATAAAAACCGTCTTGTCAGGATATAGTTGTTTGTCAGAATTAAAGATGCCAACTGTTGAACGTAGAATTTGAGATGCCAGGATTTTTCATACATTTAATTTTATGCATTTTTAAAAGATCTGATTTATTTATTTAAGAGAGAGAGAGAGTGAGCACAAGGTGGGGGGGGGCAGAGGGAGAAGCAGACTCCCCGTCGAGCAGGGAGCCCAATGCAGGGCTCGATTCCAGGACCCTGGCAGATGCTTCACCCACTGAGCCACCCAGGCACCCCCTGTCATACATTTTAAATGATGATTGGAAAACATTCTATGAAGCTGTGAAACACTTCTCAACCTAGTTCACGTGGAGACATTCACCGGTGTGTCGTAAACAGACGGTGGTCGGTAACGCACACGACAACACGTCTACATCGGAAAGCTGGATCACAGTGGGATACATCCGTGAGTAATCTGGGGCGCTTGCCACACACTGAGAAGCTGGCATACTTTGGGCATCACATTTGGATATCAAGACCTGAGCAGGTCAAAATTGACAAGGCAGGAAACAACAAATTTAGCAAGGATATGGAGAAAGGGGATCGCTCCTACACTGTTGGTGGGAATGCAAGCTGGTGCAGCCACTTTGGAAAACAGTATGGAGCTTCCTCAAAAAGTTAAAAATTGAGCTACCCTATGATCCAGGAATTGCACTACTGGGTATTTACCCCAAAGATACAGATGTAGTGAAAAGAAGGGCCATATGCACCCCAATGTTCATAGCAGCATTGTCCACAATAGCCAAACTGTGGAAGGAGCCAAGATGCCCTTCAACAGATGAATGGATGGGGTGCCTGGGTGGCTCAGCTGGTTGAGCGTCTTTCTTCGGCTCAGGTCATGATCCCAGGATCCTGGGATCAAGCCCCGCATTGGGCTCCCTGCTCAGCGGGGAGTCTGCTTGTCCCTCTGCCTGCCACTCCCCCTGCTCATGCTCTCTCTCTATCTCTCAAATAAATAAATAAAATCTTTAAAAAAAATCCAGATGAATGGATAAAGAAGATGTGGTCCATATATACAATGGAATATTACTCAGCCATCAAAAAGAACGATTACCCAACATTTGTATCAACATGGATGGGACTGGAGGGGATCATGCTAAGTGAAATAAGTCAAGCGGAGAAAGACAATTATCATATGGCCTCACTCATTTGTGGAACATAAGGAATAGCAGGGAGATTGTTAGGAAAAGAAAGGGAAAAATGAAGGAGCGGGGGAAGAGAGGGAGAGATGAACCATGAGAGACTATGGACTCCAGGAAACAAACTGAGGGTTTTAAGGGGGAGGGGGTGGGGGGATGGGTAGCCCAGTGATGGGTATTAAGGAGGGCATGTATTGCATGGAGCACTGGGTATTGTACGCAAACAGTGAATCATGGAACACTACATCAAAAGCTAATGAGATACTGTATGGTGACTAACATAACATAACAAAAAAAATTTTTTTTTAATTAAAAGAAAGACCTGAGCAGGTGTCCCTCGTGTGCTGGTAGCATGAAACAGCGATGGAGAGCATACCTTGTTGCAGGTAGGAGGCACCTGCTCCGTGACTAGTGCCCTGTACCATGAAACTCAGGACCAGAGCAGAGCAACACTGCTGCGAGCGTGCGGGACAGCTCTTTATCAGTCACACGCACGTGCGGTTGTGAAACAGCACAACCATTGCTGGTGAGTGACACACAACCAAGATGAAAGAATCAGGCGGAAAAATGTTTTTGAGGGTTTCGTGGACGAGGAAGGACTGGAGGTAGTGAGTTTCCCTGATGTCAAAAGAAAGATCTAGTGATCAAATGGACACCCTGCACCCCAGAACCTCGTAAGCTCGGTCTGCTCGAAGCACGGTCCCTAGATCACAGTGTCCTTCTCAATAACCACTTGCTACTTTGCCCTTTTAGGCAGCCTCCTACGTCACATCTCCCCTGAGACCAGGGCTGTGCTCTAGACTCCAGGAAGCCATGGCACCTAATTTAGTTCCTTCTTCCAAAGGGCTAAATTTACTTCCCCATTTATCCTGGTACCACACAGGGCCTACAGTGAATAAATTGCTCTCCTATAAACACCAATCAGCTTTGCCTGACGTCCAGTTGAAATCTCTGCATTGTACATTATTAGATAAACATTCTGGTAATTACACTTGCCTGAGTAATTCCTGGGGTTAACACTCTAGCTGTCTGCCATTTCTTCCATCTGCCTCACCAGTGAGGTAACTTTTCCTCGGATTGTAGTGTGCATCAGAATGGGAGGGGGCTTTTAAAATGCAGACTTGCGGAGCCGCCATTGCATATTCTGATTGGTCGGTCAGATACGTGGTCCGGGAATCTGCAAGCTTTAACCAACATTCCAGGTGTTTCTAATGCACGTTCCATCATTATTAAAGTCAACACTAGGGAATTATGGGCTCTCTCTACTGAAGTCATCTGCCTTATCTTACAGCATATTTTGATATCAGATGTGAGCATGACAACTTTCAGAAATGGAAAAGGAGAGACTGGATCTCCATGATTCGAGGAGCTGCAACATGCTGTGAGCCAAGCAAGTGCAGACAGTCATGATTCCTCCAGTGCCTCTTCAAAGGAGCACACAGACATTTACATCAGCTGCCGTGCATAAGGGGAACGTTACAGGCAATAGCCACACATGCTGGGAGCCGTGGCAGAGGGTCCAAGTTTCCTCCATACCTGAGAACCTGAAACCCTACCATAGAGCCCTCTTAGCAATGGAGCCTCAGGGTCAGGACCCTCTCCCATTGGATCTCTTGAGTCCGTGGAACTATTCAGGAGTCATTTCTCCATCCCCAGGTATGTCTGGAAGCAGCATACTTGACATCCTAATGACATTGAATCTTCCAATCCCTGAACATGGTATAACTTTCATTTTATGTAGGCCCTTATCTCTTGTATCTCTTCAAAGTCTTGTAACCAGTGTAGAGGTCTTGTATACCTTTTGTTAAACTTGCCCCAAACACTTTATGACTTTAATGCTACTCTAACTGGATTTTTTTTCCCAAAGAATCCCTTCATATCTGCATTTTTTCCCAAGCTTTTGCTGCTACACTGTAGAAATACAATTGCTTTTGTTTCTTGACCAGGCACCCGGCCACCATACTATTTTCACTTACTAGTCTGATAAATGTTTTGTAGGTTTCTAAGGATTTTATATATAGGTGATAATGACCCCAGAGAATAAAGACAATTTTACCTCTTTGTTTTTGATTGCTATATTTTCACTTTCTTGAGCCTCACGACATTGCCATGCAGTACACTGCTGAAGAGCAGTGGTGAGAACCCGCATCCGTGCCCTGTGTCTGATTTTACATGGGCCGGTACCTGAACATTTTAGCAGGTGTCCTTTATCAGTTGAGAAGTTTCCCTTCTATCCCTCGTTTGTTGATGGTGTTTGTCATGGTTTTTTATGAGTTTTGGCAAATGACTTTTCTGCATCTTTTTAGATCATAATACGAATCTTCTCTTTTGTTCTAACAAGATAGTGATTTGTGGCTTTTACATCAGGAATGTAAAATGCATTTTATTTTTACATTTTTGCTGGATATGGTTTGCCAATGTTTTGTTAAGATCTTGCTATTTATGGTCATGAGAGATATTAGTCTGTAATTTTTTAAAATGTCTTTGTCAGGGTTTGATATCAGACTGGTACTAACCCCATAGGATGAGCAGAAACTGTTCTGTATTCTTCTAATACCTTAAAGAACTTGAGTAAGGTCGGACTATTTCTTTCTGAAATGGTTGATGAAATTTACCAGTGAAACTATCTGAATGTAAAGTATTCTTTGTGGGAAGATTTTTAATTAAGAACTTCATTTTCCTTATAAACATGGTGCTGTTAAGTGAAACTACATATCCCCAGTCCTCAGCCCCACGAATTCTGACTACGTTAGCAGCTTTGAATTTCAGTTTCTGTCTCCTAAGTTCGATAAGAAAGCAGTGCTCTCCTGGGGCACCTTCCCCTCCAACATCCCAGTTTCAAAGTCACTCCAGTGGAAAGGCCCCCACCATCATCCAGGATTATTTGAAGTGTCACCACAAAGTGGTTTTCTTTCTTTTTTTTTTTTTTAGAGATTTTATTTATTTGAAAGAGAGAGAGAAAGCCAGCTGAGAGGGAACACAAGCAGGGGGAGTGGGAGAGGAAGAAGCAGGCTCATAGCACAGGAGCCTGATGTGGGGCTCGATCCCAGAACGCCGGGATCACGCCCTGAGCCGAAGGGCTCAACGACTGAGCCACCCAGGCACCCCAGCAAAGTGGTTTCCTATCTCCTGGAAACAAGTCACCTCTTTTCTTCTTCACCACCTCATAAATAAACTCCTTGAAAGACTGTCCCACTCACCCCCACGTACAAGAGAATGTAGGTAGCATCAAGCATACCACCTGCTAGTTGCTCAGTCAACATCTCTAGATACAGATAGAGGCAGAGCACAGCAAGGAAGATGGAGAGTAAGTGGGACAACGAGAGACAGAGAGAGAGTAGAGCTGGGTTTGGGGAATGAGCAGTAGACAAAGGAGCCAAAAAATTTTACCAGTATGATGAAAAGAAGAGAAACTTTTGTAGTCACTGAATATTCAAGAAGACATTCGCAAGATGTATAATCTTTCTAAAAGGATAATTATTTTAAGTGCTTGAAAGTTTGTGTGCCCTCTGTCAGTGACAGCTTTACCCTCCGTAAAATACGTGGACTGGGCTTTAGTAATGACATCCCCAAAAAAACTTTCTTCTACATTTTGTTTGCATCCACTTTTTCCTGTAGTTTCTAACCATTTCACATGAATTTGTTTGAACCACATAAACTTATAGGATCAATATTTGAGCACTATTGGCCCACCAAAAGAGCCATTTCACAGGGTTCAACTGAATACACCAATTCCAGGATTTCATTTTAGGAAATCTCTTTCCTCAGTGACAACAGAAGGTAATTTTATGCACTTTTTTTTTGCCATCTCAGCCAGAGTAAAACCATGGTAGGATATATACACTGGTTTAGTAATCTTGTGCATGTTACATTATGAGTTAGTTTCTTTGACTATAAAATGTGGATAGAGTATCTGTTTCATGGATCATTTTGAGGATATGAAGTGCGTGGCAGAGTGCCTTACACATACACTCACAGCAAATGTTAACTGTTACTAACATTATCACTATTATTATTAAGTGGCTTTTTCCTTTAAAATACTCTAGACCAGATGGTTAAAAATGGGTCATGCATTCATTTTTCAAGTATTTTTCAGGGACAAGGATTTTTTTTTAAAAGAAGAATCTTAAAAAAATTTTTAATTTTTATCCCAGTTACTTGCAAATGGACTCTACCAACCATATTTCCTGGCCATTGGTATATATATAATTTGTCCCTGAGTGAACGCTCACAGTGTGTGCGAAGGTTAATATAAAACAAGTCTAAAATGTGCACGATGCAATGTGTCAGCTTTCTTCCTCTATGTAACTCCCATAAAAGTCCTGTGAAAAATGTCAACACTGCAATAGAAAAATGGGCAAAGCATGAACATATAAGAAAAAGTAAATGACAACGAAACACGTAAAACGTTCTATCATTTTAGCAATAAAAGTTGCAAATTAAAACAGCAGTAAAACAGGACTTTCACTGGCAAACCAACGTGATATGGTCATACCCCACATTTGTAAGGATACAGGAAAATAGACATTTACTCTGGTGGCCAAGCTGCAAATTAACGCAACCTTGATGGATAGCAGTTGTCAGTAGACACTGAAGCAATAAATATTCAGAACTTTCGACCCAGAAACACCGTTAAGAGGATACTTGAAGGTAATGATAAAAAGTAAGGATAATTATACTTATTTTATGCTCATTTTGATTTATATCAAAAGAAGGTTATCACCACATTACATGAGTACAAGATAAACAATAACGTACACATCCCACAGTAAAAAGTTGGTCATATGAATGATGATAAAGTCAAAGTGAGAATTCAGAAGACATGTAATACTTACTAGCAGGACAAATGTTCGGGTTTTACAATCTCATGTAGTAGAGGGTCCTAGTTTATTTGTTTTTTAAGATTTTATTTATTTATTTTACAGAGAGAGAGAGCACAAACAGGAGGAGGGAGAAGTAGGCTCCCCACCGAGCAGGGAGCCGGATACAGGGCTCGATCCCAGGACCCTGGGATCATGACCTGAGCTGGAGAAAGACGCTTAACCAACTGAGTCCTCAGGCACCCCAAGGAGGGTCCTAGTTTTAAAGCTCCCTTGATTAATGGGTGGTGGAATTACAGAATGTCTTCCTCTTCTTCATAGTTTCTAGCATTTCCCACTAAACACACGTTATTTTATTAATTGAGGCGCTCATGAATGCACACGTATTTTGAGTAGTGCACTATTATAGTAAGAATTCTGGTGGCTTTCAGATTCTCTTTCAGTGTAACAATTATTTTAATATAAAATCGTGATGGTGTATTTAAAGAGGCCCACAGCTCTAGCGTCTATCTAACTGGGATAAGGGAAATGGTGCCCCCTACAGAGCAGTGCAGTATATAAAACCAGCAGGTGCACTGCGAGCCTCAGGGAGTGGTCATTAGCTGGCCATTCCCGCACTCACTAGACCAGCAGAGTTTCTACTGCAGACTCATAGCATCAGTTGCTGAGAGAAACGTAACATTCACACAAATGGCCCTCTGTTTCCAAAACGGGTGTGAGTGCGTTTGGTACAGTAACTGTGCAATCTAGTTCTACAGCAGGTCTTCTAGGGCGTCCACAGAGCTCACCTCCTGGCATTGAATAGCCGTTAAGGATAAAGACCTGGGACCCTGGTGTGTTCGCAGTTCATGTGATTCTGGCTTGATGCTGCATTTCATGGCGGATCACTAAAAACAGAACGAGGGAGATCGATAAGAATAAATATGCCCTTTTGGGCTGTATTACTCACACATAATTTTAGCACTTCATGTATTTCTTATATATTTTACATATGTTTTCATCGTTTATTCTAAAACTATCTAGATTTTTCAAGAAGATTGTGCACCTTCATACAACCAGATGAGTTTTTTGCAAGTAATAGGTGATAGAACTCATAACCTCCCAATTTCCTTATGAATAAAATAAGGACAATTTTGTTTACATTATAGAGCAATGGTAAGAATTAAATATAATCATGAGTGTGATATATAAATAGTTGTTAGCACAATGTCTCAACCAATTTTACAAGAATTATCAACTCTTTTAAAGTCATTTAATTGGCCTTTATAGCAATAAATTATGCTTTCCTATCTTTAAAATTGCCCAAAGAAATATAGTAAAAATTATCCTCATGCAAAATTTGAGTCTCAATTCAACCACGCTGGTAGAAGAACTGATTTTCTTTTCTTTTCTTTTCTTTAAGATATTATTTATTTGAAAGAGAGAGTGCATGAGCGAGAGAGCACACACACACACACACGCACGCACACATGCATGATGGTGGGGCACCAATGCTCACCTCCCCCAAGATATTATAATGTGATGTGAGTCCTCTTGGGGTCAGTATGAAGTAGAGTGTTGGCACACACTGTGATTCCTACTGGTCGATATTGGTATAAACCTTTGTCTGGTTTCTTTTAATGCATCTACTGTAGTTTGGAACGTCAGAAATTGTTCTGTGTCCAGATTTTGATCTTAGATTGGAGCATGTAAGAGAAAAGAGACCATTTGTACAGCTTTGTCTCTTCTACTTTCTGATTTTGCTGGGTGGAAGTGACCATGCAAAAATTCTCAGAATTCAGCCGACCAGTAAGCGTTTATTAAACATCTATTGCAGAAGTTTACACACTGCGGCAAGTATTATAGTTACCAGGGGAATTTATTCCACGTACACCTGCCAATGTACTACTTCAGAAACCTCCTATGGCGGTTGCTACACGACACTGTTTAGAACATTACCTACCACATCACTCAGTGTCCGCGCTATGATTTTCCGTAAGAAAGATGCATTTCAAAAGAGTTCTATTTTCTTTCATGCATGGGTAAGCCCTCTCCCCCGTTGGTTGTGGTACATAAGGATTGCCAAAGTGTTGCTAAAAAGAAAACTAACCATACCCCGTATCATATCGCTTGTAATCTGGATAAAGAGCTTTCTCTAGAGCGCCACGAGTCGGAAACATGATCTTGATCCATTTCTTGCAAACAGCGGTCCAGACAAGGAGTCCAGTGGGCACTGTGTGCGATAGCATTGTTTGCTGAAGTACGGTGGGATGAGGGAGGTGGGGGCAAAGGAGGGCAGAAGGACCAGCACGTAGATTTGCGTTTCTGTCTTCACTGCCACGAATGATGCAAGTCCCTCCATGGAACCGTGTGTTCCTTGGATCACGATACAATGCCTTTGAATAAGGGACCTTTTATTCAACAAAAAATCGTGGTTCCATTTTTAAAAGTTCCATTTAGTAATAAGGCATGAAATATGACAACTGCTTAGAGAAATTTATGGTGCATTTTTATTATTATTACTTTTGCAGCCTACTAGAGCTCTTTGATTCATGAGGCGATTCCAAAAGTGGAAAAGGAAGTTGTCACTGTTTCCAGTTGCTGTGAATAGGATTATATGTAACAATTAAAGAGTAGACTCAAGTGCCAGAATAAAAAGAAATAGCTCCTATTAGTTCCCAAAGTTCTTTGTGTGTATTTTCCATTGTGACACAGAGCTGAGAGGAGTGTGACTTTACCAAAAACCCATTTGCATGTAGTTAAGGGCTACACAGCTAAAATTGCTGTGTCTTAATGCACTGACTTCCCTATGAAAGATAGAGATTTTGTGACTTGAGTAGAAGATTCCTGTTTTAGTTGAGTTGTTTCTATTTTGACCAAAAAGCATTTATTTTAAATGTATAGTCATATACTAACAATTCATAAATGATATATTTTAAGGTGCGGCAGATTTTATTGAAGTGAAATGCCACACTTCTCAAAACCTGTAGAGGAATGTCGTGAATGTTTAATTCTTTGCGAGCAAGACAGTACGTCCTCCCCAATGCGTTAGTTTTTCCTCCACTGTTTGAATAACCTCATAAAATCTCCTTGGTAATCCAGACTAAGTTGCCAAGCATTCTTTTAATCTTTGTCAGTCTTTACCGTTTCTTCCTAAAATCGTCAGGGACATGAAAATAAAAAGCCCGCACTCCATTTCTTTAAAACGGTCAGCATATGATACAAATTCTGGAAAGTAAGTCTTTTTATCTATCTGCATGTGTCACCTTGTAGAGGAAGGGTGTCATTGTGTGTTCCTATGTATAATTGTGTGTGTCTGTGTGTGTGTGTTCCTATGTGGGTGTGTGTATGCTCTGTGTGTGTGCCTGTGTGTGTGTGCCTATGTGAGTGTGTGCGTGTGTTCCTATGTGGGGGGGGCGGGTGGACCTGTGTGAGTGAGAGTGCCTGTGTGAGTGTGTGAATGTGCCTGTGTGAGAGAGAGGAGAGGAAGAGAGAGAGGTAGGAGGAGAAATCATCTGCTTTGAAGTGACCTTTAACTTGAAAAATGATAGAACTTAATGTATATTCAATTCATATATCCACTGACACATTCTTCAAAAGCAAAGTTAAGAGTCTCCTACACCCCAATATTGTGGTCTCGTGGCTTCTTTTAGCTTCTCTAACACTGGGCACAGTCGTTCCTTTCATTCTTGACCTTGTTGAGAATTCACTGGTGATTGTCTGAAACACAGAACCAAAAAACTCCCCACAGAGCAGATACAGAAAGAGAAAGCATAAAATCGCGACGCATCCTTCTCCTTCCTTTTTTTCTTTTCCATTCTTTTTTTTTTCTTTCAGATTAAAACACTTGTCACCTTATGCAAAGGAAACCTTTTGCAATAAGCAAGTGGGGGAGCCTTGAGGTAATGTAGTGATCCAGAACCTTACTGAATATGCATAAATCCATTGCATAAATTATCTGCAAATTCGATATCAAACAAATTTGATATTATTTACCTGATTTTAGTTCACGATACTACAGGACGCCTCAGTAGGCCTAGTAAAGTGCTTGAATGTCTTCTTCCTGAGCTATGTTTGTTTATACTGGAGAGCCTCACTCTTTCTAAGTAAAAGTCCAAAGTCAGAGAGCACACCAAAAACCCATCTACAATTAAATTACTTAGTAGCAATTCCAAATATTTTTCTTGATTTTTATTTCACATTTGTACGCCAAATTCTCACAGTTATGGGATTAGAAGACTGAGGTATTCATATATAATTTCAGGCCTATATAAAATGTAATCTTCAAAGTGAAAAGTAAAACCGAATGACCCGGATATAAATCCTATAGGTATAAATTCCTTATCTCATGCTGGCTTTGGAGCTCCAAAGCGAACTCTTATTCTTTGCCTTCCTTACCCTAAATGCTTGATTACACATTCAATCCTTTGCCAAATTTGTCTTTACCATCAGTGTTGCTGTATCGCACTGGACTCATTCAATGCTAACATTTCATTGAGTATTATTTGTTATTGAGTATCGTTGGACATGATTGACCAACGTTTATTTGCTAAATTTAAATATTTTATGTAAATTCTTTCTCCAAAAGTAAGAAAAATATTTATATAAGAAATAACACTCTATTTTCAAATGTAATAATATTGAGGAGATAAAAGGAAGGATTGAAAGCATGTTTTCTCCATGCTTTGTCCCTTTGTCCGAAAGGAGAAAGTCAGTGAAAGGGAATGATTTAAAAAAAAAAAAAAAAACTCACTTAGAGGATATCCTATGAGAGATAACTTGACATTAAAAGTGATTGATAAGCTTATCTTTAAAAGTTGAAGCAAAGGATAATTTTAAGTAGCTTGATGGAATTGGAATGGATTATGGATTGTACCTAGTTCTCGGACAGACTCAATTCCCTGGCTGGGTATTGAAAGAGCTTTGCAACTCGTGTGATCGAAGATGAGGATGACCAGATACTTCAGCATTCATAATTAGAACTCACCGAGGAGTAAAAGGAAGACATACCTCATAATTACATAGAGATACTAGGCATAAATGCAGATTATTTCAATCTGAGCTGCCGGAGATATGTCCCTCCAGCTGCAGAACACATTTTCCTTGGGATGTAAGTTACAAAAAATCCAAATAAAATGCTTCGTTAAGATGAAGTGAAGAAAAGACAAGGGACCAAGAATATAACCAAATCAATATTGGAAAAAAGAACAAAGTTGGAGGGCTCACTTTTTGACTTCAAACAAACTACAGGAATCAAGACTGTGTGATATCAGCTGGCATAAAGATAGCCACATACACCAGAGGACTAGATTCAAGAGTCCATGAATAAATCCTTACATTTACGGTTAAGTCATTTCAACAAGGGTACCAAGATAATTCAATGGGAAAGCAATAGTCTTGTCAAAAATGGTGAAACAAATGGACATCCACATGTAAAATAATGAAGTAGGACCTCTGCCTCACACCGTATTAAAAAAATTAACTCAAAGTAAACCAAAGACTTAAATGTAAGAGCTAAAATGATGAAAACCTTTAAAAGAAAACTTAAAAACAGAGGTAAATTTTTGTGACTTTTGCTTAGTCATGGGATTCTTAGACATGACACCGACAGATTAAGCAACAAAAGAAAAATAGATTAATTCGACTTCATAAAAAAATAGCCTTGTATGTGTGTCAAAAAACAGTATCAAGGGGCGCCTGGGTGGCGTAGTCATTACGTATCTGCCTTTGGCTCAGGGCGTGATTCTGGCATTCTGGGATCGAGCCCCACATCAGGCTTCTCCGCTAGGAGCCTGCTTCTTCCTCTCCCACTCCCCCTGCTTGTGTTCCCTCTCTCGCTGGCTGTCTCTCTCTCTGTCAAATAAATAAATAAAATCTTAAAAAAAAAAAAAGTATCAAGAAAGTAAAAAGGCAACTCACAGAGTGTATTAAAATGCTAATAAATCCCATAAGGGACCTGTATCCAGACTGTATAATTCTTACAACTCAACAATAAAAAGACAACTCAATTTTTTAAAAAATGAACAAAGGATTTGAATATACATTTTTCTAAGTAAATATACAAATGTCCAATAAACATCTGAAAAAACTACTTAGCATCACTATCAGTTGGGGAAATGTAAATGAAGAACACGAGATGCTACTTTCACCCAGTAGATGGCTATGCAGGCATTACCTTGTAGGTATTGTGGGTTTGGTTACAGACCACTGCAACAAAGCAAATGTCACAATAAAGCAAGTCAAATGAGATTCTTGGTTTCCCAGTGCAAGTTATGATTAAATATTCAGTGTGCCATTGGCATTACGTCTAAAAAAAAACAATGCATATACCTTAATTTAAAAATACTTTATTGCTAAAAAATGCTAACCATCATCTGAGCTTTCAGTGAGTCATCATCACTGGTCGCAGGTCACCATAACACATACAATAATAATGAAAAGGTAGGAAATATTGTGAGAATGACCAAAATGTGACACAAAGACACAAAGTGAGCAGAGGCTGTTGGAAAAATAGCACTGATAGACTTACACGACACACAGGTACCACAAAACTTCAATTTGTAACATAATGCAGTATCAGCAAAGCATGAGAAAGTAGAAGCCAATGACACTCGGTGTGCCTGTAATTCAAAAGACCGTAAAAATTGTTAGCGGGGATGTCAAAAAGTGGAACCCCTCATATGTTGCTAGTGGGAATGTAAAATGTTGCTGCCATCTTGGAAAGGAGTTTTGCAGTTCTTCAAAAAAATTAAACATGCAGATACCCTATAACCCGGCAATTCTACCCCTAGATGCATGCCCAAGAGAATCGAAAACACATGTCTACACAGCAGTGTGTACATGAGTACTCAAAACAGCATTACCTGTAACAGCAAAAAGGTACAAACAGCTCAGATATCTATCAATTGATGGATAAACAAAATGTACTGTATATTCATACAATGAAATATTATTTGACAATAAAAATAATTATTTGACAAGCTACAGCATGGATGGCCCTTAAAAATACGGTGCTAAGTGAAAGAAGCCAGGCACAGCAGACCACATACTGCGTGAGTCTATTGATATGAAATATCCAGGAAAGGTATAATGCATATGGCCCGAAAGTAGATAAGTGTGGGGTTGAGGGAGGAAGGGAATGCATAGTGACTGCTAATGGTATGTAGTTTCTTTTTGAGGTGATGGAATATTCTGGAATTAGATAATAATTATATTAGTTTGCTAAGGCTACCATGACATAATACCACAGATTGAGGGGCTGAAACAGCTGGAATGCATTTTCTCCATAGTTCTGGAGGCTGGAAGTCTGAGACCAAGGTGTTGGCAGATTGGTTTCTTCTGAGGCCCTTCTCCTTAGCACGTAGATGGCCATCTTCTCTGTGTGTCTTCACCGGTCATTCTTCTGGGCCTGCGTCCTGATCTCCTCCTCCTGTAAGGACAGCCAGCCTCATTGGATCATGGCCCACTTAACCTTCTCATTTTACTGTAATCACTTCTTAAAGACCTTGTCTCACCATCTGAGGTACTGAGGGTAATGATTTCAACATAGGAATTTGGGGGGACACAATTCAGCTCATAACAGTGCTGATGGTTCGCAACTTTGTGAATATAGAAAAATCCCTGAATTATAAGCTCAAGTCGGTGAATAAATGAAGTAATGAAGTGTGTGCTTTGAACAGTAACCCCACAACCACCAAGGGCATTACTGACTACCTTTGCCTGTCTATACCCATGTCAGGCACCAGACTAAAAACAGCATACTTTCAATGGCTAGAAAAAAATCTAAGTTGTTATTGTTATACCCCCAATCACTCTGATATGTGTGTTTGTGCTAGAGATAAAAAAAACTCAGCATCTGCTGTATTCAGTTACTCACTGCCCTCCTGGGAAGGGAGGGGTCACTGTCCTTAGCTCACATTGGCTGACCTGTTCTGAGTGCTCGCCATGCCCGTTGCACATAGCACGGCACTCTGTCCTTGTAATGACCAGACCAGTGAACGTCATTCTTGTTTTCTACAGGAGCGTGTTGGAGGACCACAACCGCTGACCAGTCATCCTAAGGCCACAGAACTAGGAAGTGGGGCATGTAGGATTCAAACTCATGTCCTCTAGGGCTGGGACCATTCCTTGAACCTTAGGCTATTAGTTCCAGAAGAACCAACATGATGGTCTGCTCTTTTTTTAATCTTCTTTTTCTTTCTCTCTCTTTATCTTTCTTCCCCAGTCCCAGTGTTTGTCTCTCTTCCGGTCTTAATGTGAAGCTTTTCAGTTTACCCCTGGAAGGACACATCCACATATGAACATATGTGACCCCCACAGGGACACACCCACATATGAACATAAACATATTTATATATTCATATGTATACAACATATACACATACACAAATTTTAAAAAGTAGGATTGTATTAATCTACAAGGTTTCTTTTGTTCCTCAATATTTTTTCTTTAAGTTTTCATTTAAATTCCACTTAGTTAGCGTACAGTGTAATATTAGTTTCAGGTGTACAATATAGTGATTCAGCACTTCCATACATCACCCAATGTTCATCACAACAAATGCACTCGTTAATCCCCATCCCCTATTTAACCTGTCTCCCCCACCTGCCCTCTGGTAACCATTAGTGTGTTCTCTAGAGGTAAGAGTCCATTTCTTGGTTTGCCTCTCTCTGTGTCTCTTCCTCCTTGCTTCTTTGTTTTGTTTCTTATTTCACATATGAATGAAATCATACGGTATTTGTCTTTCTCTAACTTATTCCACTTAGGATAATAGACTCCAGTTCCATCCACATTGCTGCAAATGGAAAGACTTCATTCTTTTTTATGGCTGAGTACTATTCCATTGTATAGATATACCACCTCTTCCTTATCCACTCATCAATTGATGGACACATGGGTTGTTTCCATATCTTGGCTATTGTAGATAATGCTGCTATGAACATCAGGGTGCATATATTCCTTTGAATTAGTTTTTTTGTATTCTTTGGATAAATACCCAGTAGTGCGATTGTTGGATCATATGGTATTTCTATTTTTAAATTTTGAGGAACCTCCATACTGTTTTCCACAGTGGCTGCACCAGTTTGCATTCCTACCAGCAGTGCAAGAGGGTTCCCCTTTCTCCACATCCTTGTCAAGACCTGATGTTTCTTGTGTTGTTGACTTTAGCTATTCTGATATGTGTGAAGTGATATCTCATTGTGGTTTTGATTTGCCTTTTCCTGATGAGGAGTGATGTTCAGAGTCTTTTCATGTGTCTGTTGGCCATGTGTATGTCTTCTTTGGAGAAATGTCTGTTCATGTCTTCTGCACATTTTTTAATTGGATTATTTGGTTTTTGTTGTTGAGTTGTATAAGTTCTTTATATATTTTAGATACTAAACCTTTATCAGAGATGTCATTTGCAAATATCTTCTCCCATTCCATAGGTTGCTTTTTAGTTTTGTTGATTGTTTCCTTCACTGTGTGGAAGGTTTTTACCTTGAAGTAGTCCCAATTATTTTTGTTTTTGTTTCCCTTGCCTTAGGAAACATATCTAGAAAGAAGTTGCTATGGCCAATGTCAAAGAAGTTACTGCCTGTGTTCTTTTCTAGGGTTTTTATGATTTCAGGTCTCACATTTAGGTCTTTAACCATTTGAGTTTATTTTTGTGTATGGTGTAAGATAGTGGTCCAGGTTCATTCTTCTGCATGTGGCTGTCCTGTTTTCCCAACACCATTTGTTGAAGAGACATTTTTCCCCTGGATATTCTTTCCTGCTTTGTCAAAGATTAGTTGACCATATAGTTGTGGGTCCATTTCTGGGTTCTCTATTTTGTTCCATTGATCTGTGTATCTGTTTTTGTGCCAGTACCAAACTGTCCTGATCACTACAGCTTTCTAATGTAACTTGAAGTCTGGACTTCTGATGCCTTCAGCTTTGCTTTTCTTTTTCAAGATTGCTTTGGCCATTCAGGGTCTTTTGTGGTTCCATACAGATTTTAGGATTATTTGTTCTAGATCTGGGAAAAATGCTGTTGGTGTTTTGATAGGGATTGCATTAAATGTGTAGACTGCTTTGGGTAGTATGGACATTTTAACAATATTTGTTCTTCCAATCCATGAGCATGGAATGTCTTTCCATTTCTTTGTGTCATCTTCAATTTCTTTCATCAGTGTTTTATAGTTTTCAGAATACAGGTCTTTCACCTTTTTGGCTAGGTTTATTCCTAGGTATCTTATTATTTTTGGTGCAATTGTGAATGGGATTATCTTCTTAATTTCTCTTTCTGTTGTTTCATTATTAAGGTATAGAAATGCAATGGAATTCTGTACATTGAGTTTGTATCCTCAGACCTTACTAAATTCATTTATTAGTTCTAACAGTTTTTTGATGGAGGCTATGGGGTTTTCTATAGATAGTATCATGTTATCTGCAAATAAGATAAGTTTTACTTCCTCCTTACCAATTTGGACCCCTTTTATTCCTTTCTCTTGTCTGATTGCTGTGGCTAGGACTTCCAGTACTATGTTGAATAAAAATGGTGAGAGGGGACACGCCTGTCTTGTTCCTGACCTTAGAGGAAAAGCTGTCAGTTTTTCACCATTGAGTATGATGTTCACTATGGGTTTATCATATATGGCCTTTATTATGCTAGGGTATATTCCTCCTGAACCTGCTTTGTTGAGGGTTTTTATCATGAAGTGATATTGTAGTTTGTTAAGTGCTTTTTCTGCATTTATTGAAATGGTAGTATGGTTTTTACCCATTCTTTTATTGCGATGTATCACATCGATTGCTTTGTGGATATTGAAATACCCTTGCAACCCAGGAAAAATGGTCATACTGAATGATTCATTTAATATATTGTTGCATTTGGCTTGCTAGTATTTTGTTGAGGATTTTTGTATCTACATCTGTATTCATCAGAAATATTGGCCTGTAGTTCTCTTTTTTAGTGGTGTCTTTATCTGGTTTTGGTATCAGGGTAATGCTGGCCTCATAGAATGTATTTGGAAATTTTCCTTCCTCTTGCATTTTTTGAGATAGTGTAAGAATAATAGATATTAACTCTTCTATAAATGTTTAGTAGAATTTGCCTGTGAAGCCATCTGGTCTTGGACTTTTGCTTGTTGAGAGATTTTTGATTACTGATTCAATGTCTTTGCTTGGTATAGGTCTGTTCAAATTTTCTATTTCTTCCTATTTCTGTTTTGGTAGTCTATATGTTTCTAGGAGTTTGTCCATTTCTTCTAGGTTGTCCAATTTTGGGGCATATAATTTTTCATAATATTCTCTTATACATGTTTGTATTTCTGTCTTGGTTGTTATTTCTCCTCTCTCATTTACAATTTTATTTATTTGGGTCCTTCCTCTTTTCTAATTTAATAAGTCTGGCTAAAGGTTTATCAATTTTATTAATTTTTTCAAAGAACCATCTCCTGATTTCATTGATCTGTTTTCGTTTTTTTAATTTTTTATGTCATTTATTTTTGTTCTAATCTTTATTATTTCTTTCCTTCTGTTGGCTTTAAGCTTCATTGGTTGTTCTTTTTCTAGCTCCTGTAGGTGTGAGGTTAGGTTGTCTATTTGAATTTTTTCTTGCTTCTTGACGTAAGACTATATTGCTATATATTTCCTTCTTAGAACTGCTTTTGCTGCATCCCAAATGTTTTGGACCATTGAGTTTTCATTTTCATTTGTTTCCATGTAATTTTTTAAAATTTTTGTATGGGGTTGACCCATTCATTGTTTAGTAGCATGTTTTTTAACTTCCATGTATTTGTGATCTTTCCAGATTTTTCCATGTGGTTGATTTTTAGTTTTGTAACATTGTGATCAGAAAAGGTGCATGGTATGACTTCAGTCCTCTTGAATTTCTTGAGGCCTCTTTGTGGCCTAATACATTATCTCTTTTGGAGAATGGTCCGTGTGAATTTGAAAAGAATGTGAATTCTGCTGTTTTAGGATGGAATGTTTGAATATATCTGTTAAGTCCATCTGGTCCAGTGTGTCATTCAAAGCCATTGTTTTTTGTTGATTTTTTGTTTAGCTGATCTGTCCATTGATATACGTGGGGTGATAAGGTCCCCTACTATTATTGTATTACTGTTGATTAGATCCTTTATGTTTGTTATTAATTGTTTTATGTATTTGGGTGCTCCCATGTTGGATGTATAAATATTTACAATTGTTATATCTTCTTGTTGGATTATCCTCTTGTTGGAGTATCCTTCTTTGTCTCTTATTACAGTGTTTGTTTTAAAGTGTAGTTTGTCCAATATAAGTGTAGTTTCTCCAATATAAGTGTCCAGCTTTCTTTTAATGTCCATTTGCAAGATAAATGTTTCTCCATCCCCTCACTTTCCATCTGCAGGTGTCTTTAAGTCTAAAATGAATCTTTTGTAGGCAGCATATAGATGGGTCTTGTTTTTTTATCCATTCTGACATGCTCTGTCTTTTGATTAGAACATTTAGTCCATTTACGTTCCAAGTAATTATTGGTAGATATATATTTATTGCCATCTTATTACTTGTTTGATGGTTGTGTCTGGAGATTTTCTCTGATCCTTTCTTGTCTTTTTCTCTTTCATGTTTTGCTGATTTTCTTTAGTAATATATTTGGATTTCTTTTTCTTTGTTCTTTGTATGTTTATTGGTAGTTTCTGATACATGGTTACCATTAGGTTTGTATATAACCTCTTCTGCATATAGCAATCTATATTAAGTTGATGATCATTTAAGTTTGAACCCATTCTTTTCTCCTCTCCTCCCCACATTTTAAGTATATGTTAATATAGTCTGTATCCTTATTTGTTAGCTCCCGGACTGATTTTTTTACAGATTTTTACTGCTATTGTGTTTTCTACCTTTATACTGTTGTTTTTGGTCTCTCCTTTCCACACAAAGAATCCCCTTTAATATTTCCTTCAGGGCTGGTTTAGTGGTCACAAACTCTTTTAGTTTTTGTTTGTCTGGGAAACTCTATCTTTCCTTCTATCCTGAATGGCAGTTTTGCTGGATAGAATATTCTTGGCTGCAGATTTTTCCCATTTAGCACTTTAATATATCATGCCACTTCCTCTGCCTTGCAAAGTTTCTGTTGAAAAATCTCCAGATAGTCTTATGGGTTTTCCCTTGTAAGTTAATGACTCCTTTGTTTTGCTGCTTTTAAAATTTTCTTCTTTATTGCTATATTTTGCAAATTAATTACAATATGTCTTGATGCACATCTGCTTTTGTTGATTTTGATGGAAGTTCTCTGTGCCTCCTGAATCTGGACGTTGGTTTCCTTCCCTAGATTAGAGAAGTTTTCAGCTATTATTTCTACAAATAAATTTTCTGCCTTCTTTTTTCTCTCTTCTTCTTCTGGGAATCCTATTATATGAATGCTTTTGTGTTTAATGGAGTCACTGAGTTCCCAGATCTATTCTTGTGTTGCATAATTCTTTCTCTCTTTTCTTCAGCCTCATCACTTTCTATTACTTTGTCTTCTAGATCATTAATTTGTTCCTCTGCTTCTCCCAGCCTGCCATTCATTGCATCATGTTTCTAATCTCATTTATTGCACTCTTCATCTCTGACTGATTATTTTGTAACTATGTTATCTGTGTCAAGGGTCTCACTGATATCTTCTATTATTTTCTCAAGCCCAGTGAATAGCCTTATGATTGTTGCTTTAAATTCTCCATCAAGCATGTTACTTATATCTATTTCACTTAGATCTCTGGCTGTGGCCTTATCTTGTTCTTTACTTTGGGGTAAATTCTTCTGTCTTCTCATTCTGTTGTTTTTCTTGCTGCCCTGCCTGCAGGCCTTTGCACCCTCAACACTGCTTTTAAGATTTAGACATGTTAATTAATCCTGATCTTTCTAGCGAATGCCTGGTATTTTATTGTGTGAATATTATAACATACTTAATCCTTTCCTTCCTAATGCAAGGATGTTGCAGTAGACATTCTTGTCTAGATCTATTGGGTATATTTGGAAAAATCTTTTCAAGAGGAATTACCCAGCTGACCTTAAAATAAAGAGATTTTTCTGTATCATCCAGCTTAGTCCAATGTAATCACAAGGATACTTACGTGAATAAGATGCAAAAGTCAGATCCAGGGAAATGGGATCCTTAGAAAGACCACAACAGCTATTGCTGGCCTTGAAGTTGAAGAAAGTGCCCTGAAGGAAGAAACATGGATGGCTCTAGAAGTTTGAAAGATAACAGCAAGAATCCCCTTTGGAGCTGGCAGAAAGGAACACAGCCTAGCTAACACCTTCATTTTAGCCCAGTGAGACCCCTTCTGAACCTCTGACCTTCAGAACTATAAGTTAGTAAGTTGTATTCTTTTAAACCACTGAATTTTTTGTATGTTGTTATAGAAACAGAAGTAAATCAATACAATAGGTATTACTTATATACTATGAATAATAAACTTTTTTCTAATACAGAAATATCAAATATATCTACTAATCTGCTGCTTGTTTTAAATTTATAAAACCATTTGAATTTTATCTTTTCAGTCTTTTAAAAATATATCTTTTTCATTCTTTTCTATCACAAATCTGTCGGGATCCTGTGTATTTTTATTCTAATAGATTTAATGGATTTTTTTACTCACAGGTTTTAATCCTAAATTGCTATTAAGTGCTTAAGGCTGAGTTCTTGCCCCCTTTGTATTGACCTCTCTACCCTCTTCCTATTTATCAGCTCCCTGCTTAAAATTAACTTTATGATAATAATTAATAAGATATAATAACAATGATAATACTCACCGAGTGTGAATGCTTAAAATACCCACAATTATATACTTTATCCCCCTCCCTCACTCTGGCTTTATTTTGCATTATATTTTTATTTTGCTTAATGCAAGTAATTGGATTTATTTGAGTGCATATTCACTCTGTGTTGAATCCTGTATTCAATAAATGTATTAGGGAAAGTGTTTCATCAATTCTTTAAAAAAAATAACATTGGATTTCTAATATGAATTTCTTATATGAAAATAAATTTCCAGAGATACAAATATTAAACTTTTAAAAATAAACCTACAAAGTTTTAGAAGAAAACATCTATCTAAGGGCCCCTGGGTGCCTCAGTTGGTTAAGATCTGCCTTTGGCTCAGGTCATGATCCCAGGGTCCTGGGACCAAGCCCCATGTCAGGCTCCCAGCTCAGCAGGGCGTCTGCTTGTTCCTCTCCCTCTGCCCTGCTCATGTTCTCTCTCTCACTCACTCTCTTTCAAATAAATAAATAAAATCTTAGGAAAGGAAAGGGAAGGGAAGAAGGGAGGGAGGGAGGGAGGAAAAGAAAGAAAGAAAGAAAGAAAGAAAGAAAGAAAGAAAGAAAGAAAGAGAAAGAAAGAAAGAACATCTATCTATAAACATGGAGTAAGGAAGCTTTTTTTTTTTTTTAAGATTTTATTTATTTATTTGACAGAGAGAGAGAAAGCCAGTGAGAGAGGGAACACAAGCAGGTGGAGTGGGGGAGGAAGAAGCAGGCTCCCAGCAGAGGAGCCCGATGTGGGGCTCGATCCCAGGACCTTGCGATCACACCCTGAGCCAAAGGCAGACACTTAACGACTGAGCCACCCAGGCACCCCAAGGAAGCTCTTTTTAAGCTGGACCTAAATATACATACCATAAATAAAATATATGTAACTTTAATTATACAAACATTTTAATTTTAAAATATGATAAAGCCATAAGAAAAACACATTGTCAAAAAATGCAATGTAACTTTTAGACAAATAGCTAATGCTCTTATTTTAAAATTTAATAAGAAAGGGAAAACAAACCAGTGGGAGAGAGGGCCCTGGACATGATCAAGATTTCACCAAAAAAAAAAAAATCAATCCAGTTGGATTTTACAGAAAAAGCATGAAATTTGCTCTCTACCTTAGGATTGAAACAACATGGTGAAGGTTTGCAAGTGACAGAACACACTAGGACTTCTGTTTGTCCTTTGCCCTTCTCTGTCATAACCAGAAATGCAGCGGGGTTCGTGGATTCTCCTAGAAGAGTTAACTTCCTTCTGCTGCTTCATTTTTACTGCAAAGAGGTCCACCACGTGAACCAGCCCAGGCTGCGGAGCCTGGCATGGGTGTTAAGAACGGCGAAAATGACGATGTAGGTCCTGTATCATTTTGTTTGCTCTTTAGTTATCAGGAACAAAAAATAAGCAAACAAAAGCCAGAAGAGGCGCATAGAATATACACCAAAGACTAAGACTTGGGGGTAAATAGCACCTGTCTAGTGCTTTTCTCTCCTTGTGGATGCACACTCAGCATCTGACCCTCATGGAAGGACCCTACAGGATCTCGGAGTGTGGTCTTGGTCTTGCTGTCCTTTAAAGAAGTAGGTCCATGCAGGAGCCACCTCAAAATCGAAAGGTCTGCTTGTGATAATTATGAATATTCCATTTCAAGCCACATTGCATTCCTTCCTGTAGAATGAGGACTTCAGCAGACTTGGCAATGACCTAGGCACCATCCTCACCTGCCTTGTGTGTGAACACTGGTCCACAAGGACTGCAAAGGTGTCAGTGCCGCTGGGAAGCAGCAGGGGTGAGCAGGGTCAAAGGGACCAGCATGGCTCATGACCAAGCCCAAGACACGCACCTGTCGTCTAGGAGCGAAAGCTTCACGGGGAAATCCCGAACTCCCTCCCCACTTGCACGCAAAACTCTTCTGCTCACTTCCTTCCTCTAGATCCAAAGGAGTTTCTTCTGATCTCCCCATGAATGCGGGAGGGAAATTAAATTTCCTCCCTTATTAGCACGTAGCAGTATTTTGTTCTGCGTAGGCACCAAATCCTTGCTGATTGAAGTGGGGATTGTTTGAGCATCAAGCCCCAGAAATAAATATTTCAGGATCATTTTGTGACTTCACCAACAGCCACTCATTCTCAATTTTTGGCCTGTATTATAATTTCCTCGTGGCCATAACTGCCACTCAAAACCTTCCTGTTGGGGTGCCTGGGTGGCTCGGTCATTAAGCATCTGCCTTCGGCTCAGGGCGTGATCCCAGGGTCCTGGGATCCAGCCCCGCATCAGGCTCCCTGCTCTGCTGGGAGCCTGCTTCTTCCTCTCCCACTCCCCCTGCTTGTGTTCCCTCTCTCACTGGCCATCTCTCTCTCTGTGTCAAATAAATAAATAAAATCTTTGGAAAAAAAATACAATAAAATAAAACCTTCCTCTTTATTACATTAACGCATTCCAAAAAAAAAAAAATCCACTTTACCACAAAAGCTGATGGAAATGTGACTTGAATTTAGGATATTTTCTTGGTTGCATATGATGTGGCAGGCCTGATATGTACTAACTAATGAAGAATTGGAGAAAATCATGACTATTTTCTGTAGGAAGTAACCAAGATGCTATCCTAGCCATTCTCTAGATCCTTTGTGTGAATGACTATCTGTAATTTATAAGCGCTAGATTTATGAGAGAATACTGAGTATTAACTATGGAATCCCACTGTTTATTCTTAACTCAGTACCCATAAAGCATTGAAATAGTTTTCACATTTTGCTGCCCTTGAATTGACAATGTTGTTCACAGCTCTGTGAAAACATGGCACTCTTTGACATTTGTAGAAATAGCAATTACCCATAGCAAGAAACGAAAAGGCCCCAGTCAGCCTGTCTTCCTTTAACTGTGTCCAATGACATGATCAAAATTGCTTCAGAAACACAGTTACTCAAGTGAATAACTATTAAAGTAATAAACCTGGGAAGAAAACCCATCTCTGCTAAACCAAGTAGGAGTTAAACACAAGGCCGGCATCACTACAAGTAAGCAGAGCACATATTTCCCTTAAAACAAGACAAAACAAACAAAAATGAAGGCTTTCAGCGTTTTGCCTTATTTCTCTCAATTGTCCATTCCGGAGACATAATATACTGTGACTACCGTGGCCATAAAACTGGGGAAGCAAAGATGGCATGCTTGTGAGTCCCAAGGCCCGGTACGATCCTCAGGGGTGGAGCGTGTTTTCCATTCCTGTAGATGCTTAGAGCCCAGAGCGTGTCCCCTGCTTGTCCAAGTCCCACAGCTCAGGCTCCACTGCTGATTTCCAAGGACGTTCTGGCCCTTTCCCAGCCTGCTCTAACCCACTGTCTTCATCTGCAGGAAGGGCAAAGTAGTTCCCTCTCATTCATTCTTCTAATCTTAAAATGGGGTTAAAATGTTCCTCAATCTCACAGGTATGTTGCTAAAATGATATTGTTCAACTTCAATAAAAGCGGGGGAAAAAAATAGGATAGAAAGCACTGCCGCACCAGCCCACTGACAGTTACCGTGTTTAACTCCCTTGCAGACCTTGCAGTTTTGAAAACAGTATAATTAGGGATTTTTAAAGCTCCAGAATCTATTATCAATAGGACCTACCCTAATTTGTTCACCTTCTGCGCTCGCTCTCTCTCTGTCTCGCTCTCTCGCTCTCTCTCTCTCTCAACACATTGCTATACAAAGGGATTGTGCCAATTTTCGTTGCCACTGGCAAGTTTCAGGGTGTCAGGCGTTTTCCCAGGGGACACTCCATCTTGTGGGTCAGAACTGGACATCCTGCCCATTTCTCTACAAGAAGAATGAGATCTCTTTTGATGGGAATTTCCCACCATCACATCAAGTTACCATCACGTGCCACAAAGAGGTTGCACATATGTCAGGATGCTGACACCCTTCCTCTTCAGGGCCAGGGAGCTAAGACCTCCTTCCCCTGCAGCCCTATCTCTTTACCCCAATGCTCCATGCAACCTCTTATTTTTCTAGAAGGGATTAGAGACGGTTCAGGAAGGACTGGATTATACAATTCACCTTAGATGTGCTGTGGTCGTTGTCCAGATACCCCCAGAATGCTATGGGCAGAATGTTTGTGTCTCCCGAAATTCATATTTTGAAACCTACCCTGCAAGAGGATGATATTAAGAGGTGGGGGCTTTGGGAGGGCATGATAGGATGAGTGCCCTTAAAAAGAGACCCCCGAGAGCTCCCTTACTGCTCCTGCCACGTGGGACACAGCAAGAAGATGCCATCTGTGAACCAGAAATCAGACCGTCACCAGACACCTGATCTGCCAGTGCCTTGATATCAGGCTTCCAGCCTCCAGAACTGTGAGAAATAGATGTCTGTTACTTACGAGCCTCCCAGTCTGTGGCATTCTGTTATAAGCAGCCCCGAGTGGACTGGCAAGAAACGAGGGGCTCTATTCTCCAGCATCTGGCAGTGTCACTGGCTGAGAACCCTTGCCAGAGCTCCTTCCACGGCAACGAGAGTGTTGCCCGAGCGTAAGTCCCATCCCGGGTGCAGCTCACGTTCAATGCCTGTCTGATGTGAGTGCACAGCCCAGACTCATCGCCTGGATGGGGACACTGGCGAAAGGGCCTCCCTGGCCTCAGGGCTCTCGTGAACTTTGCCAAGACCTCAGCTGCACCTGTGTGGCTCCCTCCCGCTTCCTCCAAGCCCGGGGTGTTCATCAACAGAGCATTGCCCTGTAAGTACCCGGAGAGACAGAGCTCTGCCTCCACGTCTGTTTGCCCGGGAGCCGAACCTCAGACGAGGATTAATGCTACGAAGGTGATACGGTCCCTTCCCATGTCAGGTAGATTCTTTTTTTTTTTTTTTTAGAAGTATTTATTTATTTTTTTTAATGTTTTTGTATTATATTATGTTAGTCACCATACAGTACATCGCTGGTTTCTGATGTAAAGTTCGATGATTCATTACTTGCGTATAACACCCAGTGCACCATGCAATATGTGCCCTCCTTACTACCCATCACCAGTCTATCCCATTCCCCCACCCCCCTCCCCTCTGAAGCCCTCAGTTTGTTTCTCAGAGTCCATAGGCAGGTAGATTCTTAAGCCAAATCAGTGTTGCGTTCACAACGGAGAGAGGGAAATGAACTTCAGGTTCACAACAATGTCTAACCTTTGTCTAAAAAGTAATAGGATTCATTGCTAACACAACTGCAGGGCCTCCCACCCATTTCAGTCACAATATTAAAGACATTTAGCAGCAAGTAATCAGCGATCATCAGGCCTCGTGAGGACTGATATAATCATGATTTGGGTGTGGAGACCATGCCAAGTTTGTTACTACTGCCCTCAGTCATAATCAACCCTCAATGGTTGGAAGTTGGGAATATAATCCCATTTTTAACAGATGGAGTAACGAAGGTACGAAGGTACGGCATTAGCGTGACTTGTCGGGGGCGTTGGTCGGGTCACACAGCATCGGTGGCACAAGCAAACTTAAGAGTCGCTCTCCGGCACCCCTGCACCGCCGGAGACGGTGGCCACCAGCCCCGTGCGGCTGGGAGCTCTAGCAGTGTGTCAGTCGGAATCAAGACCGTAGTGAAGACTTAGTGCAAATCTTAAAAAGCTTGAGACGCCCACAGCACTTTGTCTTAGCTGCCACCTGCTGTAATGCTATATTCTCGGGGTACTGGGTTGAATAAGCCTTGTCATTAGTTTCACCTGTGTGTCCTTTCCCTTTCTTTCACGTGGCTAATAGATCATTTAAAATTACTTACGCAGCTTTCATTTGCAGCTACCCCCTCTTTTTTCCAATGGATGGTGGCGCGCCACAAATATGTCTCCCTCTCCTGCTCTAAGGACATTTATCTCCTGTTTAACACACACACTCCTCTTCAGAATTTAGCTTCTCAAAAAAACATATATATTTCGTTTCTTCTTCTGTGTGAAATTTCAGGTGCCAAATCCCTGGCGTATTTAATTGGTCTACAATTAGAACTGGAATGTTCCTTTTAGTCCCACCAAAAAGACATCTTTGCGATCAGTCACTCCTATTACCATTGTCAGGGTAATGTAATCTGGCATAATCATGGGAAATTAAGATTTGGTGTTTGCAAGTTTTCCCCCCCTCGAATGAAACAACTGCAAAGAGCACATAAAGTAACCCTCAGATCTTATATTCAGCAGAAAGTCCAAACCTACTGTTGCCCCCCCTTATTGAACTGATGCCTGCAGTGGCGGTACTAGGAAGGATAAAGCCGTGATTTAGGTTCGAGGTACCTTTTTTTTTAATTATGTTATGTTAGTCACCATACAGTACAGCGTTAGTTTTTTGTATCCTTTTTTTAATTGCTGGAAGCAGTTACCAGATTTATGTAATACAGTACCCTCTTCACAGATGATAGCGTAGGACAGAAAAGAAAATGAAACAAAGCAAAATATGAAATAGACCAAAAGGAATTTTAATTGGCTTAACCTCTAACAACTGAGTAGTTGGAGTATTGGAGCTGCTCCCCGGCTATATTTAAGGACTTAAATTTGAATTCCGTATCCTCATGGAATACATTTTCTTGCCATGTCCCCTGTCACCAGCATCCTGAGGGCTAAGCTTGCAACATGCTGAGTACATTGCCTCGTGTAATGATAGCGAGGCTTGTCAAAGAAGGTGACCCCTTCACTCTGGCAGTCCAGCTAAGCTCGGTGAATTCAGCTCTCTAAATTGTCCTGTATTGTGAATTTCAGTGCGTCATGTGCGACAGCTTTCTAGAAGTCATTGTTGCTATTGGATTGGGGGGTATCTTTATTTTTCATTCTCAAAGGTACTGAATTTATGGCCACCTAAAATTACATGATTAATGACACTGTTAGCTACATGATAAAATGACCCTGTTAGCTACATGATAAAATTTGAAGAGAATAAGCACAAACCACTTACCTAAAATAAATAAAATTTTTTTAGTTAATTAACAGTGACATATTAAGGTCATATGCTGTCCAATTCCCAAATCAACTTTTATTTCCCTCTGGCTTCAAATTCTTTTTACCTGTTTGATTTAGTATTAAGGAAATTTCACACACACACACACACACACACACACACACACACACTTTTCTTAGGAACTCACAATTTGGGATTTATGGCCACTCTGTAAAATACTTACACAGTCATTACGGCAATGCAATTTTGAAGTCACAGCATTCTCTTTCCTTATAAAGACATCCATCCATGTAGTATCAAAAGACATATTTTGTATTTGTTCTAACAGTTAAGGTAGTGGTGTATTATTCTAGACCCCAGGGATCTTCCCAGCGTCCCCAAAAGTGTCGGCGCTGGTGGTGGTGGATGCAAAGGGCACATCGATTGCTCAAGTCTGGCCTCAGCTGCAGGTTCTTTCCCTGTGAAGCTGGTGGGAATTAAAAAGCCAGCAAAAACAATGCTAAGGAAAGATTACACTGTCCCTTACGGTCAACAGAAACTGCCCGAACACTTCCATCCCTTTGTATGTATAATTCTGTTGTCCCGCACCTGGACGTGGGGAGCCATTTGGGAACATCGGGGAAGAGCAAAAGGCAGTCTCACGCCTACTCTGTGTCCCACCACTGACTGAGACGGGACGTCACCGTCCGCCTCCGTGTATTGCAGATTCGTGGGTAAATATAGCAGGCTAAACAGACACGTGCAGATTACAGAGAGATGGCATTTTAATGATTTCTTACCTTTCTTTGCTTTTACTAATATTCAACAAAAATACATTTAATCGCTCTCCGTTTTGCACTGCGATCGGAGCTGGCGTCCTGCCTGCACCACGAACTATCCAGATGACCAGCAAGTCAGGTGTTCGCTGTCTGCTTCACGTGTCTTCAGCCGCTGCCATTTGCAGCCGTTTTCCACATGCACTTTCTCGTTTAACAGATTTGGCCGATAATAAATAAAACGGCGATCTGGTGCAAATGCTCTTTTTTATGGATTATGTATTGGCTGGTCCCTTCACTTATCCAAGATACCGATTATGCCAGATATTTGGTAGTTCAGAAGGCATCGGGAGACCCTGATTCTGACATCCATAGAATCCAGATAATGTGTTGATTCACTAAATGAACTAATACATTTTTTTCCCTTCTTCCTTCAGACCTAAAAAAAAAAAAAAAGCCAAATTGGGTAGAATATAATTGAATAATACATTTGAATTACCTAACAGATATGTTCTTTCAGGGTAACCTAATAATAAAACTAAAGTTCACCATATTGTGCATGAATTTCTCATTCCATCTAGAGCTTCCAAATGTGTTCAGAAAAATAAATTGTATTCTCCCACCTGAATCACTGGGAAGACTTAGGACAAAGAAAATAATGTATCATAACTACACCTCTTGCATGAAAACTGACCATTGCATGGATTCATGTTTCATTATGTCTCTTCCGAATCAAAGTGTTATCAAACTCACGTATTCCATGAGTTCCTCTCAAATTATAAATATCTTTCAATTGGTCCTTATCTTTCAAAAAATGGTAACTGTGTTGATCATAGTGAGGTTTATCTTTTAAAGAAAAAAAATCTTTTAAAGAAAATTGTCTTCCTTCATCATCCCCTTATGGGTTTCAAAAAATTTCTAAATAAATTTCACTCATTTATGGAACATAAGAAATAGGAAGATCGGTAGGAGAAGAAAGGGAAGAAGAAGGGGGGGTAAACAGAAGGGGGAATGAAGCATGAGAGACTACGGACTCTGGGAAACAAACTGAGGGCTTCAGAAGGGAGGGGGCAGGGGAATGGGATAGGCCGGTGATGGGTAGTAAGGAGGGCACGTATTGCATGGTGCACTGGGTGTTGTACACAAGCAATGAATCATGGAATTTTACATCAGAAACCAGAGATGTACTGTGACTAACATAATATAATTAAAAAATTATAAAATTGAAAAAAAAATAAATTTCTATGTACTAGTTTTCCACTCTATTTCCCTCTCTTCCACCCAGCTTTTGAATTCTCAAATTTTCATGGGTGGTCAAAGTAAATTAAAATCTTATTTTTATTTGTTTACAATTAAGTCATCCAAATGGGAACTATTTGATATTTACAAAACCTCAAAAGCCCCTTATAGATGTCTTTCTTTGAAGAAGCAAGTTGTCTTTTGCCAAGCATAAACCAAATTCAAACCCCAAGAGCTCTTAAGTTCAGTCTGAAACTCATGATAACACTATAATGAATTCTACTTAGAAAATGTATTTATTTACCCTCCGTATGAAGATGACTTTATATCAGGCTATTTGGCCATTTTCTTTCAAATGGAGACGTAATATGTGTATCATTGCTTATTAATTATCAGAAATATGTGAAGTCTAGAAAAGGAAAATAGAAATAGAATGCTGTGGTATTTTTCAAACATTAAAAGACAAAATCTCTGTTACTTCATTGTGCAGAACATGCAGTTCTGCTTTATTTTTACTTCTCTCTGTTTCCATATTATTTGCGTCTGCCAGATCCAAACCCAGAGGGGCAAAGTCAGACAAAAGCAAGCATCTGAAAAAGCCCACTGATACCCCAATCCACCTTTTTTTTAACATGAAGTAGAGGAAAATGTACAAGACCAAGATATTGGTGAAATTCTAATTATTTTATATCAATTTTCAGTTATTTTTACTTATACATTCATTTTTATGTAAAATTAGTAAACTGTAAAATTCACTTTTTAGTGAACCATTCAGAGTGGATTTTAATATATACACAAATTTGTGCGATCACCACCACTAATTCCAGAATACTTTCATCACCTGAAAAAAAGACTATATTCCCTTGGTAGTTAATCACTCCCTGCTCACCTCTTCTCCCAGTGCCTGGCAACCAGTGATTGACTTCCTGTCTCTGTGGATGTGTGTATCCTGGATACTACATGTCGATAGGATCATACAATATGTAACTACTTGTGTCTGCCTTCTTTCACTGAGCATGGTGTTTTCAAGACTCATCCATGATAAACCTGGTATCTAGACAGCATCCCTTTTTGTGGCTGCATAATGTTCCGTTACAAGGAGTCAGCACCTTCTGTTCTGCCGTTTATCCATCGATGGATCTTAGCACTGTCTTTACTTTTTGGCAATTACGAATAATGCTCCAGTGAACGTGCACATACAAGTTTTTGTGTTGACGTCAGTCTTTCAATTCTTGGCTGTGCACCTAGGAATGGAATTGTGGCGTGGCATGGTAACTCTACGTCTAACATACTGTTCCAGGATAGTTACTACTAAAGGTTTGGATACACTTGTATATATTGTTGCCATATTCTGTCCACATAGCCTACAGGCAAATTTTCATGTGAAATATTTTGGAGCCATATTCTACCTTTTTTAATGTTGTTGATATCAGCAGTTTTAAAAAGTAAGAATTTTCTTGAATTAGATTGATTGTTAAAAAAAATCTTTATTTTCCGAGACAACAGTGGGGAAGGTGATTTTCAGAGAATACGGTGACTGTGACTACATTGTTTGTATTCATTGTCTATCAAATACTGGGAAGTTTTATTCCCAACAAACTATTTCTTTAGAAATACACATGCTTTTGTAAAAGTATCTTCTTGGCAACAATTACACGTGAATTATTTCAATATAATCACTCATTCAGGATAAACCAATAAAAAATTCAGCCCATTTTCCATAATGAGCACAATTCATGAGGACCATAAAAAAGTGCGTGTCAAGAAATTAGCGTTGTGTCATTGAGAGCAATGTGAAATAGCACATAACTAATGGAACTAGTGACATGAAACTAATGAAATCCCGACGAGAATTAATATGATGCCCTTCCTGTTTCTAAAAGCATTTAGGAAAAAAGGCCCAAACTCTAATGGATCATACAGGGTGATTATCTCCAGCTTGTAATTTTAAAACAATCATTGATCATGTGCGAGAGATTTGCTAAAAGCCATGACTTCACTGAAGTTAAGAACCTCTCTGCCTGCAGTGACTTTGAAATATATGACATGTCAGCTGCCAGTTATGCTAATTTAAGAGCAGAAACCAACCAACGTGAATTACTGGAGCGCCTACCGATGTGAGCACCACATTGCATTGTCAATTTTTCAGCCTTTGTTCTGATTTCTGGTTTAATGAAAAACATTAAGTCTCTGTCTCTCTCTCTCTCTTTCTCTCCTTCTCCCTATTTGTCAGTCTCTCTCTCTAACTCTGGCTCTCCAAACACGCCATTATAAAATTAATGTATTAATGCCTCAGAAGAAATAGCTATTCCTGACAATTTCATAACTGTTCTTTTATAAAAATTACCTTTGCATCATTATTCTATAAGAATGAATACTTTGACAAGTGAGCACGCAGGTCGAAGGTAAGTAAGCTATGCTTTGGAGTAGGCTATGCTTTAACAACCAAACTAACCTCTAAACGGCAGAAAGACTAGTCTCTGGCTCCTTGATGATGATATGAAGACCCAGCAGATCTTCTTGCTCCTATATTTTTTAATAAAAATTTCTATCATAATAAAAATTTAAAATATAAATAAATAAATAAATAAAATTTTCTATCACTTTTCTTGTAGTCATGAATTTTTTTTTAAGATTTTATTTATGTATTTGTCAGAGAGAGAGAGAGCACAAGGAGGGGGAAGGGCAGAGGGAGAAGCAGGCTCCCCGCTGAGCAGGGAGCCCAATTCAGGGCTCCATCCCAGGACCCTGAGATCACGACCTGAGCCAAAGGCCGACGCCCAACTCACTGAGCCACCCAGGCGCCCCAGTCATGAATTTTTCTAATTAAAGAAATTCTATTTATCCTCACATGGAAAAGACCACCACGTATTTATTCATCTACCCACTTTAGCCTTGCTTCTTTTCCTCATTTTTATATAGTTCTGGTTTTGCAGAGAAAATGCGTCTGTTGTTGTTTCATGTCTGGGGAGCATGTTTGTGACGCAGACGGATTGAATTGGACCACATGAAGCGGAGTCCTTCTCCCTTTACCAGGGTCTGTGTCACTTCTGTCTGCTCCTCCTACATTGGGGCAGGTTTCCCCAGCGGCACCCAGGAATCCGGATTACAGAGCAGTGATCGGTGGCCTTGCAGTGCCGCCAGAAATACCTGGCAGCAAGTCTCTAGAGGCCTGAGGTCAACACGAGTGTTCTCATTTTGCGATGAGAAAGCAGTGGCTCACGGAGCCTGACACGCCTATTAACGCACAAGGGCAGGAATAAAACTCAGGCGTTTTGAATTCCTGGCCACCGCGCTTCATACAGCACAATCTACCAAGTTCAAGAACTCCTGAAACTTAGAATAATATTTGGCAAGATAATATTCCTTTTTTTTTACGTTTTCTAGACTCATATCTATACGATCATGATAAGAATGCAAAAAAGGGCATAATCCCACAAATCCACAACACGTCCCTGCTAGCGAGATAGAAAATATAGGAACGTGGGGCGCCTGGGTAGCGCAGTCCTTACGCGTCTGCCTTCGGCTCAGGGCGTGATCCCGGCGTTCCAGGATCGAGTCCCGCATCGGTCTCCTCTGCTGGGAGCCTGCTTCTTCCTCTCCCACTCCCCCTGCTTCTGTTCCCTCTCTTGCTGGCTGTCTCTCTCTCTGTCAAATAAATAAATAAAATCTTTAAAAAAAAAAAAAGAAAGAAAAAATATAGGCACGTATCAAAGAACAGAGTGTCCCATTGACTTCCTTCGGAGCCCTGCAAGAAGAGCAAAAATAAAACTTCGATAAATACAGGAAAACAAAACAAACAAACAAAAAAGAGGGAAAATAACAGGACAGAGAATCTAAAGCTAACCCTACAAGTAGCGAAGGTGGGTGAATGAAACAGAAGTCGTTACTTGCCCTGGTCATCACAAAGCTAGCTGCGTCGGGAATGTCCAGGGAGGCTTGCGGTGACACGGCCCCTGGCGCTGCCCATCTTCAGGCGTTATCCACAAAGCGGTGGCCGTTGCACGGCTAGAGCACTCCAGGATGGGGAAAAGGGGTTTGGCATGCCTGCTTAGCACCTAACTCACTTAATTTACCATGTCATAATTAATCAGTGTTTTCATGTTAATTGATTTGGTTACATTTGGTATATGTTGGGGGGGGTGGATATGACACAAAATCCCAGGAAAGCGACATCTTTGCTAAAAACTGTTAACGTGGGTTGTAGCCAAACTCAGAACCGATTATCATGCGTATTGAGTGTTAAACCATCATTAACTTTCTCCTCGCCTGCTGGTAACAGTAGTAATAAGAGAATATGAGGAAGCTGTGGGGGCTTCTGCTGGGATGTGAGTGCTGCCATGGACAAAAGAGGGACGCCTGACATGTTTGGCTGACCTGGGGGGAGGTGGTGAGGAGTCTAGTCTGGGGCCATTCCCATGCATGGAAATGTTCCTTTACACACCTGTCCTCAGGAACCACACGTGTAACCCCAAAGCCAGATCTCCTGGGCTCAAGATCACATCAAAAGAAACCATATTCTAAAACCAACATCCTTGAAAAATAATGTTTACTGTCGATCTTCCTAAAGTGGTGAATCTGGGGGTGACATAGTCATTCACACATCCAAATTTTCCAAAATTATCCTTCAGACATCTCTCACCCTCCCCCATGTTTCACACTTATGAGTAAAATTTAACAGCAGCTGTTAAAATTCTCTCCCCCTCCTTCTTCTGGTTTCTTAGCTTAAAAAATGCATATGTTTTCTTGCCCTCCCTCTACACCCCTGCCCCTACACTGCTCATGACGGCTCCTGCTCTGACAAGTGACACCTCATCTCACTGGTGTCTGGGAACTGTCTTCTGCTCTTACTTGGATGGATTTTCTCATGAGGACAGCTGTGCTGGAAATGTGTGCGCTCTGTCCTCCATCACATCAGTTTTCCCCAAAGAAAACTATCTGTTGTAACATTCCCTCTTAGAAAGTTGGGTAAGAAGAGGACAAAGAACTTTGTTACTGCGATAACTGAGACTCCTCTGACGAGCAACCCATAGCCCCTTTTCTTATCCTTTTCCTATTGCTTGGGCGCTCGGCCATTCGACATTCCCAGGGACTGGAAGGTAGGCATCGGCTGCTGTTCTGTAAGCAAACGGCTTCCAGTGTTTTCTCTCCCCTACACTTCTCATCCTGTGCCTTCCACGGGCTCACTCTAAACGTGACACGATCTTGGTTTCATCTTGTCTTTTTATTGCTGCGTGCACTTCCTGTCAAACTTCTCCCGATCTCTTTGACAAGCAAACAATACCTCGGGCCAGAGTGACCAGGCCTCTAGCTTATACTGCAGAGCAGGGGAGCGGCTCCCACCCACTTCCCTCCTCTGTCTGAGAAAAACCTGAATTCTTAAAGCAACCAGCTGACTATAGCTTTTATATTAATAACTAATTTCCCAATTGTGACTTCATGAAATAATTAATAGATGTGCTCAACTTAGGGAAGTTGTGTGATGTATAAGTTTCATCTTTGATGTGGAATATCCGGTCCTTGACTATACATTCACCCCAAAGTGCAGTTCAGATCTCATGGTTGTCTACACAATTTCTTTCTCCCGTGGATGGCATTTCAAGAATCATAAAAAATACGGTCACATAAGCCCTAAATATGCCCCCAATTTACCCTTCTTGTGTGATTGTTGGCAAATAACCTAATTCCAGTGATGCCCCTTCTACACAGGATGAAGCCTACTCATTTGGAATTTAATCACTGAGTTCTTAATGCTTATTAAGATGTCTTATTTCTGAAATAAATGAGCACATTTCTGGAATTTATGGGGGTTTCAGGGAACTGTTCTACTAGAAAGTCTTTCTGGGCAAAGAACACGGAGGAGTGCCTGCAGGTGGGGTAAAGCATGCCGTGGTCGTGTTTGTATCAGTAAGTCTTGAGATGGGGTCTAACATGACAGTTCCCTCCTTTTTTTAATTTTAAATAATGTGCACTTATCATTTTCGGGTTAATTGTTGTGACTTGGTTAATCGATAATGTATGGTATAATCTCGCATATTTTCATCATGTGTTGTATCAATATTCATTAACTGCTCCTTAGACGTGCATGTGTAATGCTGAAATTATTCCTCGTCCTTACTTCCTTAAAATCATGTTAACATTATCTCTCCCAAAATGTCACTGGACGTGACATTTCCTTGTGTTTCACTGATGTCTACTTCTAGGCCACGTGAGAAAAAGTGGATTTTGCCATATGGAAACTTCTACTCCTCTTCAGTGGGCCACCTTTCCAAAAGTGTAGAATCACTGTTCTGGAAAGTGGTGGGTGAGTAGTGTTCAAAGGTAAACTGAGGAACGTTAATTTTTTGTCCAGGAGTTTGAGCCTGCGTCAGTTTAAATGGGGCAGCACCAAACCAAAGGCAATTAGGAGCACTCCTTAGACAGAAGCTAGGGGCCAGGTTTTTGTACAGAAGAGGCGGAAGCAAAGCAAAGCAATTATTTGCTTGGTTATGACTTAAGCAGTCGCCCTCTTTGCAACAGCTTAGTTGGCTGTTGGTGATTGATTGTTCTAGCGTTTTCCTTCCTTGTATTCACGTGCATTGACCCTAGCTTAGGTTCTGGTTTGCTTACATAGGCCACCCAGACATTAGAGCCGCTCCAGCCTAATGGCCTCCATGTTTAATTACTTTAACATAGTCACTGGAATGGTAGTAGGTGTCACAAAGATCACAATAAAATAATCAGAATAAGCTCATTCAGTCTCACTTGCACAGTAAAGTTATCCAGACAGTGGTCCTTACCAGCGGAAAGAATCCAGACGGTGTCCTTTTATTTGTCAATTGGACAATGAGTCATTTTTTCCTCTCACTCTCTCTCCCTACTTGATGGGGAAACATTACTACCGAAACTTCGTCTTGTAGAAGTCGCAGAACATTCATTTTGAGATGGCATAATCGCTCTTGATTTCACCATAGTTAGCGTGCAGTGTTAGCCATTGGTTTTGGCAAAAAATTTTCCCAAAGCTTTAGTAACCACAGGGGAACAAGTGACTCTTACCTTCTGATCAACAAGAAAATACCTTCCAGAGACTTTATCACAAAGCAGGATTACAGGTCACTCACCTGGAAAATTAAAGAGAACCTCCCCTTTTCTTAATCCGGACATTACTGTGTTCTCACTTCGCACGCACTAGACAAAGAAATGCCCGGAATTGTACTTCCCGGAAGCAAACACACTTTCGTTTACAGGGAAGCAGTTGGACTTGGAGAGATTTGATGGTGTCAGCACATCTGTGATCAAAGCTAAGCACCTGCTGAATGTGATGTTGGTCTGCACGATGGTAATTTATGGAACAAGAGTACGGCACAGGGCTTTGGAAAAAATGGGTAGGAGGAAACAGTAGAAACTTGCGTAGTTTCGAGACCTTACGCTGGCTCCAGGTCACTCTGTAGGATGTGGCTGCCCGGAGGATGGAGCTGAGTGCTAAGTGTGGCTGGGAAGATGGTAAGACTTTTATGGATTCCTCAACCAATGGGGCAAATTCTTGAAATTGTCACAGTGGGTGATACACAGTTTTGAGGAAACCAGCAGATGTACTGAAAAGACTTTGAACTCTTCAACTTTCCAGCTGAAATCCTGGATATTGGTAATTTCTCTGAACCTCAGCTTTCCTATCTGTGAAATGCAGATAATTCCGATAACACATAACGTCCTTGTTATTATTAGGGGGTAAAGGCACAAATGGGCACCCTCTGTCAGGCCTGGCATTTGGGAACAGTTAGTGTAGCTTGAATGCTTACAGGCCAGTAAAGTTATCCTCCAGACCGAACGGCATGACCAGCATTTTGACATCCCACACACCAAGATGACTGTGCATCTGGAAATCCGATTGAGCTGCAGAGTTCATCAGTTAGGATCTGTCTCAAAGCTCCACACTGTTTTTAAACAGCCTGCTTTTGAGGTCATTGTACATAAGCTTCCCGGAAGTTTGTTGTCCTAAGGAGGTTCATGTATCGGAAACGAGGAGTGGGGAGCAGGAGGGGCTCAGCATCAGTTCTGAGCCTGGCAGTGGCTTCTCGCTGTCAGGGGACAGTGGAAGCAGGTGGCCAGCTCGATGGCGGTGCCACCGTGCTCCTCCTGTTAGAAACACGTGAAGCTTTGGTCAGATCTCTGACAGATGACTCTTCGGCTTCATCGAAAAGTTCAAAATTATTTAATGATTAGAGAACAATTATAACTCTCTTAAAGAGTTCATTAGGTCTGCTCCAACAGAACACACCACAGGCTGGGTGGCTTATAAGGCTGGATGTCCGAGATCCAGACTCCAGCAGATTCAGTGTCTCCTGGTTCACAGATGATGTCTTCTCGTCGTGACTCCACATAGATGGGACAGGAGATGGGACTCTCTGGGGGCTCCTTTATAAGGACACTAATCCCATCCAGAGGGCTCTACTCTCATGACCTCATCACCTCCCAAAGACCCCACCTCCTAACACCATCACGGTGGGGGTTAGGTTTCAAGATACGAATCTGGGGAGACACAGACTTTCAGTCTATAGTATGTTGTGAAGATAAAATGGGATAAGACAGAGAGCCCCATGGCCCCCCACCATCTCTTGAATATGCTTCATGTCCAGAGTTCTGAGTCATGGGCCACGTTGGTGCACAGTGGCCTCTCTCAACTGGGCTCACTGCCTTTGAAACCACATGCTTGGCTTTTCCCTATGATGAGGGACCTACTTTCGTTCTCTTCTGTAGACACTGCTTTAACATGCCTCTCCTTCATATTATCAGCTCTCCTTGCTCAGGCTCCCACGGGGGCCTTTTCTTCTTCTTCCAGAACATAGGACATTTACTGGTATCTCAGTATTATTTGTAGAGGTAAGAAATCAGTAGACCCAGGGGCGCCTGGGTGGCTCAGTCGTTAAGCGTCTGCCTTCGGCTCAGGGCGTGATCCCGGCGTTCTGGGATCGAGCCCCACATGAGGCTCCTCTGCTGGGAGCCTGCTTCTTCCTCTCCCACTCCCCCTGCTTGTGTTCCCTCTCTCGCTGGCTGTCTCTGTCAAATAAATAAAATCTTAAAAAAAAAAAAAAGAAAGAAATCAGTAGACCCAGCTCTCTGTTTATTATCCTTTACAATAAAGTTTGGTCTTGTGATACTCTACAAGTCAAATGACAATAAAAAGAATTAAAAAGTAAATAGTTACCGTCTTTAGGGTTAGCTAAATTGGAAGCTCCAGGTAGAAAGGAAAGGATCCATCCTTCATTTTTCTTCCCAACTCCATCCCTCTGGCACCCACATCTCTGTGCCCAGACTAGTTCAGTCTTATGAGGCTGTACTCACAGATCAAGAGAGAAATGGGCAAAATCAGAGCACCATCATGAGTTTCTTAATAAATTTGCGTTTCTTGAACTTAAAAGACAAAACCATTTTCAGAAATGATGCCCTTTCTCCTTTGTAGGTATTACAACATTATCCCTTTTTTGAAATAACTGTGTAAGAAAATGCTATTGTTGTGTTTTTAAAGTCCTTACTTGGAAAAATACTAAGTTAAGAACACTCTTGTTTTCTCCAAAATTTGTTCTCGAATGTTTCCTTGTCTAGTGTACACAAAATCTGAATGCAACATCTGTTTTTAAAGTTATAAAAATTAGATCAAAATTACAATGAAAATTAGCAGTGGATCGTTGGGAATATGCTTATCCTAAATTACCTGGAGTCTTTCTTTTCCCTAGAAAACTTTTCTCTGGTAAACGCGTCCCCTATTTTAAATGATCTGTACAAACATACACTCAGTGCGCTTAACAGAAGAAAAGCAAGGTGGCCTCAGCAGAAGACAGCACGAAGCGCTGTGGGATCACAGGAAAGTGGTAACTGGAAGATAGTAATAGAAGATGATTATAAAACAGTCTGAAAGGAAACCTTAAAAGGTGGACTTGGGGCATTGCCGTTTCCAAACCACTAGAAAGCCCAGTTCTGGAGCCTTTGTTATAGGAGTTCCGAGGAGTCTCCAAGATTTACTGCCATTTTGAAATAGCTGCATCTTTCAAAATCTTAGTGAGTGTCGTGGGTATTTCTTCATTGTCACACATAATATCGAGCTGTAGATTTATCTTCAAAATATTTCGACAATCAAGACCTTTCCCCCCATCCCCACTGCAAGAGTCCTAGCCCAGCTCGTCAGGATTCCTTACCTGAGTGACTGCAATAGCTTTCTATCTCCTCTCCTTGGTTCAGAATCACCTCCTTCGGAGCAACGAGCCAAAATCCTCCTATCAATGGCTCCCACCTACACCTAGAAGGAAAGAAGGACATGCAAACTCCTTATTATGAACTAAGTTGATCCTGAAAGAGGCTCCCTGGCTACCCGCTCAGCCTCGTGGAAGTGCCTCCTCTCCCAGGGGCTCATTATACCCCAGGCATCCTGCTTCCCACTCCCGGGGCTTGGCACAGTGTGTCCCATGCCTGAGCCACCCTTCCCTTTTCTCCTCCCTTCAGATGTCTGCTCTGAGAAGATTCCAGTGACCATCTTTTTTTTTTTTTAAAGATTTTATTTATTTATTTGACAGACAGAGAGACAGCCAGTGAGAGAGGGAACACAAGCAGGGGGAGTGGGAGAGGAAGAAGCAGGCTCCCAACGGAGGAGCCTGATGTGGGGCTCGATCCCAGAACGCCAGGATCACGCCCTGAGCCAAAGGCAGATGCTTAACGACTGAGCCACCCAGGCGCCCCAACCAGTGACCATCTTTATAGAGCATGCCACCCTCTTCTCTGCTCCAGGACAATTGCATCCTCCTGGTCCAGCCTGAAGGGCAGAGTTGGTAGGCTGGCGTGCCATTAAAGAGATTAGGCAAGGGGAGTTATAAATTAGACATAACAATGAAAAATAAGCACAGAACCAGGCAGACTAAAAGCTGTAAGTCATAGTAACAGAATGGACCATGCAAGTCTGTGCAATGAATTTTAAAAGCTCAATGAGGCAAATGGTTTCCTGGGTCTTCCTGGAAAAGGCAGTTGCTACAATTGAGTTGAGACATTTCAACAAACCAGTACCCTGAGAGAAGGTGAGGGGTTGTCTTTCTAAATATAATCATCATGGGGCACCCGGGGGGGCTGTCGGTTAAGCATCTGCCTTTGGCTCAGGTCATGATCTCAGGGTCCTGGGATCGAGCCATGTCGGACTCTCTGCTCAGTGGGGAGCCTGCTTCTCCCACTCCCTCTGCTATTCCTCCCACTTGTGCTGTCTCTTTCTCTCTCTCTGTCAAATAAATAAATAAACCCTTTACAATAAATAAATAAATATAACTACCACCGATAGCTTAATGAGCAACTTGTTCTCAAACGTGTAGGAAAAGGGAAATTCCCCCTGGTTTTAGAAACTCCTCCATAACAGGGGGAAAATAGTGCTATATAATTATTTTTCTCTTGAAACCAAATTAACTGATACCAAAACGGAGGTTGGGGAGCACTCTAACACGAGAGAAAGAAAACCACAGACAAAATGGACCAACTGGACATGTGAGCGTTGAAACAAAGCCTACATCAAACGTATATTAGAAGAATAACATACTAACCAGATATGGCTCATTCCAGGAATAAGTTATTGATTTGATATTTGCAAGCACAGTATTTAGTTCCAATATTAATATGTTGAAGAAAAAACCCATATGGCCACTTCGTAGTTGCCAAACAGTCTTTGATAATATTCAGCTTCCGTTCCCAAGGAACAAAATAAATCAATGAAACTTGGTAAAAAACATCTCAAGCTAACGTCCACTATTATGCTTCATTGTGTGCTATTGGAAGGACCCCCAGGGAATTAGGAACAGTCAGGGATGCCTGCGATTATCTTTATCATGGAACACATTTTTGGAAATACTAACTAGAAAAATTAGGGAGAAAAAGAATAAAATAAAATAGAAAATATTGTGAAAATAGTCACGGCGCTGCTTGCAACTTTCATTTTCAGATGATCCGTATTTATTATGTTAAACAAGCCCATAGTCCCGGCACTGTTGCAGTAGGTAAAATCATTACAGCAAAACAGACACAGACCTGGACCTCAGGGAGCCACTGTCTGGTGGTGGAGTGAAACATCCATCAGTATAAAGACAAATCAGTACAAATCACATCTGTGCTGAGTGCTGCACAGCAGGGTCCCAGGTGCCAATCCTACAGTTATGGAGACAGTAGCCAAAAGGAAAAAATGGAAGAGAAGCGGCAGCACCCACATTTCATCACCCTCTCCCCATTCTCCAGGTCCTTCCAGTCACAAAGGAAACTGAGATGGAGAGAAGAGAATTGAGGAAATGGGTAAGAGAGGAAGAAATACCATCATGCCAGTACTTACAAGAAGGAGGGAGCTCTGGCTAGAAAGAGGCCCCAAGCAGGTGACAAAGTGGTCCGTGTTCACTCATGGGAAATGGTAGCCACTCTTTCTGCCAAAGTCACCGACATCTGCCCTGAAAGGTCAGCCCCCCCAGGCTGGAAAGCAAGACTCAGCAGACGTCAACACAGTACTATGGCTTCATACCGTGTGCCTGAAACACACAATGGCCAAGCTGGGTTCTTCATGCTGCCAGCTGATTTTGTGGATCAAAGGAAGCAGTGAATGTTTAGAAAATAAAGCAAAAAACAACAACAACAAAAATGGTGAGAGTCCACCTGGCACAGAGCAGATGCTCAGAACATGCAGAGAAGTCCTCTGTCTCTCCCAGAAGCTGTGGTGGGACAAAGGAGAGGATGTCAACAAATAACTTGGAGTCTCATAAATGTTTAAAAATCTGAAGTCAGCAACCTGACTCCAACAATACATTTAAGAAAGTCATTCACCACCAGCAAGTGGGATTTATTCCTGGGATGCAAGGGTGGTTCAATCAATCAATGTGATGCATCACACTAATAAAAGAAAGGGTAAGAACCATACGATCATTTCAATATATGTGGACAACAGTATGGAGTGTCCTCAGAAAGTTAAAAATAGAACTATCCTATTATCCAGAAATCACATTACTGGGTATTTACCCAAAGAATACAAAAACACTCTTGCAAAGGGATACATGCACCCCTGTTGATTGCAGCATTATTTACAATCAGCCAGTGTCCATCAACTGATGAATGAATAAAGGGTTACGTCTTTATATATATATCTATGTATACACATACACACACACACATACACAATGAAACACTCAGCCATAAAAAGAATGAAATCTTGCCTTTTGCAACAATGTGGATGGAGCTAGAGAGTATTATGCTAAGTGAAATAAGTCAGAGAAAGACGAATACCATACGATTTCATTCATATGTGAATTTAAGGAGCAAAACAAGTGAACAAAGGAGAAAAGAGACAAACCAAGAAACAGACTCTTAACTATAGAGAATACACTGCTGGTCACCAGAAGGGAGGTGGGTGGGGGGATGGGGGGAATAGGGCATGGGGTTTACAAGTACACTTACCTTGATGAACACTGAGTAACATATTGAATTTTTGAATCACTATACTGGACACTGGAAACGTATATAACACTCTATGTTAACTATACTGGAAGTAAAATAATTTTAAAAAGTCTTAAGTCATAACATAACCGAAACATGTAGGTAACGATCTCCGGCACAAGAAAGAGATAAATTACTGTGATCAATGCAAAGGAGAGAACAATGCTTCTCTCCAGGAAGGGTCATCAGAAATTCCCTGGCCGGGGCGCCTGGGTGCCTCCGTTGGTGAAACGTCCGACTCAATTTCAATTCAGGTCATGATCTCAGGGTCCTGGGATCGAGCCCCACATCAGGCTCCGTGCTGGGCGTGGAGCCTGCTTTCAGGTTCTCTCTCTCCCTCTCCCTCTGGTCCCCCACTAAAAAAAGAAGAGGAAGAGGAAGAAGAAAGAAGAAGGAGGAGGAGGAGGAGGAGAAGAAGAATGAAGAATGAGGAGGAGGAGGAGAAGAATAGAAAGAGGAAGAAGAAGAAAAAGAAAAAGGAGAAGGAGACGAAGACAAAGAAAAGAAGAAAAGAAATCCCCTGGCCAATACCGTCCAGGGGTGCCCTGAGGTCTGGGTGGGAGAGGAGGCTCTGAGACCAGTCCTCCGAAGCAGAGCTTTATCCTGTCCTCCAACGTTAGGTTAATTTGATTAACTGATGAACTGAGCACTTACAATATTTTGGATAATTTTTGCTCATTTTTGCTGCACTCGTCTCAGGCGATCTCATAGCTCTTCAGAGTTCTCAGTCTGGGTATTAGCTTTTTAAAATTTTATTCTTAGAAAGATGCAGAAGTTATGGGTTAAAGGGCATTTAATAGTCTTTCTATTGACTCCAAAATACTCAGTCATTTTTTTCTCCCCTCTTTTCTTTTGTTTTTGCTAAGTCACTTACATAAACGACGTCCTCACCTGCTTTCTCTTAGATATGTGCAGCTTGTCTAGAAGCCCTATCCTTTCAATGTTTACCTGTAGTGAGGCAGCAAGCTTGTAACTACTTCTCCCCTATCCGTGGTTATAGCCTCCATGTACAGAGAACTTTAAATTTAAAGAAGAAAAATAAATGAGCCTGTGCCACGTTAGAAAGTAATAAATTCTTTATTTGCATTTTCCAGCGTGAATTTCCTTCCCTCCCTCCCATCATCACGGGGATGTGAAGCCTGACACTTCCCGGCGCGGCGTTTACGGGACACACAGTGACTGCAGGCCCGTTCACACTCGAACTCACGGAAACTGACAGCTTCCTTTTCTGAATGGTCTTGAGAACACGCATGTTTCCACTCTGACGCAGAATGCCCGGCGAATGCGTCTTGAAGGCCGTAGTACCCACTGGTTTTGACACCATTTTATATGAAAAACAATAGGAGGATTAGATTAACAACCAAATTCTTAACGTATTTGAAGAGCTAAGCTTGATTGTTAATTCCTTTCTCTTCCAGGCTTTAAGCCAGTGATTAGAAAAATAATAATAATAATCCAGGCCCTGAATCATAGAGAACGTGTTCTCTGCAGATTTCAGATATATGCTAATTATAAATGCCCTGAAGGTAGCCGTCCCCCCCCCCCAACGCACACGTTTTGCATATGATTTGTTACTCTGTTTAACCTTCAACACGGAAATGTAAATTAAGCAGAAAAGTGCAAGTCGACTTAGTATTATAGAAAACCCACACATACAGTTTCCTTCACTGTCCAGCTCGGTGATGCGTTTCTAGTGTTAAATACATTGTGTTCGAAAAAATCTATAAGAAAGAAGGTAGTTTGTAAGTAAATAAAATTTAAGATTTCATTTCTCCCACAGCGACCCTGTAGGAATCCAGTGACACCTCATAAATCTAGACATTAGGAATGCGTGTTGGCATCCTGTGTCAGTTTAAAAAAAAACGTAGTCACAAAGAATAATACACTTCCCTGAAGGTCATAGTTCCTGTGAGACCTATTTCCTTCCTTCACCTCTCTACCCACCCCAAACACACCTTGACCTAAATTTTGGAGTTCAAAGAACAAAAATTGCTTTAAATTGTAATGGGCTTTTTTTGGGGGGGGAGGGCAAATATTTCTGTATTTTAAAAGAAGAAATTCTACAAAAACGAATTAATCATATTCATAAAGAGTTTGGTAATGGAACCCACCAGCTGAAACAGCAAATCCCACACTGCATGGCTGGGGGCAGTCACTACAAGAGGATTTCACATCCTTTTGTTGCCAGCCACCATCTGGGGAGAGTTGAAGTGTCCCCACCCCCAGGAGGAGGAGCCTGTGAGAGTCCCGAGAATGACTTGCCTCCAACCTGCCGCCACGGTTTTGTGTATGTGGAATTAACGTGAGAGCCATAGTAGCCAACACAGCTTTGGGAGCTCTTCCTCGTAAGCCTCACCTGGGGAACCCAACGACGAAGGATGCCCAGTGATAGGGGTCCCAGTCCCCTTAAAAGCACATGTAAGCTGTCGATATGGAAATCTTTAACTTCCTGAATCATTTTCCTAAATCAGGTGAAACAGTGATCTGAAAACCTCAAACAGTTCTCCTAAAAAACAAAACAACACAAAATGCACATTAATTTCACTAATGAATATTGATGGAAAAGAATCTTAAATAAGATGCAAGCAAATGGAACCCACCAGTGTATCAGACACACTTGTGAGCTATGCTTTGTGTTTTGTAAAACCCCAAAACCAAATACATTTGCCCCTCCCATTCCAGAAAGCCTTCTCTAATGATAGTAGACTTGGTGTGTTAGGTGTTTAACCCTTAATTTTTAAACATCACTAAGTATCTGCAATTGAATGAATAATACTTAACATCCTTTACTGAGAGTGTGGGTACACCAGTCCTTTCTTAATATAGTACCTCTAGGAGCTCATAAAAGAGGAAGGCAAGACGATTCCGTGAAAGGAGCCCCACACGTAGAACTTTCTCCCTCTACCTCTTTACTCTACATCTCTGCTTCTCTCTTTTCCTATTTTTAAATCAAATTTTAAAATTCACATTATCATATGGTTTCACTCATTTATGGAACATAAGAAGTAGGAAGATCGGTAGGAGAAGAAAGGGAAGAATGAAGGGGGGTAAACAGAAGGGGGAATGAGCCATGAGAGACTGTGGACTCTGGGAAACAAACTGAGGGCTTCTGGGAATGGGATAGGCTGGTGATGGATATTAAGGAGGGCACATATTGCATGGTGCACTGGGTGTTACACGCAAGTAATGAATCATGGAACTTTACATCAAGAACCAGGGATGTACTGTATGGTGACTAACATAATATAATAAAAATATTATTATAAAAAATAAATAAATAAATAAATAAATAAATAAATAAAATTCACATTATGTGGTGAGCTTCCCTGTGAAAAGCCACCCCCAGCCCCTGTTAACCTCTTTCCCATGAGACCCCATTCCCAGTTCTGCTTTCTCTGGCACTTACCTGTTTTTAAGTCATATTTTCATGTGCTATTATTCTGTCAAGTTTAGACGTGAGCTTGAGTTCCTGCTGTAAAATATCAGAATTTAACTCCTGCGTATCCTTCAGTATCATCCTTTTCTGTCACTCTTCCAGTGTCATCAAATAACAATTTTTCTTGACGGCAATGCACATTGCTTACAACTGAACCCAATATCGTGCTATGTGTTAGTTTGTCTCTGCTGAGTAACCACAGTGGACCCGTGAACACATGGTCTTGGACTGCACAGGTCCACTTACACGCAGCTTTGTTTCAATAAATATAGTACATACGATAAATAGACTCTCTTCCTTACGATTTTCTTAATAACATTTTCTTTCTCTAGCTTACTCTATTACAAAAACATAATATGTGATACATATAACATACAAAATCTGTGTTAATCAACTGTTTATAATATTGGTAAGGCTTCCAGTCAACAGTATTTATTAGTAGCTAAGTTTTGGGTGAATCCAAAGTTATTCACGGATTTTCAACTGGGGGGGGGAGGGTTGCGTCCCTAAACCCCACATATTTCAAGGGTCACCTGTGCTGATTTTTCCTGCCTACCCCTTCATTCTGGTGGCCTTCTTTGAATGAGAAGTTATTAAGTCACCCCAGACCAGTATCAGCATCCATATCATGCTGTTGGTCTCCCAACCACAGAACTCTCTGGACTCTTAGAAGTATGCACTAAATCCCGAAAGTATCGTGCTGGAGAATTTCCAACACACCCACCTCAGGATTATCCAACCATCTGTAGGGATGTAATTTCATGTAACAAGTGACCGGGGCCTGGGAACCTTTCTGTCCTGTAAAGTTAAAAGGAACTTGTAGAAAACCAGTTAGGAAACCAATTAGGTGCGATGGGTTTTTAAAGTCTTCTCTTTCTCTGCTTTTTTTTACTAGATTATTCCATTCTGTACACAAGCACACTAAAAATAAATAAAAGAACCTCTCCAGATACCACTTGGCCTCCTATCATTCCACTTCCTGCTCCTCTTCTTCAGAAAATCTCCTTTATAGAAGTATGTATATTGCTATCTCCAAACCCTCCCTTCCCATTCTCTGTTGAACTTTCTCAGATGGCTTTCTCCCCCAAGGTTACAAAATCCTGTGGTCATTTTTTATTCTCATTTTACATGAACTAACAATAACACTTAGCACAGCTGGTCACCTGTCCCTAATGGAAACCACTTCATTTGGTTTCAAAGCAGCACCCAGAGCTCGTTTTCGTAGGGCCCCCCCGCCCCGGCTGCTCTTTTCATCCTTTACTTCTGTCTGCACCTGCAGAATAAGGGGGCAACGTGGGGCTCAGTCTTTGGACCTGTGCTCTACTCCACGTACCAAACCTACTCCCCTCCTGACCTCTATTAAATGCTTGGCTCTCAATATTATCTACACGCCGTGATACCACACTTGTGTTTAACCCAGACATCTCGCTGGCACTCCTAATTTATATATCACACCGTCTGCATCTCTCCCTGGATGCCCGATAGGCACGTGTAAGGACTATGCCCCAGACACGACTCCTGATTTTATACCCCTTCTATGGCCCTAGTTCTGGCCCCAAAATGTCTTCTCGCACAAAATTTTCCATATGTGGGGGCGCCCCGGGTGGCTCAGTCAGTTAAGCGTCTGCCTTCAGCTCGGATCATGATCTCAGGGCCCTGGGATCATGTCAGACTCCCTGCTCGGTGGGGAGTCTGCTTCTTTCTCCCTCTGCCTCTGCCTACTGCCCCCCTCCCCATTGTGGTCTCGCTCTCTCTCTCTCTCTCTTTCGCTCTGCTCTCTCTTTCAAATAAATGAATAAAATCTTTTTTAAAAATTCCCGTAGCTGTAAACAGGGACCCCATCCTCTGTGTTATTCAGGCCTTTCTTAATCCAACACCCAATTCAAGTGCAAGTTTGCCTGGCTCCTTTCAGGATATGCCCCCGGGCTTCTCTGCTGGGAGCCCGCTTCTTCCTCTCCCACTCCCCCTGCCTGTGTTCCCTCTCTCGCTGGCTGCCTCTCTCTGTCAAATAAATAAATAAAATCTTTAAAAAAAAAAAAAAAAAAAAAGGATATGCCCCCAGGCCAGCCTTGTCTCACCACACCCCTTGCTCCTATCTCCAAGGCACACCCAGTCCTCCCCTGCACTTCACAAATAGCCCTCTTAACCAATCACTTACTTCGGTCTTGCCCCTGGATTCTATTCTCAACACACAGCCAAGGTCATGCTTTTAACATAGGAGTCTTTGCTCAAAGCCCTGCAAAGGCTTCCCATTCCCACCAGCGTAAAAGCCAAGTCCTCCAATGGCCTAAGCCGAAGTCCCATCTGCTCCTCTGTTTCCTCCCCAGCTCCTCTCAACCACATCCCTTTACATGCCTCTCCCCCAGCCACCTGCCTCCTCGCGGGTCCTTGAAGACAGCAGCGACGGTCCGCACCCTCCCACGCTGTCTTTGTCTTTCTTGTCCATCTGCGGGTCGGCAGTGTCTAGAGCAGTGCCTGGCACAGAAGCTTCATCAACATCTAGTGAAGGGAAAATCTAAAATATGAATGAATGTCCTGTTTCGTAAGCATCGATCTCTAATCCTTTTCAAACTCTCCAATATAAATGCAAAACACCTCTGAATAAGGTCAAATACATTAAGCAATCTATCAATTTCATATTTTCCCTCTCAGGACAGAATGAAGATAAATACAAGGGTAAGAAAGTCCAAGTTTATCCAGAAGTCCCTTTTCTTTACCACTATTTTAACCTCAGTAGAGGCATAGTCCTTCCCCTTATATTATGGGGAAGATATGAAAGTAAGGGTTGCGTGATGAGACAAACAGCATTCTGAAACTTTTCCTCCAGGCTGTATAATTCTATCGAAAGGGACTCTTGGCATTTGGGTATCTTGGCCCACAAAAAAAAAAAAAAAAAAGCTAACATTTTACTTATCATCTTTATTCATCCCATGTACTGTATGGGGAAGAAAATTGTTCCAAGGAAAAAAAATAAGTATGTTTTCTTGCATTTTATATCACATTACAGTTTCTGGGGTTTTGTTTGTTTTTCACATTGCATTTAAAAATATGTTTTATCCTTTACAGGGGCTCTAATTAGGTACACGATCTTGAGAATCTGTTCACATCAGGTAGGCCTCAATTTTGTACCCATTCAATGACACGGTTTGGACCCTGATCACCTAAACTTGCTTCCATGTATAGAAATAATTTCCTCTGTATCATTCAGTTTTCACCACAGCCCCACAAGTTAACACAACAGATCATGTGAAAGGCTGTGTTTAGAAGTCAGGTCTTCTAGGTAACCAACTTTTTTAAAAACAAAAATAAAAAACAACAAACTTGGAAAGAGCAACCTTTTAATATATAAACCTTTGACTTCTTTCTTCCAATAACCAGACTTTTATGTTCAAATGGAGAAAATATTGCATAACATAAAATTATGACAAGATCACTTAGAATTAGAACAATATGTAAAAATCAAGTAAGTGAGCACTTCACCACTGGATTGACACATTACCAGTCGGCTCAGACTGACTAAAAGACCCAGGCACAGATAGCACTTGGGTAAACCAAAAAGGGTGTCCTTATCTAAAGGATAGAGACAGAAGTCAGCAAAGTCAGCATGCACAACAGATAAAATAATAAGTATTTATCTACAACAGAAGAAGTTCAAGCTTCCAGACCCAAAATTCATCACCAGGAATTATAGAGTTATGCATAATGACAACATCCGAGTGAGCAAATAACAGATTAGAACTTCTAGAAGATCAACTTTCTCCTTTCCAATCCTTTGTCAGATAAAATATATATCAAATCTGGGCAGTTAGATCTTCATGCGGACTTGCAGAATATGTGTGTATTTACGGAGCCCTTGATCAAGGCCAGTTGTAAGTCATGAATATATAATCACACAACATGACAATTGTACGGTGTATATAAGAATGCTCAAATAAGAAGGCCCTTCTCATTTATCACTCTCAGCCTCCCGGGATGATATACCATGGTCCAAGTAAAGTTCTGAGGTTGGAATTGCAACAACTGGAGGTAGTTGTCTACAGAATTCTCTGGAAATCATGCTGGCGGGCTCTGGTCCAGTGAGAGTGCCTGACCTATTAGAATTCTCTGCTGGCAGGAAGCAAAAAGCAACTTGGCTGTAACAAGGAAAAATGGAATGCATTGGAAGCACTTGGTATACCTCAGGTAAGTCAGAAAAAAGTCAAAACTAACCTCAGAAAGGAAGGGAAGCAGGACATTTCTGAAAAGTACTGGTTGACCCAAAGAAGTTGAAAACTTATGTCCACACAACAACTTGCACATGGATGTTTCCAGCAGCTTTATTCATACTGGCCAAGACACAGAAGCAACCAAGATGTCCTTCGGTAGATGGATAGTTAAATAAACTGTGGTCCATCCAGACGATGGAATATAACTGAGTGCTAAGAAGAAATGAGTCATCAAGCCATGAAAAGACATGGAGGAAACTTAAATGCATATCCCTAAGTGGGAGAAGCCAGTGTGAAAAAGCTACATACCATATGATTCCAACTATAAGGCATTCTAGAAAAGGCAAAGACTATGTAGACAGTGAGTGCCAGGCTTTGGGAGTGGGGAGGAATATATCGGCAGAGCACAGAGCATTTTTAGGGCAGTGAAAATATCCTGGATTATATCATAATGGTAGATACATGTCATTATATATTTCTGCAAACCCATAGAACTTAAAACACCAAGAGGGACCCTAATGTCAACTGTGGACTCTGGGTGATGATGACGAGTCAGTGCTGGTTCATCAGCTGTAACAAGCATGCCTCTCTGTTAGGGGTTGTTGCTTGCGGGGGAGACTGTGCGCGTGTGGGAGCAGGGAGATCTGGAACATCTCTGTACCTTCCTCTCAATTATACTGTGAACCTAAAACTGATCTAAAAATTCTTTTAAACGCATCTAATTGTAAATACTAAGGACAGAGTAATTTAAAGAGCAAACACAGATTCTTTTTGGGTAAATCAGAGTTTCTATATTTAAAGGTCTGAAATCACCCAATAGGAATATAAAAGGGACAGAGAAGTCTGTATAAATATAGAATGAGATATGTGTACATCTATTTATTAAGTTCCTGCTGTGTGCACAACGCTATGGTAGGTCTTGAATTTCTAATACACTTAAACCTCTGTGCCGGTGATACAGACAGAACGCCTAAAGGCTTCAGACACATGACCCCATGAAAAGCAGGGCTTACAGAGAAAGGGAGAAAAGAAACCCAATGGTTATATATATTTACAATACACTTCAGGGTAGATATCACCTTTCGGAGGTATTCAATGAGATTTCTTTGTCTCAGTGGGAAATTCTGTTTTATACCCTGTTATCATTTCACAGACAATAATCCTGTCGAGATCAATGTACTCACAGCACAGAAAATTACAGATAGGAACTTTGGATTATAAATTCACCACATGACAAAAACGAATTTGCTTTCATTTTTTTTGTATAGTCTATTTCTAGACTTTTCTATCAATTGTTGCCCAAATGGTTACAAAAGTTGTAATGGTGATGTAAAGAAACTCAAATTTAAAGTTCAAGTGCTTAGCTTTTAGTATCATTTAAATTTCTGTGATCAAATTTCACTTAATCTTTTTTTTAAGCCACGAAAATATATGCTTGGCGTGCTCTGAAAAACAAACACACAAAATGTGCCTCCGTTTGTCGCCAACAACATGTAATATGTTCAATTTTTATGAAAGTGGTGGATGAGCCAGTCGGGCCAGACCACTGTTTCTCCAAATTAAGGTAATTCATGTAATGATATGATATGATATGATATGATATGATATGATATGATATGATATCAAGGGCGTTTTAGTTAGGGTAACGAACAGAATATGCACAGAGAAAGTGCATCTCAGCTTGTCATAGAGCCCCATGGGCCCTGACAAAATTGACAAAACAAGTCTTCAAGTAAGGGAAATTACTTACCTAATACAAATAGGTTAAATTTAAGGAGGAAAAAATAGCATACGCACATAACATTAAGAACTGAGAATTGTATTAATGTGTTATAGTTTTAATAAACATTGGCTTAGAATTAGAAGGAAAATTTGCCATCTGGCAAAGCCTAGTTAAGCCCTGTATGTCCGGGAGTCAACAACACACAATCCCACATCCAAGGTGTTTGATAAAGCAGAAACGTACACAAACTCTTGCAATTATTAAGCTAATCTGAACATTTTAGGAGGGACAGGGAGACAAAATGCTGCCGTGGGAAGACTGTGAGGAGTTATAGGGACCAGAGAGCGGGCAGGGTTGGGGATGGCCTGGGCGAGCGCTGGAGGAAAAAGAGCCAACATCCGATGCCACATTCTCTTTCTTGGTGCCAGGGTTCTTCCAGTCCCCTGTCCTCTAAATTTTTCCCTGCAACTTTCCTCAACATCTCTCTTTTATGTTCATCCCTAGATAGCAGTATTACCTCCAATGTATAAATTGCAAGGATTTGATCTTTTGAACACTTCCCGTAACTTTTTGACAATTCTTCTACTCCAATAACATCGACAATCTACTGGCCTTTCTGTTAGTTTTCTATTGCTATGTAACAAATTATTACAGATATATTTAAAACAGCTTTATTGAGATATCTTTGACATATAAAAAATGTATATCAAAAAAGAGAGGACCCAGGATTGAGCCCGGAATGAGAGCGGTTAGACAGATAGGAGGATCCCAGGAAGGGGACTGAGAAGGAACAGGAAGTAAGAATGGGAAGCCTGTTATACTGTTAAGGGAGTTAAGTAAGATGAAAACAGATTGTTGGCTGTTGGAACTGGCAAAACGGAGGTCCAGGATATTACTGACAAGGTGCGGTGCTGGGGTGACGGGTCAGAGTTTGTGAAGGAAGAAGGAAAAACGAGAAGAAGAAAGTGGATTCCTAGCAAGGAGCAGAGGCATGGGGCAGTAACTAGAGGGAAAGAGAAGGCCTAAAAAGGATGTATTTTGTTCTGAACTTAAAATGAGATGATGTCTATAGGCAGAGACAAGGGAGACATTGATGATGCTGGTGATAAAAAGGGAAAATCGTTGGAGCTAAATTCTTGAATAGACAAGAGTTTATGGACCTCTTTTCTCTGATATAGTCTATCCTTCTTTTGGTGTTCTCTTTCACCCCTTCCCTTCTATACCCCAATGATACCAACTATGTACATTCCTCATTTCTCCTCATCTCTGTCAGTAGCACTCAGTCACTCAAGACAAAACCTAAAATCTCTCTGCGTCCCCCCTCTCCCTCACCACCCTTTTCCTGGTCACACCACCAACCTCATTCAATCAGTCAGTCAACAAGTCATGTTGGCTCTACTGCCAAAATGTATCCATAGCCCAGCTGCTAAAAATAGAACTACCATAGGCTCTACAATCCCACTTCTGAGTATATATCCGAGGACACAAAATCAGTCCCGGGAGGGATAGATAGTACACCCCATGTTCATTGCAATATTATTCACAATAGCAAAGACATGGCATCGACCTGAGTGTCCACCATTGGATAAATGGATAGAAAAACAGCAGCATATATTTATAAGAAAATACATTCAGCCATGTGGAGAAGGAAATCTTGCCATTTGTGACGTCATGGATGAACTTGGAAGATGTTATGCTAAGTGAAATAAGCCAGACACAGAAAGACAAATATAGCATGATCTCACTTATCTGTGGAATCTAAGAGAGTGAAAGTCATAGAAACAGAGTAGAAGAGTGGTTGCCAGGGGCTGGAGGTGGGGGTGGAAATGGAGACATGCTGGTGGAAGAGTAGAGACGTCCAGTTATATGATGATTAAGTCACGGCATGGTGACTAGAGTGTACAATACTGTAGGGTGTCCTTGAAGTTTTCTATGAGAGTAGAGCTTCCGTGTGGTCAACCACACACACAGACAACTGTACGAAGTTGTGGGTGTGTTAATTAGCTTGAATGTGAGGATCATTTCACAATGTGTACACATATAAACTCATCATATTTGATATTTGAGGTGCGGTATACCTCAAATGTCAATTTTTATTTATGAATCATACCTCGATACATTGGAAAAAATAGGACAACTAACCTTGTCCACTTAACTCATTCACCTGCTCTTTCCTTTGTCTCCATAACACTTGCACGTACGTGAACTAATGTTCTTCGTCAGTCTCCTTCCTCCACTTTACCACTGAGCGTAAGTCCCACAGGAGCAGGAAACAGCTCTGTGTTTCTCACCGAGATAGCCCAATACTTCACCTGGTGTCAGCACATACTAAGTGTCAGTTTGTACAAAACTGCACAGAAGGAACCGGACATCGTCAGATACTGGATGTGGGGGCTGAGCCACAGGACAGAGACTCAGCAGGAAGGAGGGGTGAGCTGCGCTTCCCGCCCTGCACGAGACCGTCCACTGACCGTTCCCTTCAGCTTAACGGACCACCACAGTGTTCACTACTCACCAAGGCTTCCGAATTCCTTGATCTTCTCCAACAGATATTTTAAAAACTTTATTGACCCATACACTTCAATGTCTAGGATTCTTCTAAAAGCATTCCCCCCTAGAAACACAAAGAAAGCCTACTAAGCTTCACCGTCTTCTCCATGACACTTCTCAGATGTTTCGAACACTAGTATTCCCCATCACCAAGTTTCTCTTCCCTAATCTAATGGATCCCAGTTTTCTTCACCTGTACCGATCTTTCTAATTTCTTTCCAGTAGTTTTTTTTTTTTTTGAAGCAGTACATTCTGTTCATCATTCAAATTTTAAGCTATGCTGTTACCTCCCCTTCTGGTCTCAAATGGATGTAAATAACTCTCCAAGCTATCGGAAGGATCTCTCCATGGTGTCTCTCCCATGCATCCTGTGGAATCGGGCTAGAGATTTCACATACATCCGCTTTATCCTCATTGACAGTGCTCACCAACTTTATGTTTTCCCGCTGGGTTCTGTGCCCAAGCATTCTCTTTCTCAAATATTCCTCATTAATAGCTGACCCAGGTGTGCCCACTGTTATCAAATGCACACCGTTGAATGACGAGTACAGGGGGAGAGTGTGAGACATCTTACAGCCTGGTGTCACGGGGGGTTTTCTCCACTTGCTTGGGGAAGTTAGGCAAACCTTCACTTGAACATGCATGGGTGTGTGTTTGCGGGAACAGAGATTGACAAGAATGGAGGGGATAGCGTTTCCTACTATCTTCCACATGAGATATGAAAATGGCACCCTTGTTTAATACTGGAAGACAAAAAAAATGTTTTAAAGATACATAATCTGGGGCGTGACAAAAGGAGCAATACACCGTTGGTCCTTCTGTTTGAAGAGACAAGCATGGGGCTCATTCACCTGGGTGTGCCGCACTTTTGGGCAGGTGGACAGACTAAAGTACAAACCCACAGAGGTAAGAGAATTTAGTGCTGTTTGATACGCAGTGGCTTTGTTGGCACTTTTCTCTTCAAACAGCAGGATTACTGAAAAATAACAGGCTCCAGCGTGTTTCTTTCACAGAGGCACCAAAAATAGTTCTTTTGTCATCAGTCTTAATGGAGCTAAAAAGTCAGGCCTATAGAAATCAGAAGCAACGTCAAAGCTTGTCTGGGTCCTCCTAGCAGGTATGCAGTTGAGGGCAAAAGTACAGTCTGCTGCTGATCATATGTTCCTGAGAATGCGGCTAGGGGGGTTTACAATAACCAGTTTCTTAGCAAAGACCAAAAAAAAAAAAAAAAAGGAAGAGCAAGGAAAAAAGGAGAGATTGGGATGAAAAGGCAATGCTGGCCCTGCCCATTCTTCCTTCCGCCCTACACATAAAGAGTATCACATGTTCCTTCCTGCCTTGGTTGCTTCTACTTGCCTACACCTCGGAGTAGAAGCAGAGCAATTTAAACCAAGTCCTCCAGCAACCGGTCAATAGAATTAGTGAATTTTAAATGTTAATGAATTCCATTCCTGGCAATGGAAAGACATTCCAATTCTTCATTTTTTTTTATCCTCGACTTAGACATACCAAAAGATGGAAAACCTGTCTACCATGTAATTCATCTTCTGTAAAGACTTAAAAATGAAAATAAAATATAAAAAGAAAAATTTGCTCATGAAGAAAAATCAATTTCCTCAATGGCTTTAAGTGTCCTGCATTTTTTCAGCAAACATACAAGGTTGTTGTCTCAGAGAGAGTAAGAAAGGTGTGGCCAGATGTTACCAACAGGAAGAAAGGCTCTAGATGTTTTATTCTGACCTCAATTTTTACTTATACATTTCTACATATTGCCTTTAAAAGTCTCATAAATAGGGGCGCCTGGGTGGTGCAGTCGTTAGGCGGCTGCCTTCGGCTCAAGGCGTGATCCCAGTGTACTGGGATCGAGCCCCACATCAGGCTCCTCCACTGGGAGCCTGCTTCTTCCTCTCCCACTCCCCCTGCTTGTGTTCCCTCTCTCGCTGGCTGTCTCTCTCTGTCAAATAAATTAATTAATTAGTTAATTAATTAATTTTTTAAAAATCTCATAAATAAGGATTAGTGAGTCAAGGACTTGCCTATGTTTGCTTGTTTCTCTTTCAGGAACCCAGACTGATGGAAACTGCACCATCTGATAGCTGTGCCATACAAATACACCCCAGATGAACCCCTAGTTTTTTGTAGGACAAGAGAAACGTGGAGTTTTCATGGTTGTACTTCGGAAGGAAACACATCTTCCCCACTTATATTTCACTGCCAGATTAATCATGTCATATTAATATCATCACTATGCAATGTCAGTATTACGCTTGCTCTCTCCAAATGGCAGGAGCTTCCTCAACGTCTCCAAGAACAATCACCCCGGAAGACAGAAAGAGATTTGGGGCAGGGCGTGGTGGGTGCCGGGATGTGATGGCCTTCTAGGGGCGAGCTTCACTTCAACCCCTTCTTTTCCTCCCTAAGGCCAGACCGTATTCAAGGGGAAGGATTAGCTTCCACCTCCCGATGGAAAGATGGTCAGAGAATTTGCAGACATGTTTTAAATCCAGTGCAGCAGGGTGAAGAATTAATTGCCTGAAAATAGGAAGGATGCTGGAAAACGAAACAGAATCTAAACACACAAATATCATCACGGAGACACTCCATGGGATTTCATATCTCAAAGGTGGTTTCCCGGGGTTTCTTCAGTGCTAGAAGCAGGACCACTGAAGACTTGGTAGGATGAACGCTTTCCAACCACATTTCCAACTTTCCAGTTCTGATATATCTTAGGCAAAATAATTGACCCAGGCAGCCGTTCTGAAAGCAAAGCTGTGAGTGGACAGATGGTGGAAGCAACTCCCAGTGGGGGTGAATGACAGCCGGCCTCCTGCCACCTCTCGGAGCCCAGAGAAGGACACAGTCAGCGAATCCCTTGGTCAGCCAGAAATCAGGCCCAGGGAGAATCCAGAACCACTCATTTATCCTTTCACATTTATAAAGAACTTTACAAATTTGATGGAGGTATAACATATTTTCAAATACAGAAATTCAGGAGCAGATAAGTATCACCACCGTGAAAGACCTTGCCAGACTTCAAAAGCACAGGCATTCGCTGAATCTGTATTATAAGGAGGAAAAGCTCATAATTGCTCAACAATCTGCTACCACTGACCCACGTCCCTTTACCTCTCTGTTGGTATCTTTGACCGGAAGAAATTATACCACAACTATGTTAATTTAAATTTCCTGACAGCACACCCGGCAATTTAAGCCATGTAAATAAAACATCCTCCACTGAATAGAATATTTCTAACAATTTGTGTTCTTTTGAACGAATGGTTTTAAGTAGTATGTTGGATTTTATCAAAATGACCAAAATTTGGTTATGACAACTAATGATAATTTTGAAACATTTGATCTCTGTAAGAAGCCATATAGAAGTAAAAGAAAAAAAATACTAGAAATTAAGAAGCCACTTAGAAATAATTGTTGAAGAACATCTGCGAGGAGAATCTAATGTACAAATTATTATGATTGCTCTGTCCCAGGAAGTGAATTAGTAGGTGTTTTAGGGCACTTACCATGTGACCAAAATTCGGTGTCTGTGTATACAGCTGCCCAATGTTGCCAAACACAACAAAAGCAGGAAAACGGAACAGAATGAAATGTTAAAATAGATACACGATGCAAACGTGATGACAATAGCACTTATCTCCGTTAAACACTCAAAGTACAGTTCAGGCCCTAGAACAAGGCTTTTTCCCAGATTTCATAATCAAAGCTACACACCGTAATTTTACCAGTGGACATCTCCTGCTTGAAGTGGAAACTCACATTGTTTCTAAGGAATGGGGATTTCCCTGGAGCGAGCTTTTTATTTATGTGAGAAACATCAACAGGAATACAAATGTGTCATTAAGAACGGAGATACCCTCAGTTTGTTTCTCAGAGTCCGGAGTCTCTCATGCTGAAGGCTACAGAGGGGAGGGGGGTGGGGGAATGGGATAGACCGGTGATGGGTAGTAAGGAGGGCACGTATTGCATGGTGCACTGGGTGTTATAGGCAACTGATGAATCATTGAACTTTACATCGGAAACCGGGGATGTACTGTATGGTGACTAACAATATAATTTTTAAAATTATTATAAATAAATAAATAAATAAATAAATAATAAATAAATAAAAGAATGGAGACACCCATTCATATTCGTCGTGGCTTACAGGGTGGCCGCTCTGTAAATTAACTGTATGACCCACATCCTTAACGTTAAAAACGACCACCACAGTAAATGGATGTCATGCCACCGTGAGTACATAGTCACTCGTTGGACGAATATCTATGGAGCGCCGCTGGATGCCAAACCCAAGGTCAACCTGCAGGGAGCCTACCGTCTAGTAATGGTGACAAGCAAATTGATCACTGTAATACTGTTGCCCGATGGTGTGGTAAAGCGGGTGTGACTCTGGGTCAGGGAGCGTAATGTCTATGCCTAAAACGTGCACGAGCAGACTGGAACGGCACAGCCTGGTCCCCGGGGGCTGCTGGAGGACTGTGTGCTGGCAGGTGGCAGTGGGGCAGAGCCTGACCACGTCGCCGGGGAGCAGCGCATGGTTTGGGAGAAGTCCGCGTGTCTGTGCTCGGCAGGCGCTACCAGCCGGCGACACCGCGCTGTGACCGCTGTTTGCCCTGTGCTCCGTCTCATCCAACGATAGGGCTTTTAACCGCCTTTCTGCTTGTGCGCTCCCACCATGAAACGCGTGTACTGCATCTCCTCTTCATGCAGAAAATGTGTGGATTCCCTGCAATGAAGGAGCAATGTGGGACTCGTAAGTTTCCTTGGCCACCAATTTTAGGCTTCAGAAGTACATGCTTGACTTAAACTCACAGCACAGAGGAGTGCATCTTTGTCCTAAATGGGACTTTGCTTCCTTTTCTGTCTTTCTTTTTTTTATTTCTTTTCTTTTTTGCGGGGGGTGGTTTGGGGGATGTGGGGGATGCTTTGTTCCTTTATTCCCAGAGTAAGACTGACAGAATTTGTAAGTTCCAACTGAAGGTGTCTTTTGATTGTAAGGACAGTGTTTGAGTCCATGACTGGAACACAGATGAATAACCAGACCTGGGATTGAGTGACATTTAATAAAAAGGACTATTTGTTTAACGCGACTGTGATGTTTTCTGAATCATAAAAATACTGAGCATTGTGACGGCTGCCAGCCTGTATTATCTACTGCTCAATTTTAAGTGACATCTGTGGGATTTTTATGTAAGTGGATGTTTTCTTTTTCTTACTCATACAACAAAAAGTAAAAGGATTCAGATTTTTTTGACATCGTAGAGTATTCGAGGATTGAAATATTAAATGACTTAAGGGGAAATGTGGCTTTTATGCTGGAAAGCATGACATATTAGAAACCTCTCTATCACTGCACGCAGCCCCCCGGCCTGAAAAGACTCGTATCGAGGGCACGATGCCTGTTTCCACACCACGCATAAGCTGTCGGTGAAGATAGAATGCAGAAGGGTCGTCAGTGCCCAGAAAGGAAATAGGTGCACTATGGACGGATGTTTGTTTTAATATTTGTATTTGCGCTGCAAGGGTGTGCACTCTTCGATTCATCTTGAGGACGTTTTGGCCGGTCTGTCACCTGTAGTGTGTGAATAATCCAGACTCTGACCCAACAGATAGAGAAAGATTAACCTGCTCACAAAACACTCATTTCATGGGTGACGAGCTCCCTGGATCCCCATCCTGTCCTACCCTCCGATGCCCCGAGCATTCCGCACAATCCAAGAGCTCCATTTCAGATCATGGTTTCGTTTTATTTTCTTCGTTTTCTCTGATTTTCCAGGACATTTGTCATTCCTTTCTCAAAACGGTAGTGATTGCTCCTTAGTATTTACTCCAAGAAGTTGAAACCTTATGTCCGTGCAACACCCTGCACATGGAGGTTTCCAGCAGCTTTATTCATAATGGCCAAAACCTGGACGCAACCGAGAACCCCTTCAGTAGGTCAACAGATAAATAAACTGTGGTTCATCCAGACAATGGGATATATTCAGCACTCAAAAGAAATGAGCTATCAAGCCATGAGAAGACATAGAGAAACATAAATGCTTATTACTGAGTGAAACAAACCAATCTCAAAGGCCACATACTGTATGAGTCCAACTCAGTGACATTCTAGAAAAGACAAAGCTAGGTAGACAGTAAAAAGATTAGTGGTTGCCAGGGACTAGGGGGAGGGAGGGGTGACTAGATGGAGTTCAGAGGATATTTAGGGCAGTGAAAATACCTTGTATGTGCTATAGTGGTGGACATATGTCATTATGCATTTGTCCAAACCCATAGAACGCACACACCACGAGGGAGCCCTAACATCAGCCATGGGCTTAGGGTGTGATGACGTTGACGTCAATGTGGGCTCATCAGTCAATTGTAACAAACTCTTGTGGGGATGCGGATGGTGGGGGCGCTGTGCATGGGTAGGGTAAGGGGTATATGGGGAATCTCAGTACCTTTTCTTCAAACTCCTCTGGGGAAATTGACTAGCTTCTTCTGTGATGCTAACACTGGCCTTATTTCAGGATTGAGAATGTGAGGCAATGCCAGGGAAAACTGTCTATCCAGGTTTCATACTGCTCTGTGTTGCCCACTGCCCCCAAACCTTCCAAACCCACATTACCGCCCACGGTTCAGACCACCAGTTTATGGAGAAGAATATCTGGAGTATAGAAAGCAAAGGCAGAGGTCAGTGCTGAAACCTTGGTACCCAAATCTGGTAGTGAAAAGTGTAAAAGCGGATAACAAAAGAGGGAAATCAATCACAGCCGGTGTTCCTTCATCGGGAGGCTGGGGGCTATTTATGAGCGTGAAGGTGCTCCCCATGAGCAGAACCCGGGCGTGACCACTCCGTTAAGCATCACAACTGTCCAGTTGAATGCTTCTGCACACGCCCCCCTCCCGCTCACTATGCTCTTTTGCAATTCCAGCTGCGTCTTTCTGCTCCTCTCTTCCTATGGGCTGCCAGCCTCTGTGACTTCGCACAGCCAGGGTCTATTCTCCTAACTTCCCCTGTCTAGCCTTCTGTTTCCATAATGATGTACATTAGGAAACAAAATCATCAGCTGGGCTGGAGAGGCTGGTGGCCTCCCATGCAAGTATGACGTGAAGCTTGGGGCTCCGTCTTGGTGACAACAGAGGCCACTACCGCCCAGATAGACAAGGCTGCAGGAGAGAAGTAAAGGTATGACTCTCATCAGTGTTCATTTACTAATTTCCTGTTAGGGACTATGTAAGAACGTGGACCTAAAATTGAAGGTTAAGGGTTATTCATTAACAAAAAGTAAACAAGGAAAAAGAAAAAGAGATTTGCAGCTAGATAGTGGGGAAGTGAACTGTCTCACGCATTGTTTAATACATGCATATAGGTTTTCGAACAGGCTTCAGAGACTTGACTTTCACATTTGGTAAGTTATCAGGGCAGCACCTCACTCAATATCATCTCGTAGGCGATTAGACTGATCAGATGCTCCATCTTAATATTATTTGCGTACAATACAAAAGCATTTAAATGGGACACCGCCTATTGTTCAATGGCACCAAATAATCCTTCCCATGTGGTCAATGTTATGTAAACAAGGGAATAAATAAACTTTATGAAATAATCTTGAAAAGCAATGTCAACAATTTCACTAACGCCACCAGAACTTCTGTGAAGCTGCCTATTGTGGGAGCTCACAGACACGATGGCATCATAAACTCATAAAAGCCTTGCTGTTTTTGCAACCGATTTGTTTCACAACCAATAATTAAAAGATTAGGAAGTCCCACCTATTGTCCCAGATGTGGGATGCCTCGCCGGCCCCACCCTGAGGCTTTAGGCTCTGTTTGACACTGAGTCATCTACGGGTTCCAGGATCAAATCTTCTCTCTGAATGTTGAGGTATTAAAGGATTTACCAATGAGTTAATTGGACTTATTTTAAATTTGAACTACATCTTAGAGCCGCTGATGACATCTTCTGCCCTATTGACTCAGTGGACACCTGAAGCAGGTGCAAAGTGTCCTGAGATGAGGCGAGGGACAGATTCTTAGGAACGATGTTTGCAAAGGCTTTTGGAATCACAGTGATAATTTTTCAATGCTACCAAATTTGCTACTGAAAGAGTATGAAACCAAAAATGTAGGAAATTGGGAGATAACAAAAGTTATTAAATGGGAATAAGATCAGATGCATATTTTTGGCAGATGGTTTCATCATGAGGTGGCTGGATTTTTTTCTTCATTTCTTCTGCACTACTTACCTTCTTCCCTCCATTACAATTCCTTGAAGACCTTGCATCAACCACCTTGCTAACCTCCCAAACCAAGACAGTATCATTTGGCGCATTCATTCTGGCTCATATTGTTTGTTCCAGGAATTACCTTTCATCAGGTCTTAGTACTCCATGAGCTCTCCACTATTCTCAGATTATCTTTACTCCAACACAAATTTACAATTAGAAGGCAACTTTCTTTCCATTTAGATGGCTCCTGTCTCGGTGGAAGACGCCCAACACTTCAGATACACCAAGCCAGTTAGCAAGAGCGGCCATTTTGTTTTCTATAAATTTAGTTCACTTTAGTTCAGTTCTTGCATTTGTGAAAACACATTGCTTTGAGAATATGTAAACACGACGGCGTCTCTTTATTGACTATGAAAAATTCATCTTCATTGAATTGCTTCCTCTTCTCCCTCACTTTTTGTTCCCTTTTTGGGTCTTTTTCTTGGAGATTTGTCAGACAACTTTAAATAGTTTGATTATGAATTCTTTATAGATTATACACACTATCAATCTATCTATTCTTCCCATCTGTGGCTTGTTATTTTTACTATGGAAGATTTGGTCAAATATTTAACATATTCCATATTTTATTGTTTGATGGATTGCCTTCATGAATCATGATTTGGTTTAAATAATTCTATTCTTCCTTATTAACAGAAGACTTTTCTGATTTTTCTAGTATATCTTTTTAGTTTTGCTTTTCATATTTAGTTCCACATTAGAATAAATTTATTTGGTTTAGTATTATCTACTTTTTCCACAGGGATATCTGATTTCCAGTAACATTCATGGAATGAAAAGCAAAGCTTCCTTCCTTTTTTTAGTCCACCAGAGGATTTAACATTCCTTACCATACCTGATATTAATTCAATTAAGTTGCTTTTGATTTAATTAATTGGCCCAATAATTATGGGGAGGCCTTGTAAGTCATTACTGGGCAAGGAGCACAAGGCCAGTACTTTGAGCCGTAGCATTGGGACTAACGCTTTCCTCCCCCCACTATGGGACTGCCATTCTCCAGGGTCTGCATGCTGACTTCCCAATGCTCAGAATGAAGTTCCTCTTAGTGGACATAAAAGTTATAGAGAAAACCAGCACTTCATAGCCATCATTTTCAGGGACTGGCATTTTACTCAGAGGCTAGAAAGTTGAGAGTCTGTATTGTTTACCATTTTTTTCCATGAATTAGATTATCATAGCTCCTCACAGGTATTTAGCAAGAGAAAGAGCAAACTGAACTGATTTAATTTCGAACTGTTCGTCCTTGACTGCCAGAAAGATCGTATTAGCCGAGCTTTCCAAGTTACAGGACAGAGAACTACAATGATTGAAAACTATTCTAAGTAAATATTGCAGGACACATGTCTGAAGAAGGCTAGAATATCTCAAGATGGAAATCCCTAAGGCACAAAATATAAACCACTTACACGCATATAAAATGAAAGCTTATAGACCACGAGCTTTGCTGAGGCTTTGCCATTCCTGAACTAGCTAAGACTCTTTGCAACAAATACGGGACAATGTGAGTCTGTAAAGTACTCCTGCTGGGGTCTCTGTGACCCAGATCGGCTGAAGAGGAGAGACCCCTTCTGTTTCCATCACACAGCCCACGGCCATACAATATTTACTCTTTTGCAAAGTGCTTCAGCCTAGTGAGTCTTGCCATGAACTGTATCTGTTCACTACCAAACCTCAGAAAAAGAAACAGAAAGTATAATTGAATACTGCAGAGTGATCTGCATTTTTATTTTTTTTATTTTAATGATTTTTTTATTATATTATGTTAGTCACCATACAGTACATCCCCGGTTTCCGATGTAAAGTTCGATGATTCATTAGTTGCATATAACACCCAGTGCACCATGCAATACGTGCCCTCCTTACTACCCATCACCAGCCTATCCCATTCCCCCACCCCCCTCCCCTCTGAAGCCCTCAGTTTGTTTCTCAGAGTCCATAGTCTCTCATGCTTCATTCCCCATTTTTAAAACTACACACGTATAAATGAATACGGTATATACGATATAATTTTGTATATATTATTGTATTTATTGTAGACACGTATTATGATATGATACTTCGTATATATGCATATACACACCAAAAAGCATACAGGCAAATAAGACAAAATATTATCAGAATATTTGTTCCTTGACAGTGGGAATTTGAGTGCTTCATTTTGGCTTTGTTTCCTATTGTCATATTGGTATTTTCCAAATTTTGTTCAATAAATCTGTATTACTTTTACAAGGATAAAAAGTTATTTGTTTGGAGGCTGGAAGGTAAGAGAACAGATAAGAAATCTTCATCCGGAAGTTCAGAATGTAGCAAGTGTCTGAAGTCAAATGGTTTCCCGGACTCCAGGCTAGAAACAGAGCCGCCCGCATCAGAGAACTGTGGACAGCTCTGCCCCCTACCGTCCACTGTCGGTCAGTGTCCAGTGATCCTCAACCTGTGGTTAGCAAGCATCCCTTGCGGACGTTGTGAAACGACAAACCCCTGAGCTTACTAAGTAAAAAACCTGAGAATGGGGATCCTCACACATACATTCTGAGTAACATGGGCTTAGAATTAGGGAATATCTTGACCACGGCTAATGAAATAAACCAGTAAAATGTGGACATCACATGTAGGAATACAGACGGAAAGGAAACTCGATCTCTTCCAATTTTTAAAAATATATTAGGATATTTTAGGAGAGTATTATTAAAATGGTATGGTTAATATGTTAGGTAATGCTTAGTATATGTTATTAATATTGATATGTTAGCACATTTAATACATTAGTAATATTACATATATTGTTTTATAATAAATATGTAGTTCGGATACTTTTATATGCTTTTATATACTCTGTATATTTTGGGAGTTTTTTCTTCTCTTTTTTAAAATTTTAATTCCAGTACAGTTAACATACAGTGTTATATTAGTTTCAGGTGTGCAATACAGTGATTCAACAATTCCATATATCACTCAGTGCTCACTGAGATAAGTGTACTCTTGATCCCCTTCACCTATTTCCCCCAACCGCCCCCACCTCCCTCCCCTCTGGTAACCAGCAATGTGTTCTCTAGAGTTAAGGGCCTGTTTTTCTGTTGGTCCTTTTTTTTCCTTTGTTTGCTTGTTCTGTTTCTTAAATTCCACACGAGTGCAATCCTATGGTATTTGTCTTTCTCTAACTGACTTATTTCACTTAGCATTATACTCTCTAGATCCAACTACGTTGCTGCAAATAGCAAGATTTTATCCTTTTAATGGCCGAATAATATTTCATTGTATATATACACCACATCTTTATCCACTCATCTGTGCACGGTCCTTGGGCTGCTTCCATCGTTTCACTATTGTAAACAATGTTGCACTAACACAGGGCTGCATGTATACCTTTGAAATCATGTTCTTGGTATTCTTTGGGTAAATACCCAATAGTGTGTTTACTGGATCATAGGGTAGCTCTATTTTTAACTTTTTGAGGACCCTCCATACTTCTTTCCACAGCGGCTGCACCAGTTTGCATTCCCACCAACAGTGTAATAGGGGTCCCCTTTCTCTACATCCTCGCCAACATTTATTTCTTGTGTTGTTGATTTTAGCCATTCTGACATGTGAGGTGGTATCTCATGGTGGTTTGATTTGCATTTCCCTGAGGATCAGTGATGTTGAGCATCTTTTCACGTGTCCGTTGACCATGTGTATGTCTTCTTTGGAGAAATGTTTGTTCAAGACTTCCGCCCATTTTTAATTGGATTATTCATTTTAGGGGTGTTGAGTTGTATAAGTTCTTTTTTTTTTTTAAGAGTTTATTTATTTATTTGACAGAGGGAGAGACAGCCAGCGAGAGAGGGAACACAAGCAGGGGGAGTGGGAGAAGAAGAAGCAGGCTCCCAGCAGAGGAGCCTGATGCAGGGCTCAATCCCAGGACCCTGGGATCACGCCCTGAGCCGAAGGCAGACGCTCAACGGCTGAGCCAGCCATGCGCCCCTGTATAAGTTCTTTATACATTTTGGACACTAACCCCTTATCAGATATGTCATTTACAAATATCTTCTCCCATTCAGTAGGCTGTATTTTAGTTTTGTTGATTGTTTTCCTTCACTGCGCAGAATTTTGTTTTGATGTAGTCCCAAGTTTATTTTTGCTTTTTCTTTCCCTTACGTCAGGAGACCTAGAAAGATGTTATGACCAATGCCAGAGAATTACTGCCTGTGCTCTCTTCCAGGATTTTTGTGGTTTCAGGTCTCACATTTAGGTCCTTAATCCACTTCGAGTTCATTTTGGGTTATGGTGTAGCATACAGGTCCCATTTCATTCTTCTGCACGTGGTTGTCCGCTTTTCCCAACACCATTTGTTGAAGAGACTGTCTTTTTCCCATTGGATGTTCTTTCCTGCTTTGTTGAAGATTGACTATATGGTTGTGGGTCCATTTCTGGGTTCTCTATTCTGTTCCATTGATCTATGTGTCTGTGTTTGTGCCAGTACCATGCTGTCTTGATGACTACAGCTTTGCAATATTACTTAAAGTCCAGAACTGTGATACTTTCAGTTTTGTTTTTCTTTCTCAAGATTGCTTTGGCTGTTCAGGGTCTTTTGTGGTTCCACGCCCACTTTAGGATTGTTTGTTCTAGTTCTCTGAAAAATGCTGTTGGAGAGACTATGGACTCAGAAGCCCTCAGAGGGGAGGGAGGCGGGGGAATGGGATAGACCGGTGATGGGTAGTGAGGAGGGCACGTATTGCATGGTGCACTGGGTGTTATACGCAACTAATGAATCATCGAACTTTACATCAAAAACCAGGGATGTACTGTATGGTGACTAACATAATATAATTTAAAAAAAACATTTAAATAAATAAATAAATATTTTTTAAAATACTGTTGGTATTCTGATAGGGATTGCATTAAATGTGTAGACTGCTTTGGGCAGTATGGACATTTTAACAATATTTGTTCTTCCAATCCATGAGCAACAGATATCTTTCCATTTGCTTATGTCATGCAAATTCTTTCATCAGTGTTTTATAGTTTTCAGAGTACTTTATGTACTTTAATGCACTTTTAGACACTCTCTATGCTTTGTACATATATTTTCATAATATTTATACTTTTTAATATATGTATACATTTGTGTGCATATTTATATGTGTGTCGTTTTATGTATATATTAGACAGATAGATAGACAGATAGACAGACAGATAGACAGACAGACAGATAGACAGACAGACAGATAAAAGGAAAAAACTGGGCATATAGACAGTAAACCACAAACACATAGTTCTGCAAATTCTTTTGCATTTGTCAGGTTTTGGGGTTTATTTTTTTTATATAAAAAGCCTAAACTGCGACAACCATCATCATGTTAACTCTATAGCTGGAAAAAATTTTTCCTCATTTTGAAGTTATCTGAAGTTCCAATTTGTTTTAGAAGTTGACACATCCAAGGGTTTTTTTGTTGGTGGTGGTGTTATTTTTTGTGAAATTCAGCATTTGCTCGGAGCTAGGTTTGATATGACGACGTCTTCAGATCTACAAGCAATTTATTTACAGTCAGCAAAAGGCACTAAAGGCAAAGTCCTTCCTCAGACACGCTCTCAACCACTGCCACCGAATTTGGAAACGTGTGCTGGTTTGGAGGAAACACATAGGCAATGTGATAAACACAGTCCTACCTCAGCCATAACCAAATTCATACAGACACGTCAGGAGTCGTACTTACAGAAGCAAAGAGACTGGAAAGAAACCACGGGGGAAATCTGTTTGAAGGCGAAGTTCCTTTTCCAGGATATCGTGATGGCAGGTGCTGGCCCGTGGGGCACACCCAAATCAAGTATTAATACTTCAGTGGCTGTCGCATTATTTGTGGGATTTCGTCCGTTAAATATTGAAATGTAGTTCAGGCTTTTTGATAGCATCGTGTCAAATCTGCTTCAAAAACCTGGGATGGCTGCTTTAGAAATGAATCCAGATATGTTATATATAATTCGGAAATACACTGGGTTCGGGTTTGTGATACTTCTAAGCAGGATTTTGTCATCTCCAAAGATACCCATTTGTTCTTTTTCAGGGCACGCTCCCCTGGCACTGAATCTGCCCGTCCCCCCAGAGTGTGCAAGCCACTGGGGGAAGCCCCTTTGGTCTCTCGTAGGACGGACCCCCAGGTCATCTTTGCCATGGCTGGTGCTCAGTCACTCATGGGGCAGAGTCAGGATTGAATGTGATAATTCTGTGAAAGGCCGTGAAATGAGCAAAGCCCTATATAAACATCCGGTGCTAATAATGTCTCGCTGCTGTTAAAAAGAAGGAATTAAGAAGGATATGTGGATTTCACCCCTGGCCAATTCAATTTTGCAGAATCGTCTGAAAATGGCGAGATTGTGTCCATATTAACTGAGAAAGCGTCACAAGCTCTGCACTTGATTTTTCCCTCCATGCGGTGGATCTTACAGAAAACTTGAACAAAAATGAAAATGTCCTTATCTGCTGCATCTTTGTCTGCATATTAACCCACAGTCTGCCAACTCTTCTATCACATCATTGGGGAAAAATAAGTTTTAAGAGACAAAAAAAAGTGGTTTTGTTTCTGAACAAAAGCAGTAGGGTATTTACTTCCCTTGGACAATAACTTTGAGTTTTGTACTCTATGGGCCATAGTCGGGTGGTCTTTGTTCTCAAGCTCTACAGATAATAGAAAGCCAGATACATTCAGGAAGCAGACAGCATTCTCCAAGGGTTTTGCTGAAGAGAGTTCAGTGGGGACTCGCCTTGCAGAATGGGGCCCGTTTATATCCTTTTCAGTCCATCACTGGCCACCAGCTGCCCCTGTGTCTATTACCCGGACATTCTGGAGCCACAGGAGGGTCTCTCAGCAGGAACCGCATCTCTAGAACTTGATGCCACGGCATATCAGGAGGGAACAGATACCCCGAGGTCTCCTGCCTCCCACCTTCCCATCACCCCTGCCTCCGTGGTTAAGTCTACAGGAGCCGAGGGCACAGGGCCCTGGGTGTTAGCGTCACTGACCACAAATCAGTGGGAAAGGGTGGAGGACAAGCACAGGAGCCAGAGGGCAGCCTGCCCGTGGCGTGTGTCACGAAGCTGTAAGAGCGGTCAGGAATAAAGGGAACCCGTGGGCCTTGCGTCTTGCAGATGCCTCGATGGGTCCCGTTCTCTCTGCCCTCTCCCCGAGACCAACCTCCTCCTCCTTGTCCTCACACTTTCCCTTCCCCTTCCCACTTTCTCCAGTCCCTCTGACCCTGGGTGACCACTGACAACGAGTGCGCTGGTGGCTGGGCTGGACCCATGAGCAGAACGGAAAGACGGCTTGGGGAGGTTGGGGAGGTTCGGGAGGGGATCCCTGCGGGCCAGTCTAGGAGCCAGACTGTAGCACCCCACGGCCAAGGAGGCTAAATGACTCCACGTTCCAGAGTCCTATTTTGGCAACTAAAGAGCTTTCCCCGATGAAAAACAACCAGATTTGGTTTCTGTTACTCTGGAGGGAACACAGAGTTTTGCAAAAGAAGTCGCCAGGAGAGCGTTCAGGCAGTACGTCCTTCTCAGTGAACAACCAAAGGCGTGTGCCAGACAGACACAGAGAGGCGCTTGTCACTCTGCGTCTGGTGGCACTCGCAAAATCCGCCGTGACGTTCCGATGAGCCAGTACCGCGGGTGGGACTGTCTCCGGCGCTGCGGGGACGAGGGGTAAGTGGCCCGTGCGGACGATGGGCGAGCAGCGCACGGGCCCCGCGGTTGCTGCGCTGCCTCGTTCCAGGCTGTAGGTTCCTTTTCTGGCCTCTAATTTCTCAGAAAGACCTGGCCTCTGGCGTGCCTGTGGAAGAACCACCGTGCGGTGTGGCATCTCCAGGTGACAGGGCAGCTCAGCTCCCAGAGGCACGGCCTGGGCTCCGGTCCTACGTGTCGCCTCCTTGGGCTCCTCTCCCAGGAGCCAGGACACCGGCCGCGGTAACAGCCGAGATGACGTGTCCCGTGTTTTCTTTTCTTTTAAATCTGAGCTTGTGACGCACAGCCTTGGAATGGTCCGACCCGTACGCAGTCCTCCCCTGATGCTGTGTGCAGTGCTCCTGCCTCCGGGGCAGACTCAGCTCCCCCAGCGCCCCGTTTGCAGCGAGACAGCTCATGCGTCTTCTGTCTGTGGCCCGCAGGTCCCCGAGTGTGCCTTGTGTTCCCTTTGTGTGGCAGCGCCCTTCAGGGCCTTTGACGTCCACCACGTGAAGCCAACCGAAGAGTGTGCTCCTGGGAGAACAGTCGGTGTGCAGAGCAGGGCTGTGTCAGACCCAGTGCCTGGAACAGCGTCGTCTGGTATTTGAGATCCTTCCTCCTCCCCAGCTCAGTGTCTGCGTCTCCCAAGGAGTCCAAGCGCGGACACCGGTGTGCACTCACGGAGATGCGGCTCGTTCGTGAGTAGAGTTTTCTGCAACTACCACTATCTCTTAGAAAAGTGTGTTATCCAGAAAAAAATAATGCAGTTTTTACCATAATGAAGCGCTAAATTATGGCAAGTTTCTAATTACATTGTCATGGCAGTATTTCCTTAATGTGTCACACATGAGTTTTACTAACCAACACCTTCTGAGGGATAACCTGAGAAGCCGATCTGAAGAGACCACTCTGACATGACCCAACTCTGACATTCTGGCAAAGGCGAAAATACGGAGACCGTGAAAACACAAGCGGTGTCCAGGGTTTGGGGGAGGGAACGATGAACAGCAGAGCACAGAGGGTTTTAGGGCAGTGAAACAACCCCCATAGGACACCAGGATGTAGATACATGTCTTATGCATCTGTCCAAACCCCCAGAATGCACAGCACCAAGAGTGACCCTAGTGTCCACTATGGGGTCTGGGTGATGCTGACGGGTCAGCGTAGGTTCATTCTCCGTAACAAATGGACCATCAGGTGGGGGGGTGTTGGTAGTGGGGGAGGCCATGGGAGGGGTAGGATAGGAGGCATATGGGAAATCTCTGTGCCTTCCCCTCAATTTTGCTGTGACCCTCAAACCGCTCTAAAAAAATAAAGTCTTTAAAAAAAAAAAGTTAACCTGAAGCAGTCTTTTTCAGGAAATCTTGAATGGACTCATTCGGCATCATTTAAAAAGCCTTTCTAGGGGCACCTGGGTGGCTCAGTTGTTAAGCGTCTGCCTTCAGCTCAGGGCATGATCCCAGAGTCCTGGGATCGAGTCCCACATCGGGCTTCTCCGCTGGGAGCCTGCTTCTTCCTCTCCCACTCCCCTGCTGTGTTCCCTCTCTCGCTGGTGGTCTCTCTCTGTCAAATAAATAAATACATTCTTTAAAAATAATAATAAAATACAAAGGCTTTCTGTTTAAGAATGGGACAAATAAACATGTTTTTACTACAATTATATAAAAGCTGCCCCCCACACAGGCCCAGCTCGCCTGGCTTTTACTGCCTCCTCCTACACATTTATCAGCCCTGCCCGAGTTTCCTGGAGTTTCATGTTCCCTGTAAACACGAAGCTCGCACAGGACTCGCCAACGATTCTGACCTTCTGCAGAAAGGGCAAGGGCCCTGTCACATTTTGTTCTCATTCGTGTTTTGTTTTAGTCCAAATCAAAATCAGACCAGAGTGGCAGGGGCAAAGGAACCGTGGTAAGTAAACACTCTGGAGGCATTTCAGCCAGCGGTCGTTTGCAGATCGCAGCGGTGAGTCATGGGAACAAACCTCCAGGGATTCCCCACCTCTGACTCAGGGTGGGGTTGGGTTTCGGGCCCTTCCCGTGGGCCAGCTCCCCGGGTGATGTCAGTCGATCCAGTCGCAGGAGCCCTCCAACGGAAGCTGGGTCCATTCAGAGATTCCAGGGGCACCGCCAAGTAAATCCAGGTGGCACAGAAGAAGCACCGCTTATAGAAACTACTGGAAGCCCAGTTTAACAGGGCTCCAGGCTTTCCCAGATCTCCCCCGTCAATACCTGTCACCTCAGGACAGAGTGTCCCCTCCCCGGGGCCAGGTCTCAGGGCAGCGTTCTTGTTGATTTTTGAATGCCTCTGCGAAGGAATCTGTGTGAGGACGAGGCCTATTTTTATTCATAATGACTTCTCCACGTGTCCTCGGTAGAGTCTGCAAACAGACGTCCACAGCCTGCATGTTAACGGATTTTCATCTGCGAACGTGCCAGCATCGAAATGTCTGTTTAAAAAGTAACAGGGCAGGGGCGCCTGGGTGGCACAGTGGTTAAGCGTCTGCCTTCGGCTCAGGGCGTGATCCCGGCGTTCTGGGATCGAGCCCCACATCAGGCTCCTCTGCTATGAGCCTGCTTCTTCCTCTCCCACTCCCCCTGCTTGTGTTCCCTCTCTCGCTGGCTGTCTCTATCTCTGTCAAATAAATAAAATCTTTAAAAAAAAAAAAAAAGTAACAGGGCAGTTCTGAGCAGTCTGTGTCATCATGTCACCTGATAGATACCAAAGGTCCTTCAAATCGTTCAGAGAAGGATGGCATGAAAAAATAAAGCTGAGGGAACATTTCATTCAAGACAGTGAAACTACATATTGGCCTGACTTTTGTAAGCCAGTAGGAGAAATGTTCTCACCAGGCATTTCAATTAATAGACACTTTTCTTAGCTTCTGTGTGTTTTGGAAGAAATTGAAGAGTGGGGGTCAGCAGACAGCTACCACGTCTACCAACGGTTTATTAGGATAGCTTGAATATGACCCTTCAAGGCTTTAGTTCTTTATTTTCTTCATACATAAAATGAGAACAAAAGTGCTGAGTATGACTGAAAGGGCTGTTGCGAGGATGAAATGAGGTGATGTGAACAGTATGCAAAGAATTGCCCAAATGTGTCAAATCCTGTTATGATGAAGCCTGGGAAGACTTTGGGGGGATTTCATGACGGCCACATAAATGAGCAGGCATTCAAGACTCAACGGGTTTCACTGAATCAGTATGTTTTAAACAAACAATTATAGAATGAATGCCGTTGTGGGTTTTGTTACAAAATCAAGGTTGCTCGAAATGCGGGAAACAAGTTTGCGCTGCTCCCGTGAAAACGGTTCCATTTCTAGCCATAAGTGTGCCTGTTAAATAGAGAGAGAGAGTTTGTGTGTGTGTCATAAGGTCTGTTCTCTGCTCATGGCTATGCCTTTTTTCTCATATATTTTTAAAAATGAGATAAAAATATACCATGAAATTCACATTTTAGAAAGTGTATACTCAAAGGTCTTCAGTACGCGGGTTCACAGAGCTGTGCGTTCGTCACCGCTATGTATGTCCCAAATATTTTCACACCAAAGAACAGAAATCCCCTACCCACTAGTAGCAACACCCCTCTATCCCCGCCACCCCCAGCCCCTGGAAACACCTATCTCTGTGGATTTGCTTTTTCTAGACATTCCACGATACTGTGAATTTCCTCATGTTTCTTCTGTTGCTGATTTCTAATTTCATTCCACTGTGATCAGAGTTGGTATCTCATGATTTCAGTACTTTTAACTTTGAAAACGGTCCCATTTTACAGCTTATCTATCCTGGAGAATGTTCCATCCGCTCTTTAGAAACATGCGTGTTCTGCTGGGGTTGAACAGAGGCTGACGAATACCCGTAGGTCCCACCCAAGCCAGGATAACCTCACGGTAACTGCGCGATTTCCACCTGTGGAGACTCCACTTTCAGGTAAGCTCGCGTCCTGAAGTTCTTGATGGGTGAGGATTTGGGGGTAGAGGGCCTCATCTACCCACGCGAATGCCGCCTTTGCCTTTGAAGCACAGGATCTGGGCTTCCTCGGGAATGGTGTCTTCCGACTGCTTTTATTCCTTTGTATAGGTCAGACCTTCCTATCCCTTTGCACGTAGAGTCATTTTTGTTGAAAATGGGAATTTTAAATAACGTCGTGTCAACACTGGAAATCAGATCCCTATGCACACTATATGTTTGTCGTTCCTTGTTCATGAATTTCCAGAGCCAGTTCTGTAGGGTCTGTATTGTTTGTGTTTACTTAGTGTCTTGATCAGCTAAGGATTCGAGGGAAATTTCCTTAAATGCCTGGAAGCAGCAAGTCTCTCAGTCTCTGCTGCTGGGCTGCGTGCTGGGGTTCAGGTCTGCCCTCAAGACTCAGCCAGGTGTTTGAGAAGTCTGCCTCGGCCTCACTCTCTACTCGAGCAGAGTCTTGGGGTCAGCCAGGCGGGAGAGCTTCCATGCCTTGGGTCTTCCATGAGCATGGGCGTCGCTCTGGGCATGAGCAGGGCTCCCTGCCGGCGTGCAGCCTTCCAGATGCCCAGGAATATGCCAGAGCATTAGAAATCCCCCTCAAGACACCTGCTCCTCCAGCTTTCCCTTTTAACCTCTTTGGTTTGCCTCCTGCTGGGCGTGCAGTTACCCACCACCTCGAGCCACTGGAAAAATGAAAATGGTGCCTGAGCCATTCCAACAAACCCAACAAACAGCCTCCAAAAAGCTGTTGTTCTCAGTGATCTCGGAGCAGGTCAGATCAAGACAAGGCTGGTGAGTGGGGTCTTCTGGGAACCACAGACAGTTAAAATAATGACAGTTGTCTGGGAATTGGGTTTGTGCCGTCGGTGGCTGCCAGACTGCCAGTTTTCCCCGAGATCGTGTGTTGTTTCCAAGGCTACCACACAGCTGAGAGAGCAGGAGGGGAAATCGGAAAAGTTACATTAAAACTCCACAAAACTTGCTGTTCTTCCCAAGATTAGGCAGTTTGTTGTTTGGTTGGTTTTTTTTGTTTGTTTGTTTGTTTTTTAATAAACATTCCCCGGATTGTTGTCTTTGGTTCGTTTCCTGAGCTCTGAAAATCAAGTCTCTTCTGATCGCTGTTGCCAATGTTCTCGTTGCTTTCTCGGAGTAGAGGATTTTCAGAAGTTCTTACTCCATCGGCCACACCGATGTCCAGTGGCCCTATCTCTTCAGACTGATAAACAATCTCCTTATGTTGAATTTATCAGAATCCGAGGAAACCAACTGCCTTAGAATGTGAAGGCCTCGATTTGACTCAGTGGCTCAAGCATCCTTCCGGAAACACACTACAGAAGAAAGCTCCATCCTCGCACTGGGAAAGCTACATTTTTGGCCATCACTGTCCTTCCTCTCTTGATCACAAGCAGAGGAGGCTAGTTTGGGTTTAATTATAAATGCACAGTTTATCCCCTGGATACCAATTCACTGGGCACATCAGAGTGGCCTATTCTCTTCTACTTCTGGATATCGCTTGCACCAAAATGACTTATATTAGGCACTTCTCACAATAGATTTCTCTATCTTTGAGTTCTTTGCTAGTGCATTTCACTGTGAGATTTCAAATTGGTATTTTGTTAGTTTTTTAATATGATTGATCTTAATAGACTGCACTGTTCAAACAAACTTGTGGTTAAGAGCCATTTAAAGTAGAATCGAATGTATTATAAAATTCCATGATTTGCTTTGGAAAATATAATGTATTTAAAATTTACAAACTGTGAATTTAGGGAAAAGGGTAAAAAAAATCCAAAAACTCAGTCTTTTCATTTCTGAAGCCTCCGTGACCATACCCTGACACTGTGCCTAGCATTTTCACACGTATTGTATAATTCGCTACCTCCAACAATCTTTTGAAGACATTAATAGAAAGGGCTTGCATTTTACAAATTACAAAATGGAGGTCTTTAATAAGATGCCCACAGTTACACAACTAGTGATGGACGGAACGCAGCTTCAAAGGCAATCTGTGTCTTTTCTTTTTCCATTGGGCTTTGGTTTTGAAAATAATGGTAATGATACAGACACCTCCTGATTCTCTGAACTTCCATGAAGATTAAAATAGTTTAAGGAATTTTCTTTATATTTCTCTTTCTATACAGGAATATATAGGTAATAATTTTCCTATTTGCCTTTTTAGATAAGAGCCAGAGGCAAAATCTTTGTTCTTAATGCTTCAGACTACAACTCAATTCGGAAGGTAAGATTATTAGGAAAACAGGAATTGCAAGTGAGAACTGGTGTTGCCTTGAGTTTTTAGGAAAATAAGAGACAGATAGGAATTTTTTTCATCAAAATACAGCCTGTGTACAATAAAAGCCTAAACTACTTATTATTTTAATGTATTGCTTTTAGCAATTTTAGTTACATATTTGGATTTTCTAAAATATCACTAAACCAGTAATAAAAATAATGTTCCAAACCACTGAGATTTTCTTGGCGTGATTCAGCATTTAAGCATATGGCATTTGACACTCTTTCATGAGTCATTGTTTCCGAAGAACTTTCTTTTTAATGTTACAATACTTTCTGGTAAGGATTTTGATTTTGCAAACAATTTAACATCAGTTGATGTTTTCAGAAGTTTTTCATTATTACATAAAAATTATATTTCAGTCCTCTTTACACAAAATCAAAATATGCAACAGGAACATTACCACTTTCTCATGAACTACGTAGTAATAATACACATTCAGTGGCCATTCTGGCTCGTTCTTTCTTTCACCTCAGCCAGTCACTTATGAATAGGGGAGTGCTTCTGCCATTGTACATGTCCCGTTATTTTTAGCAAGATCTGTAAGCTCTGTATGATTAAAACTTGTCTCTTGGGGCGCCTGGGTGGCTCAGATGGTTAAGCGTCTCCCTTTGGTTCAGGTCATAATCTCAGGGTCCTGGGATCGAGCTCCGTGTCGGGCTTCCAGCTCAGCAGGGAGTCTGCTTCTCTCTCTCCCCCTGCTTGTGCTCTCTCTGTCTCTCTCTCAAATGAATAAATAAAATCTTTTAAAAAAAAAAAGACTTGTCTTTCTAATGGATCTAGAAACATTTTTGCTATGGTTGAGTCAGAAAATAAGTTCCATCACGTTCCAACTGGCTTCATCCAACAGGGGCCATCTTTCCTGCTTGTTAACCAAGGAGTCTCTTATGTAAGGTGGTTACCTTGATAACTACTTCCACACTTTTCTATTTATTTCAATCCATTAAAGGTTGTGAAAATCTCCAAGGTGGATGATAATTTCCCAAATATGAAAAGAAGTGTGTGTAGTGTTTGGTGTTTTAACACCCACGTGAGGAGAGAACATAGTCCATTGTCTTAAAAGGGACTTCAAATAGATTGTCCAAAGTCCAGAGTCTTGAAGGAATGCTATTCATAATAAGAGTTCTAGAAATAGAAACATGCCCCAAATAGGGCCAGAGATACTACAATGAAACTAGACATTTGCATGGGACTCTGATTTGGGGGGGAGAAAAATACTTTTTGTGAGAAATTAAATCCTTGTCTGACCCTCACACAGCTATAGAGTCCAAAGTCATATTATCAAAGGGTTGTGGAACCCCCAAGCTGGTGAATTAAGAGAAAATATATTTTGGCTTGATGAAATAATTGGTGGCTCCAGCCAAAGAAAATGCAAAATCACTTTCTATGTGTTCCACTCCAGGCATGGCCAAGGAAGCTCCTGCCAGGCCAATTTTCCCACAAATAACAGCTATAAACTTGGATAAATTTTTTAAAAACTGCCTGGAGGTAGCACAGAGTGAACAAAAGCAGGAAGATTATAGCAGAGAATCAATTTGGAAGAAAGAATGGCCTGGGGTGATTTTCCTGTTTTTTTAATGACTTAAGCCTGAGAGTCAGGCCGGACTCAGCACTGACAGGGTAAAACATTGGTGGAAAATCCATACTTTTTCCAGCCTTCAGAATCACAGGACAGAGTTTGGAATAATCGTTGCCACTACAAAGTGAGGAAGATAGCCCAAAAAGAACAGAGGTGGAGAGGTGAAGCACCAAATCCTATGTAAGAAATTTGGCCAACTGACTGGCCGATTTTGAACCATGCATACACAGGGCAAATGCATAGCATTTTGAAATGAATTTTGAGCTGCACCAAAGAGGCAATGTTTACAAGTCCAAGATAATTAGTTGTCTGCCAAAATTTAGAAAATTAGCACTCTATTTAGGAATACAATAGAATTCAGAGTCTCTACCCCTGTGGAATATTCAGGAAACAATACAAATTCAGCCAACAAGTGAAAAAAAGGACAACCTAACCCATTCTCAAGAGAAAAGACTATCAATGGAAACCAATTCCCAAAGGAACATATATTGGAAAAAGCAGACAGAATTTTATTTTACCTATTTTACCTATTCTCAGTGGCATAAAAGAAAATATGCACTCAATAGATAAAACCATATGAAGTTTCACCAGAAAACTAGAAACTGAAAAAGTCCCAATTTCAATAATGAAAATCTCAGTCTATGAATAAACACGCACAGATTGGGCTTCACCTGCGGACGGAGTTGACAAAGAGGGAGTCAGTAAACTTGGAAACAGATTGATAGACTTTTCCACCTGAAGAACAAAGAAAGATGTTTGAAAACCAAAGTGAACAATATCTGAATTCCCAACATACATGTAACTGAGGTCCCACGAGCAGAGGAGAAAGAAAATGGGACATAAAAAAATTACTGAAAAGAATGACTGAAAAATTCTCAATTTGCTGAAAGAGCTCATGTATAGAATTAAGAGATTCGGTGAATCCCCAGAGTGGGTGTGCATAAAATGAGTAAGCATATCATAGTCAAAATACTGAAAACCAAAGAAAAAATGTTTTAAAAGCCCATATGATATATTACCCATATGCAAAAAAAAAAAAAAAATCAATTCAAATATTTTCTGATTTCTTTCAGAAATTGTGGAGGTCAGAAGACAGTGGCACAGCATAACAAACTACCAAGCCACCGTTCTACATCCAGCAAACACAGTCTTCAAACACGAAGGTAAAATCAAGACAATCTCAGATACAAGGAGACAAAGACAGCGTGATACTAGCGACTTGCACCAGACAGGGATTCAAACCACCACGGAGAAAATGACATGATTGTTTACACGAAGTAGCCTAGGAAATCTACAAAACAACTACTGAAACCCGAAATTTAATTTAAAAAGATTAGAAATCAATTGTATTATTGCATACAATCAGCAAACAATGGGAACTATAATAAAATAAAGGATGAAACAGATTAAAAATTGTATAAATGTCCCACAACACAGGGCGCATTGAACAACAAAGGCAACTGAAGATGAACTTAAAAAAATTACAACACAGGAAACAACTCAGCACAAGGAAGAAACAATAGGGAACCTGAACCCACACTGGGGTCTCTGGTGGAAATGGGGAACATGTCCTCCGACCCTGGGAGAAAGGCTACCTTGTCACAAAACGGCAGAAACCTGGCCACGTAGTGCTCTACCACTGGGTGGAAAGTGCCACTTGTCATCAATGAACTTGGATATTTAGCTGAGATTCCCAAGCGAAACTGGAAGATGTGACCTCGTTTCTCCTTGCTCTTTGTAGTAAAATGCTACAAAAAAGGGAGAAATTGAGCAATGAACCATTATGCGGAAAGGAACCAGCACTTGACGGTTTGGAAAATTCTGTCTTTCCAGATAGTGTGCTCTAGAAACAGGGCCAAGGGTGTGACTGGAAAACCATTTGTTAAAGAGACTACATGTGTGACTCATGGATCCAGCCGACGTTCTCGGGCAGGTTGTCCAGGAAGGAACTGTGTAGGATGCTCACATTCAGAGGTCCTGGTCTCTTTGACATCCGTGGAATGACTTCCCAGGGCAGGGCTGTAGACCCAGAGGCCAGAGAAGGCAGAGCTGTCCTCCCAGAGAGCCCCAAGGGCAGAGCATCAAACCACAGAAGATGATTCTCAGCCTTGTAACCTACTGCAACCTGCCTGGAGGGGTTGAGAACTTTCTCTAGACCAGTACCCTCCCCCTCCCACCCTTACTCCTTCCATTTATCGCGTTCGGAATGGAAAAGTCTATCCTATGCCTGTCCAACCATCGTACTTTGGAAGCAAATAACTTATTTTCTGGTTTCACTGTTCTGTGGATGGAAAGAAATTCTGGCCCAGAATGGATTAGACCAAGAGTCTTACCCATACCTGGTTTAGATAATTTGGATAATGAGATATGGAACTTTTTCCAGTGGGTAATATTTAAATGAGGTTTGGATTTAGGGTTAATGCTGGAATGGCTTAAGACTTTGGAAGATGTCGGGATGGGGTGAATGTATTTTGTACATGAGAGAATATGAATTTTGGGGTACCAGGAAGTGGACTCTACTGGGTTGAGCAATATTCCCAACCTCAAAAAAATGTTATGTCTCCCTGGAACCTGTGAACATGACCTTATTTGGAAATAAGGTCTTTGCAGGTGTGATAAAGTTAACATGAGGTTACACTGGATTACAGCAGTCCCAGATTCACGTGTCCTTATAGGAAGGAGGAGCTCTGACCAGGGACACGCCCAGGGACTAAAGCCATGTGAAGCCAGAGGCAGACATTGGAGTTATAGGACCATAAACTAAGATTACCAACAACCACCAGAAACCAAAGAGGCAGGGAACCATCCTTTGGGGGTTAGAAGGGCTCTGCCAACATCTTGATTTCAGACTTCTAGCCTCCTGAACTGTGAGAGAATAAATTTCTGTTTTATTCTCCCCAGTCTGTGGTACTTTGTTCTGGTCATCTCAGGAAACAAATACGCTCTGGGACCAATTTATGGAGTGGCCTGCATTAATGCGAGTACCAGCGGAGTGTCCTTCCATGAGCTAGCGAATCCGAGAAGAAATAAGACTATTATTGCCATGGACATACAGGAGCCTCCTCATTGAACTTTTAAGAGACTAGATGAACAATTAAAGCAAAAAGGAATATTCAAGACGCTTTTGTGCTACAAGATCAGAACTCAAACAATATTACTAAACACACGACATCAATTGTAATGTAATAATAATCTAATGATATAAACAAATATTTCATAATAGCTACCCCAAAACCCTAAAGTACCTATAAATAAGTTTTTAAAAATAATCTGTCCAAGGTCTTCGTCAGTTGAAACAGCTCTACCAGAATCAGGAACTAGGTAGCTTCAACAGCAATCATTCCTCACAGTTCTGAGGGCTGGGAAGTCCAAGGCCAGCTGATTTGGTTCCTGGGGAGGGACCTCTTCCTGGTTTGCAGAGAGACACCAACTTGCTGTGTCCTCATGTGGTAGAGAGAGAGAGGCACACAGCTGTGGTCCTTTCATCCCCTTATACGGCCACCAATCCCACCATGGGGCTCCACTCCCATTCTCAACCAAACCCAAGTACGTCCCAAAGGCTCCATCTCCAAAGACCATCACATTGTGAATTAGGGCTTTAAGACACACAAACAGTCAGATAGATATATATGTGTGTGAAGGAAAAAATATATTGCATATATATTTTTATAATATAAACATATTATATATGTATATTTAATATATACATATACATTATGTTTATATGTATGTATTTTGTATACATAATGAAGGAAAAAAGAGAAGACAGGTAGATACATTGTTTTTGAAGTTCTTTTTTTTTTTTTTAAGATTTATTTATTTATTTGACAGAGGGAGACAGCCAGTGAGAGAGGGAACACAGCCGGGGGAGTGCGAGAGAAAGAAGCAGGCTCATAGCGGAGAAGCCTGATGTGGGGCTCGATCCCATAACGCCGGGATCACGCCCTGAGCCGAAGGCAGACGCTTAACCGCTGTGCCACCCAGGCGCCCCTGTTTTTGAAGTTCTAATCAAACTTCTTAAATGGATTTCAGAGAATTACACACATGCATCTAAAAATTATTCTAAAAGAGTAAAAAGAACCCAGAATTATTTGAACAAGAACGTATCTACCCTTCCATATGTCAAGAATTACCCTAAGTCTCTTTAGGACTCAATGAAACTACCTCTCTAATAAAAAATAAATAAATAAAAACTTGAAAACGCCATGGAGATAGGAAAACACATATCACCAGCAGCTTCTATAGTTTTATAGTTTACAATAGATTTGATCACCCATGTACATGGAAATGATTCAACCTTCTTCTGAGTCCCTGTTTAGAGTCCGTTGAAATGGATACTGTTGCCTGTAACACCCTGTAGTACAGCATTCTTCGTGTTTCGTGAACGAGGAAAATATCAGGCTGGTGAGAAGTTAATGATGGGTCCAAGGAAGAGTAGGAATTAATAAATCAGAGACCAACCTGAAGTTCTGTAACAGCTAAGATGAGCAGTGCTCCGAGAAGTTCCTCGGACTCCCCTAAGTGTCTGTCGCCCGTTTTCCTTCAGCAAGGCGACGGTAGCCCACGTCAGTTCCTCCCTCACAACGTGAACCACAGAACTGGAGATGCCACTTTTGCCAGCTAACGTGGAAAAACCAATCCAAAGGCTTTTCACATCAAAACCCTTCCTCAATAACAGAAAACAACCACGTGTTTAGATTCTCCATTCATCTCAACGTAATTATAATACTGATATCGTATCAACTTGCAAAAATACTACCTAAGAGCTTGTATACAACCTGGTTCATCTCCGGCATCATTTCCACTGTTAAGTAACGTAGAATCAGAATTACTTCCATGGGAGACAGATGCTTAGTGTTTACAATTGAGGAAACCTAAAGGTACAAAAGAAACAAAGATGCTTCTTCACGGTCTCAGGGTGACCCCTGGCAGAGCCCACATGGGAGCGGGAGGCTCCTGGAGCCATGCGTTCGCTTAGACGAGGAAACCCAACTGAGCTGTCCTCACTGTTTGTAATGACTTCCTGCTGGGCTACCACAGGCAAAGACCAGCTCTGTTTTATTTTTCTCTTCTGCCTTAAGCTCGTTGTCTGTGTCATGTGAAAGTCATGAGTCTGATTTTTTTTTTTATTATTTCTCATGTTCTAGAACTAGAAGATAAATAGGAGAGTGAAGCTATTGATTGATTATACTTTTGAATTCTGGTATTCCCTTCCCCTCCCCTCAGTAAATAAAGGAGAAGAAATCGATAGAAAGGCTGAATCATATTTAACACCCTCTCCCAAGAATGGAAGGTCTGGAACTTTCTTTCTGGTCAGGCCACTTGATCTATCTATATATGTAAACTCTAGTAACCATGAGATTGCAATTCCTTATTTTTCCAAGTTCACTTTCCTTGTTGGAGATCATTCATAAATGTAGATACTCACTCCAAGCCCTCGTAAAGACGAAATATTTTAATGGTTGGTATTTTGTTTTATCACCTGGACTTAACCGGCTTTATCACAAACAGAATTAACATTTTGTTTATTAGCCAATTTTATGCTGTTTTGCAAAACTCTGAACAAAGAGTGGTGGGACTGGAATAGAAAGAAGGTGATTCATTCATTTATGGAACATAAGAAGTAGGAAGATCGGTAGGAGAAGAAAGGGAAGAATGAAGAGGGGGTAAACAGAAGGGGGAATGAAGCATGAGAGACTATGGACTCTGAGAAACAAACTGAGGGCTTCAGAGGGGAGGGGGGTGGGGGAATGGGATAGGCCGGTGATGGGTAGTAAGGAGGGCACGTATTGCATGGTGCACTGGGTGTTACACGCAACTAATGAATCATGGAACTTTACATCAAAATAGGGATGTACTGTATGGTGACTAACATAATATAATAAAAAATATTATTAAAAAAAAGAAAGGGGTGAAAGTGATATGTAATGGAATTTAATATTTTAACTTATCGCGTGGCTCTGTGGGCAGTCAAATCACCGATCTGTATGTTTCACTTGAGTGCCATCATCACTCTCAGCAGATAATAAAGACCTCACCTAGGAAAAGACATTTGGGGGGGGGGGTTGCTAAGAAGAGTTAAGAGAGCAGGACATGATAATTAAGCCTGTAAAGGTTGGGGGAGGGGGGTGAGGCTGTTTTCTTAATTTTTTTTTAATTTTCAAATCTTTGGCTTTTTTAGTATTTTCTGCCTACAGAACCTCACAGCCAATGAACAGTTAAAAAACTGGGTCACTACGAGTGGAATATGAAACCACCGATTCTGGGGAAAGTCCTGACACAAATGTGATCATCAGAAGTTTATTCCTTGGGGTAAAAGTTAGGCCAGGGGAACAGCGTGGTTGACAGTCCTTTAGCTCCATGTCCAATATTTTGCCACGTCTTTCCACATAGAACAAGCAGCTGAGAGACTGAAGACGCCCAACGCCTTGGGGCGATGGGGTGAGGGTGGGATCAGGAGGTTGGGTCTCAGCAGAGGGGCCCTGTGCCCTGGGGCGAGTCACGGCCTCCTGTCCCCATCTGAAAAGGGAGGCTAGTGAAACCCCGTCTCCCAGCTGTAGGAAGGACTGAGTGAGTGAGTGAGAACACCCCCAGCACTTACCAACAGGACTGTCAGAAAACATGCTCTCAGTAAGTGTGAAATCCTTCTGGACCTTCCCCACCCCCCTGGTCCCCACCACCCCATTCCTAGCATTGCTACTTACTCACAGACCCGTTGCTAATTTTGCCTTGAGGACATGCCAGGGGCTGGCAGAGAAATCAGGTACAGTTCTTTTCATTGACCTTTAGCAAAGAAGACTGTCCCTTTGAAAAAGGAGAAATAACTTAAGCTACATTGGCTCTCTTGAATATTTTTACGATGAGCTGCAGGCAGCGCAAAACATCATGTGAATTTTCAGCTAATTTATGGAACTTTTTCTCCCCTAAAATATCTGAACTAAAAAAAAAATGTAAGAGGTTTTTTTTTCAAGTTTGATTTTTAAAGAGATAGCCGAATATATGTTGTTAACTATTTCTAAACTGTTTTTGTTTTATATGCTTTCCCTTTAGAAATCTAATTCCCTCTCTCCTTTGGGTTTTGCTGAAAGGCTCATAGGTCACTTGAATTAATTCCACAAAAATATCAGCATCAAGACGTACATGGTCACCGCTTGTCACAGTGAACAAAGAGATGACTGAGTTTGTCTCTGGCGACTTGGATTTTGCCTCTAAGGGACACACGTGGCTGATGCGAATGCCTTGACTTTCCAGAGGGAAATATCCTCCGAAAAGGAGAGTTTCCAAGCTGCTGTCTCAGGACCTGCCGTAGTCTGCCTCTTCTGATGAATTCTTTATGTCTGCACGATAGTAAGACAATCGAGGATGGTCACAATTACGCTTACAATTTGAATTTTATATCCATCAATTTATTCAGAGCTTAGCACAGAGTTTTATTGACTATATGCTATGTTCTTTGTGGTAGAAGGATCCCAACTAAATCCAACATTGACCCTTCTATCAGGAAACACGGTAAAAATCTGCATGCAAAAATAACAGTATGATAAGATAGGAAATGGTGAGATGGAAGTTTTGCAGAAGTACAGAGATGTATATGATATGGTTTCTTCCTGTATTTCATGTCCAGAATTTAACAAACAAAACCCAAGATATTATGTTTTAGATGCAAGGGTATTGCGAATATTATGAGTACAAAGAGAAATGGCGAACCATGGTAAACATATGACTAATCCAGGCCAAAAATACCCGCCTTACCTATTTTTTTAATGATGGGTTAATTATGGGAAATAAACATCAGCTTAATTGATTCTGTCTCTAATTTCATTTAGATCTGACAGGTTGGTTCCAAGCATGTGCATACGACGAGCACGTTTCCAAGTGCTTCTAATTTTACCTGGTGAAATAATGTTTCCTAAGCCACCCTGGCCAGGTGTGAGGGCAGGAGAATACAGTCTAAGATGCAATATACATTCTGTATCCGTGCACACTGCCTTAGGGAAGGCTGGGTAGAGCTGCACGTCACTGAAAGCCGATTGGCATATGCGACCACAGAAACGACCCCAACAAAAACCAGCACCTAACGGCCAGGGGAGCTGTGGCTTCTCCCAGTGCCAGACCACCCTGACCACCACGGTGCCCCCCATGGTGAGCACGGGCAGGTCCCAGGGAGACGGAGGCTACAGGTTAGAGGATTAGACTCGTTTAGGGGGTGGTTTCTTTATCTTAGGTATCTAAGTCATGATTGTAATAAAGATTTCAGTAAGCTCTTGAAATATGTGTTTTAGGGAAGGAAGGATGTAAGAACGATCGTGGGGTCATGAAACAGGTTTGGACTGATGCATGAAAGACAATTTCTGAGTCTAAAGCCTTTGAGCTTGTTTCATATTCACCTACACAGGGGTGAGTGAGACGGGGCGCTAGTAGGAGCCCTATACGAGAACAGTTCATGCGAATTACAGTTCGACAGCCTCACATTGGTCTGTCTGTACCCTGTGTGAATATAAGTAAAAATTTTTTTAAAGCCAACAGCAAGCAGACACACATAAGGAATTCCAGTGGAAACTGCCGTTCTCTGATAAACACGAATGAAAACACCGGAACCACAATATAAGTAACGGAAGCCTTTCAAGTCCCCAAAAGTTAATGGACAGACTCGTTCAACCAAGGCTTGCTTTGATATTTGTAGAAATAAATCTAAAGCATCTACTCTAATGTGCCATTAAACTTTTATCAGATCACAGTCAGGATGCATGAGGATTAAAACTCATTTTAGCTGAATAATGTATGCTAAAATGTATAGCGTCTGTGTTAAGGGTGTAATCATCGCTTGGCTAATGCACTGCGATGGCCTGATGGACGTTAGCCCATTTTGAACATAAGCACTAATATCTTGACAACAGAAGGGGAATGATTTCCTCCCTCAGAAAATGCGGGTCAAGCACGTCCATGTGGGCCATTAATACATTCAGTGAGTTGATGCTCAAACGAGCCTGAAGCAACTTTTCTGAGTGATCTTTTTCTTCAGTGACCTTTATTGTTGTATTCTTGGCTCTGTTATCATGAGGGAGCATCCTTCCCTCCAATCACCTGCACTCTTGGACTTAGTTTTTCCTTTGTTAAAATTTTAATCGGCTCTGTAATTCACACTAAAGTGTGAAGGGCTGCTTACATCAACATGTCATGCCTTCCTGGCACGTCATTGAGAGAGAGGAACGAATTTTCAGCCTCCGATGGAGAGAATGCCGAAAGGGCAGCACAGTGGGGCTTTGTAGGTTTCCCACCCCATCCTCCAACCCTTGCCGCTTATTCTACTTGACAATAAGAGCCTAGCTGTATACTCACCTATGGGGTAGGTTTCTTACTCAGCAACCCTTTTGAAAATAAGAAGCCATGAATATTCTTTTTGAAAGCTTTAATCTCTTCTTTATCCCATGTGGATTTACTTTAGCAGGAGAACCACTTATGTGTTCTTATATTTTTGTTTACTATGATGGCACTTCAGAACACTCTCAGTAATCTTTTTGCCTTGTGGAAACCGAGGAGAGACTTTCTATAATGCTTCGAAGAAAGGAGAAAACAGTGTTGTGGATAAGATGTGAGGTGGGTGTTGATAGACAGTGTCTTTAAGAATAACTATTAGGAACACAATACCCTCCATTTATCTCAGGTTTTCAATGAGAAAATAATTATTTGGTTCACAAAGAGAGATTACCACTAAGCGCCTGAGAAATAAACCGTGTGTAGGGTGGGGATCCCCTCCTCTGAACTTATTTTATGTGATAGTCTTCCAGAAGCCCCTGATTTTCCATCGCTATGAATGCACGACTTGGGGCGCAGGGCAGCACTGTGGGGGAACCTTAGTAATGGTCACACCCACGGGTGTGCAACACAACCTTCTTTGACCAGTGCTACATGAAACCTTCACGGATGGCTGGAAGGAAGATTCTGGGGGACTTTTCAGGAGAGGGGATTAATAAAGAGCGGGGGCCAGGGGAGACAAAAATGTAAAGTTACATGGAGGCAACATGCCAGAATGGCTTGGTTGAGAGGTTCTCAAGAAGAGGGAAGAAGGCAGACTTAATGACTAGTTTGTCTCTGGGACTATTCCGCCTGCATCATTCCAGTAAAGAGGAAAATGAGGACAGAGAGCCACCCACATTCAGACAATGGTCTGCTTTATAATGGGGACTGCCTGCCTCCATCTCAAAGCACCAGCTCTTACCATCGTGCATGACTCATGTCAGAGACGCAGCGAGTATCTGTCAGGCGAATGAACAAAAACATGAATACAATAATCTAATTTTAATTTTGGGATCTCCTGGCATTCCATAAAGACATTTTATGTTCCTTTAATGTAAGCAATAACACATCTAGATGTGCTACATTTTTTACAGTTCCAAAAAAGTGTAGGAAAACAAAAGAGCAGGAATTGGGAATCAAAGCCAGCTGTCGCCATATACAGTGTACTGAAATATTTCACAGAACTCCCTGTCAAGTGATTTTTCAACGGAAGGATAACCTCTGAAGGTCAAGACCCCTGGAGGGAAGGACCCCACATGACAAAACATGCAGACAGACTTAGAAATTCAGAGGAAAACCAGAACAGGAGAAGAGCAGGGGAAGTACTTAAAAAACAGCAATGATTTTTCATAAAAGAGTAAATCGATCCAGTTTAAAAGTCATCTCCGTGGATTTAACGATAATAGCCACATGGCCCATGTTACAGAGTAGCACTTAACATCCTTCCAGATACACGGCTGCGTTCACTGTAGCCTCACCCAGAACAACGTACCCACGGAATAAGCCAGTCGAGGTCCTCAAAGGGTTGGACTTGCTGTATTTATCAAAGATTTCAATTAAGTGTCTCCCCCTGAGAAAAACAAATGTTTGCCTAGCCTGGTTCTGAACATTTAAAAATGCTTCGGGAAAATACACAACACAATGGATCTGTTTTGTGATTCCTACTTGCCTGGAGTTCACACATTCAACAGGTATTTTTGAGAGCCCATTACGTGCCAGGTGACGTGCCAGTGCTGCAGAAAGAGCAGTGGAAACATCGAATGTCTGACTACAAAGGCTTCGTGTGTTAGGAAGGAGAGGGGACAAAGGAGGAACGAACATATAGATAGTAGAGATAAAATGCAGTCAGGTTTCCATAATTGCAATTGAAGGGGGGAGTCGGGGGAGCCATTTGCGTTTTTGAGAGGAAGCACAGCGAGCGTTCTCCAGGGAGGTCATGTCCCAGCCAAGCCTGAGGGAAGTGAGGAGTGAGCACTGAGGATACCTGGAGAACCGGAGTCCAGGCAGAGGGAGCTGCAGTGCCAAGGTCCTGAGGCTGGCCTGTTGTTGAAGAGTGGAAGAAGGGCAGAGTCCAGGGTGGAGGAGGGGTTGCGGAGGAAGTGGGGAGAGGACAGTGCTGAGAGGGGTATGATGAGGGCTGGGTCCCACGGACCCTGGAAACTAGGCGAGGCCGCCAGGGAACATCCCACAGCAGCCCCTCTCAGGGATTCTGATAAATGTTGCTGGACAGTTCTATATTTAGTGAACATTGCAAAATTTGCTTTCTCTACTTCTGACACCAAATGCGTAGGTTTTCCACACCAAGCAGTTTTCCAGTTCCCTGCAGACACCAGCTGACTGTCCTACAATTTCATTCAAATCTGCCACTAAGCGCCCAAAGTTAGCATAGAGCACACAGGTTAAGGGCCCCGTCCCACAACACTGCCTCCACTTCAGATGGCCATTCTCAAATAGAGGGTCCCCGGGATCCCTACCCTTCTGTCTGAGTTGGCAACACAGCCCCCTCTTCAGGCTCAACGATTTGCACTAATGCTCACGAAACGCAAGGAAACCATCTACTTACACTTACTGGTTTATTACAAACGTACAATGAGGGCTACGGATGCACAGCCAGATGAGGAGGTTCATAGGGTGAGCCCCGGAAGGGTCCTGAGTTCAGCAGACTCTGTCTCTGTGGGGTTGGTGTGCATCTTCCTCCCACATGAGCAAGTGTCCAGCAGCCTGAAGCTCTCCAAATCCCATGGTTGGGGGATCTTACTGGAGGCTTCGTCATGGAGGTATGATCGATTATTGATTCAATCTCTAGCCCCTTCCCTCTGCAGAGGATGGGGGTGGGGCTGAAATTTCCAAGCTTCTAATCGTGGCTTGGGCTTTCTGGTGACCAGTCCCCAGCCAAGGGGCCACCCTCGTAAATTCCATGAGAACAAAAGAAGCTTCTGTCACCCAGGGAATTCCAAGAGATTTAGGAGCTCTGGGTAAGATGCTCCTATCTCCCCCAACAGTCAGGGAATCACGAGACTTTTAGGAGGTCTGTGTCAGGAACCAAGGACAAAGAGAGATATATATATATATATTTATATTTCTTATTGTGTCACACTTGCCCTTTAAGAGCAAGGATTCCGCAGCCCATCTGTCTTTGCTCAACCTTCTTTCCTTAAATAATAGGATACATAGGGTGGCACGAGAGAATAGGGTCCTCCCTATTCAAACTGAACAGTTGCCTAGAACTAAAAACCAATGGTTATTATTTCCTGAAACAAACCATTCCAGAATCATGACTAACAGAGTGCTCTAGAAATACAAATACCTCTGGCGAATGGTGTTGATAGGGATGGCCAGGGGGCAGAGGACACTTGAGAGGGATTCACATTTCCAACCATCCCACACACCTGGCCCATGAAGCTTGGTCATGTCTGACTTCTTACATTAATAAATTTGGGTATTACATCTCTGAAATAATATAACTAAATATCTATGTCATTTATCTGGTATTTACAATTACGCTCGCTGGCAACTGACTATCCTGGGAGTACTCCGTGTGCGTGCTTGGCAGCAGGTTTATAAACGCTGACTCAGTACTGGGGATGTACCCCTATCTCCCCAACGAGCTCATAAACTCCATGACAGCAGGATTCTTCCACCTCTCCTGGCATCTCCTATATGGACGAGCACAGTGCCTTTCGCAGAGGAGCTACGAGATGCCTGTGGATTGACTGATGGAGGAAGAAAACATATAAATATACAAGAAGGAGACCATGTGTAGCCTACTTGGCCGATAACCTACAGCAGGGGTTTGACCTCTGATTGCAGGGATTTGACCCCTGATTCCCACTCAGTGCTGGCCGTCCAAGACCATGAGTTTTCTTCTCTTCAGTTTCAAGTTTCCCTGACTCTCAATGGAGTGAATCATATCACAATGGCAGGCGGGGGGGGGGGGGGGAGACCCTGTGGGAGCTTCCCCTTCATCCTCATGCCCCAACCACAGGCACGTCACAATGGAATTTCGTGGAAACTTCCCTCAGGCTGCTAAGCATCGTGGCTGGTATTGAGAACTCACACAAATGATAAATGGCTTCAGGTTATTTTTGGTCTTCTTCTTGCCTGAAGAGTGGTGGGAGTTTTTACTCTGAAAGTTACACGGGATTTGGATAAGATAAGGATACTCCATATGTGCGTGCCTTCACATACGAATTCGAAGTTGCTAAGATAATAATTTTAAAGCATATTTGGAGCTCATGCAGAAAGGGAAAACCTTGGGAAAAATACTTCTCTGTATGTTGGGTTTTTACCCTATAAAAAGATAGAAAAAAAAATCTGTCAGTCGGATTAATTTTGCATAAATGAGCGGGGCCAGACATTGTGATGTCGTCAGCTTCTGCAGCATGTAGTTTCGATAGTATATAACTTTGCTAGTTACTCAGAAACAGTATAACATGTTCTGCTGAAAGAAAATTGTTTCAGGAAAAAACAAATCTCTGGGCCGACCGTGAGTAGCGCACAAGACATATGTCACTCAGAGTGACGTGCTTTCAAACAGCAGGGTGGTTGTCGTTAAACATATGTAGACAATTTTGAAGTTAGATTTCTTCCTCAAAATGTCCAAACTGCATATTAAACAGGAAACGGATGGAGCTGTGAAAACCCTCACGCACTCTTAAGGAGGACAAAAGTCACTATGGTTCTGACTGTCACTTCTTTCGGTTTGGCCCTTTGCAAGTCATCCTTTCCTACCTGGCCACCCTGTGGAGCCCCAGGGGCCGCTGAATCACAGGGGTGTCCCTAGTTTGCTGTCTGTTGCTGCGTTCTCCAAAGAGAATGAACAGCTTGGGATCTATGTCATATTTATACCCCTCGTCACGTGCACATATAAACATACACATGTATGCATATGGAAATTAATTTTTATATACGCTCATGTGTTTATGCCCGTACACATTTATATTACCGAGTACAAAAACGCCAAAGATTTTCAAAGTTGTGACAACAAACTCATGATGCCATCGCATTCTTAGAATTTCCATGGAACATCTGGAAGGTACTTTCTGCGCTAGAAGTATCTGTGTTTTTCTGTGCACACAGATAAGATGCAGAAGTTTTTTTATTTTGCTGTAGCCCCAATAGTTTATTTTTGCTTTTATTTCCCTTGCCTCTGGAGACATAGCTAGAAAAATGTTGCTATGGCCCATGTCAGAGAAATTACTACCTGTGCTCTTTTCTGGGATTTTTATGGTTTCAGGTCTCACATTTAGGTCTTTAATCTAGTTTGAGTTTATTTTTGTGTGTGCGTAAAAAAGTGGTCCAGTTACACTCTTCCACATGTGACTGTCCAGTTATCCCAACACCATTCGTTGAAGAGATTGTCTTTTTATGGCTCTTGGGAGGTTCAGTCGGTTAAGCATCTGCCTTCGGCTCAGGTGATGATCTCAGGATCCTGGGATCGAGCCCTGTGTAGGGCTCCCCACTCAGTGGGGAGTCTGCTTCTCCCTCTCCTGCTCTCTCTCTCTCTAATAAGTAAATGAAATTTTCTGAAAAAAAAAGATTGTCTTTTTCCCATTGTACATTCTTGCCTCTTTGGCAAGGGCAATTAGTTTTCAGTTCTGGATACAAACTTTAATAACGGACAAATTTGATAATACAGCATTAAAGAAATGAATCACCGTATGGATTAACCTACCTGCATACACATATACACATACGAAACACATATACTTACGCACACACATATATACGCATAGATATATGGATGAACCCGTATAAGCTTGGTGACGGTGAATAGAGGAGACAGAGAGAAGCATCACGTAGAGAAATGTAAGTATAAACAAAATACATGACTAATACAGTTAACTTTCTTTCCTTTTAAAATGTCCCACCGATCGTTATTTTGTTTGCAGGGCTTTAGAATAAGCCATAGAACGAAGTACCCTTTTCTTGCTGAGGCCACTACTTACAAAGTGACTGGAGAGTCAGGGAACTCCCCTGGCAAATGAGACAGCCAGAAAAGAGTATTTTACAAAATTATTTTGATGCTAAAATGTCATCAAATGTTTGGGGTTTTTTTGCCCAGCATCCCTTTCCCCTTTGTTTCTTTGGAAAATTATTCCCCCGCCCCGCCCCCGATCAAGTGCATCCAAGTTCACTCATGCAGGACGGGAAAGATCCAGACCGATGATAAGTTTTTCCCTTTCACGGTCCAGGAGTGAGAGCATGATTTTAGAAATCCAATAAACTTGCGTTTAATATGGACGTTGCACAAGAGAGAACGCATCTCCTTCTGGGAGAATGGGGGCCAGGGTTCATGTAGCATGGAGGTGCTGGGCACGTCTTTGCCATGATTTGGAGACGGATCTAAAGGAGAAGAGGTGAACAGAGAAACAGCTGAGTCAGAGGCCATGCCGCCGTCACTGCTTGACCTACTCAGCCCAGGGCTTCCAGATTAGAGCCAATTCGTTGTCTTCATTGTTCCAACGTTTGAGTGATGTCTCTGGGACTTGAACTTTAAAAACAATGGAAAAAAGCTTGGTGTTCTTTTTTGTTCCTATTACTATAAGAAAGCTTGTAAATTTTATAATGTCTTTTAAGTTCAAGGAAAAATACAGGTCTGTTGAGTTTGGTATTGACACTATGGGAGCTTATTTTGACACTAACACGTTTTATGGCATGTATGGTGCCAAGAATCAAGACAAAGGAGTCATAAAAGAAATAAATGAAGGAATAGTTCGAGAATCAATATTTATGCGATATATTTACTAAAATAGTGAATATTCATTATCCCTGAATATTGTACAACTTCCAGGAAAATGTACTTTTTATTTTAAAGTAGCTCAAATAGATCAAGCAGGGGCGCCTGGGTGGCGCAGTCGTTAAGCGAATGCCTTCGGCTCAGGGCGTGATCCCGACGTTGTGGGATCGAGCCCCACATCAGGCTCCTGTGCTATGAGCCTGCTTCTTCCTCTCCCACTCCCCCTGCTTGTGTTCCCTCTCTCGCTGGCTGTCTCTATCTCTCTGTCAAATAAATAAATAAATAAAATCTTAAAAAAAAATAGATCAAGCAATGTATAATCCTCAGTTATTCTCCTAACCAATGATAAAAAGGGTTTTGAAAGTTCTTTTTAGGGGAAAATTGGAATTTTCATGGCCCAGTTACATTTTAGAGTTAGAGTGGGAAACATGAACTTCAAGGGAAAACATTTATGATACTTAAAACTCAGACTGAACATATCACCACATGTCTACCAATCTCCCTAATTTTCCCCATCGCTAGGGGTGGGCGGGAATTTGGGCAGAAGGTAGGTGCTCTGGTGGAGCTCAGGTTTGAAAAGCAAAGGGAAGAAAAATGAGGCAAGCAGTCACTTCACCATTTTAGGGAACGAAAATGTATTCCATCTTTTCCTTGTCTCAGAAGCAGCCTGGATGGATGCTTTCCACGAGCTTTCTCCTTTCCCAATGACTCACCCCTTTCTGAGGATGTGTCTCAGAGCTGAGCTAATATTGGTATGGCTGGGATGTGACTGACAGTGATTAGGTCACACGGAGAGTAAGCATCAAGGCTCAGTTCCTCTCTCAAACACTCCACGGCTTTTCCTTCGCATTCCAGCCCTGTCGAGACCACGTGGGTTTACCTTGTCACGGAAAATAACTAATTTTCCTTTCTTATCTTGGACTAAATCTATTTTCTGGAGGACTTAACCCACATCAGGTTGGTTAGTCCTGAAATAAATTATTCCATCCGGTAAAATTAATAGACACCAGATGAAAAGAAAAAAAATTGTATTGCAGTTGGTGGAAAATTAGCCTGGTTATTGGTGTGAGAAGTAATGTGGTACATGATTGAGACACACACACACACACACACACACACACACACACGTGTGTCATTAACTCGTTACATTTGATCTTAGCCGAAAGGCCAAGATGTGATTCACTGGCTCCTTGATTCCTTGAAATATGAATATCATAGTAACTACAGGACTATTTGAATATTTACCTGGCATTTTTGCTTACCAATAAATTCCCGTTATAAAGTAAGGATTTACAAATTAAATAGGAAACAAATTTTCTGATTTGACATTTTCATATACATACGACCTACGCGAAGATGGTAACTTTTATATACCCATACTTTCAGAAGAGACGAAAGGATGGAAATAAAAATAGTTTGAAACTACTCAGGATAAAGGGAGTTAAACTAGGTAGACAAATTCACTTGGGCCAAAAATATCACTCAAGCTATGAGACAGGCCTATGAGAAGGCACACAGGCCTTCCTAAGAAACACAGGGGACCTCTAGGGATTCTCGCTGTGGAAAGGACAGATAAGCTTGTTGCACACTTGCTACCCCAGGGCAGGACTGTCAGCTTTGCAAATACAAATGAGAGCATTATGAATCACCATCCACAATTCTGAACCAGATGGCCCATGCTGACTCTCTTCCAATGTTGTCAGGCATAGTTATTGAAGCATTGTTGAGACACGTGTTCAGGTCCTCCAAATATTATAGTAACAAGAAAGAATTTGCTTTGATTTTAAATTCTAGAAACAAGGAACTCTAAAGTTTGCGAGGGCTTTCGAAAATGCCATTTTTCCAACCTGAACTAACACGCCAGGCTTGGGTACTTACGTAGGCTTTGCTTGCAGACACAACTACTCACCTTTCCCAACAAATTAATGTCATCGTGGAGGAAACGAGATGCGTTGAAAACTCAGAAATGCTGCAGATTTCAGAATCTACATCAACAGGCTCACATACTTTCAGCTGAAGAAATCAATAAAGTGGAACAAAGCTGCAGTGTGAAGCATCACTTGTCTCCCTTTTAGGTGGACGCATGTTTAACTGTTTGGGCATCGTACAGCATGAGTACTGACAAAGCTAACCCCTTTATTTAACAAACAAAAATGACTGGCTGCCTATACATGCCAAGCACTATGCTAATACTTAGGATATATCAGAGAACAAGAGAAAAATTTAGACCATGTAAAGCCTATAATTATAGCAGGGAAGATAGAAAATAAAAAATAAAGCATGCAAGGTGCTATTTTAAAAAGGAAAAGAAGAAATGAAAGAGACCTGGATTGCTAAGGAGTGGTGGTCGTGCATGGGAGGCAGTGTAGGCGGCGATTGGGAATATTATAATATCGAAAAGCTGGTCAAGGCTGCCTCCGAAGGGATCAGAACATGCCACTCCAAACTATGTCACTTTGGCATAAGAGTTACTTTGAGCTGAAGACAATTGAAGAGCAGCAGATACAGGAGAAACATTCTGCCCTCCCCTTTCTTCTTAAAAGCAGAGCATAAATTTCCCTGCTTAAAGTGGACATAAACTCTGCATTTGTAGGTGTCCCTCTGTCCCATTCCTGGAGGGGAACATCCGTCATCATGGAGGATGGAGACTGGCACCAAGGCGAATCTGCATAAACAGATAAACAGACTTTACTAAACAACATTATGTACCCTTACTCTTCCATGTATTTACCCTCCAACAACTTACCGCCCCTAGAACCCAAAGCCCCCTTCCCTTTGTGTTATTTCCCCCACAGTTTATCACTATCTGTTCAAATGGTAATTAAGCCCCCAGTCCAACTGCCTATTTGGGCCTTCACTTCTTTTCTGTTAAGCCCTCGTACGCATAAAAATATGAACATCAGAAAAATCTGTATATCTTTTCTCCCGTTAATGTAGCTTCTGTTCACCTAATTCACAAGACCTCAGAGACCGAGTCTAAGATGGTAGAGGAAAGTTTCTCCACCTCTGCACTTCACCAAGGGTAGAATTTTTGAGCACAGACCTGAAGATGATGAGGGAATTAGCTACAGAGAACTCAAGGGGAAGAGCATTCTGGATTAGACAAAGCAGGTAGTGCAAATGCGAATGTTCTAAAGAGGAAGCAACAGGTCAGATGTGACAGGAGTGGGGGGCGGGGCGGAGAGCAGTTCATGTAAGAGTGTTGGCTTTCGGTCCAAGTGAGTGGAAGCCATGGCAGGATTTTAGCATAGGAGAGACAATTATGTGGCTTATATTCCAAAACGATCCTGGCTGCTGTGTAAAAACAGACCATGGGAAGGCAGGAGTAGAAGCCGTGAGACGAAGTACAAACAACTTTGTTACATCATGAGAGAGATTATCTCTTACTCAATGACTAAAACCCATGAGATTTTATTAATATTTAGAAAGATCTGAAGATAGAGGCATCTGGATGGTTCAGTTGGCTAAGCCTCTGCCTTTGGCTCAGGTCATGATCTCAGGGTTCTGGGATCGAGACCCGCGTCAGGCTCCCTGCTCAGTGGAGGTTCCGCTTCTCCCTCTGCCCCTCCCCCACTCATGCTCGCTCTCTCTCTCTCAAATACATAAATAAATAATCTTTAAAAAAAAAAAGATCCAAGGGTACGTGTGCATAAGGCATCCATATATCTGAAACGGAATGTACACCTCATATGTTTAATATTCTCGTATAATTTGGGGATATAACATGTGTTATTGAACTTGTCCTCCAATTAGCCTAAAAATCATCTCATTTATGATTTTATTTATTTCTATGCAATTGGTAAATAATTATGCCATTTGTTGGTAGAGGCATGAACACAGGCTTAAAATCACATAATTTGCTGGCATTTTACTAGTTAAGTTCTTTCTAATCTACGTAGTTAGGAATGGATTATAAGGTGCAGGTATTATAAACTTGATATCTGGCATCTTATATCATGAACCCAAATTCCAGTCTTACTCTTTTTTCTTTTTTGCACTTTGTACGCGTCTGTGTACTGTGTACACATGTTGCAGCAGCAGGAGGGATTTGAAAGAACCCTAAGCCTAGCTGGCACCTGCAGTCAGCATCTAAGGGATGGGGCGTGGGGACAGGGACAAAGACACAAGGGAACTCAGTGCCGTCATTCACATTGTCTGAAAACAAACAAAAACACAGACCCCTAGTAAGAGAGTGAATGGTTACCAAACTTCAGACTTCAAAGAAAACTTAGAATGAAAGGGACCAAGGTCTCAGGTGACAGACCCAAGGTCCTTATACTATTCCCATAGTTATAAATACACAAATAATTCACTAAACTAGGACATGCCCATTTAAAATGACACAGTTAATACTTCTTTGCCTCTCTCGATCTTTAGAACGTTTTCAGAGTTCGTCTCTTGCAAACTGTAAATTTGTTTTTGCGTTATTGCAAATTACATGGCAAAAATGCAGGACCATTGAAGATAAGGCTGAAGAGGTAAGCAGGGACCAGACCAGGCAGGGCCTTGTCAACAGTTTTACTCATTTTTGTATTTTAAAACTTGGACAACTTAATTAATATTTACATCTGTATCTCCTCATTTTAAAAATGCAGATAATATTAAAAGCCATTTCATATGATGTCCTGGATTATATGTAGTGGTTAGCGTAACGCCAGATGCATTGTTATCTTTAAATAAATGTGCTCCTTCCTGATCCCAGTATTAAAATGTTTCAGAAGTTATGGGGTGGCCTTGGGTGGCTCAGTCGATTAAGCGTCTGCCTTTGGCTCAGGTCATGACCTTGGGGTCCTAGGATGGAGCCCCTGCATCAGGCTCTCTGTTCAGTAGGGGAGTCTATTTCTCTGTCTGCTCCTCCTCCCCCTGCTGGTGCTCTCTCTCTCTCCCCCTCTCTCCCTGTGTGTTTCTCAGTCAAATAAATGAAGAAAATCTTTCAAAAAATTTTTTCAGAAGTTCTCTAAACATTATTCTGTATGGAAATCTGGGGAACTGAAAAAAAGAGTATAAAACTGAGGGCAATAAATGCCAAAGAGATAAAGACGGCACTCCCCTGAGCCTGTTAGAGTTGTGGGGGGGAAATTTTAGATGTAAACATTTCCCAGTGTCAACGCGAACCTGTGGCAGGAATCAGACCCTTAATTATGATTCTGAACTAATTAGGCAGTAGTAGCTAGAACTTGCTGCCAGTAGGAACAATCTCAAAAGCAGTAGCCAAGGACTTCAGACACGTATGCAAACGAGGCACAATTTATTGGCATTATAAATAAATGTGCATATCGACATCTCAGTTCAAAGGAAACCCTTGAGTGAGTCTCTTTACCACTGTTGTGTTCACGTCCCTTTCATGTTAGACAATCTCATTAACATAGCGATTTCGTCGGTGCATTTTTCTGAAGGACTGTTTACAATAATCATCTTTGAAGAGAGAGAATACTGCCCCAGGAATTGTGTTTACTTCTTTATTTGATGTGAAATTTATCTATCATCTGCCTGTCTATTTAGGTATCCTTAAGCACTCTTGAATCAGTGGATGATAAAAAGTAATAGTAGTTAAAATACACAAAACCAGCAGCTATGAAGATGAAGGGGTTCCGAACATGCCACCCCAAAATATGCTACTTGGACATACTGATTATTGTGAGCCGAAGGCACTCGAGAATCAGCAGATGCAGGAGGAGCTCATTGGTCTCCCTCTCTGTACCTAGAAGCAGGTCATCAGATTTCCCACGGGAAAGGCCCTCCCTGCACCAGGAAGAAACTACATTCTCATCACCAGAGACTGAGCAGAGACACCACAACAGACCTGCATGAACAGACCTCCTAAAAACACCCTTCTCTTCCATTCTTTTCCTCCATCTATTTCTTAGTCACTGACCCACACTTTACTGCTCCAGCCCAAGCTCCTTTGTTTCATTATGTCCCCATAATTTATTACTTTTTGTTTTTAAAAGTATATAAGCTTTGGGTCTTCAGTTTCCTAGTGAGGATTATTCTCATACATTTAAAAGTGTTACGTAAAATGTATGTGCTTTTCTCCTGTTTACCTGCCTTATGTCAGATTCTTATGTCTAGTTCACATGCCCAGCTGAAGAACCTAAGAGGGTAGAAAGACGTTTTTTTCCTCCCCTACAAAGGGGTGCATGACTAAACAGAGCACAGTCCCTTTGATGGCCCAATGCACTATGTTACAGCAGTTGGTGCTTTTTATTGTGACCATCGTAAGCTCTGGCCTCAGGACTGAGATGAAGTGGCATGGTGAATTATTGATGCTGCACATTCTTTGACCTAGCTTGCAATGCAAGTGGGGTTGACTTCCCCACCCCTCAGGCCAAGTGGCTGAGGTGAAACTCTGTTCTAGGCCCCACCTTTCCCTGAGAACCTGGAGCTACTCTAGCAGCTGTTGGACTGTCCTGCTGGAGAGACCACACGGAGAGACGTCTCTTTGGGAGGGCTCAGCCAAGCCCAGCATTTCTGCCCTCCTTGTCAACATGCATCAGAAATGGAAGAGAAGCTCTCTTCATCCTCCAGACTAGCCTGCTGTCAGCTGACTGCCACTAAGCAAAGCCCAACGGACACCAAAGGGAGCAGAGCCCCACACCCAGTGGAAGATGCCAGGCCCAGCCACTGAATTCTGGGGCGGTTTGTCAGACAGCAGCGGATAAATGGAACAGATGAGAAAGTACATTTTAACAATCGAAAGGTGTTAACTGCATCATACCAAATAGATGGGACAACAGTGTCATCCAGTGAGTGGAATCTCCAATACTTGCTCCTTCCGAGTGCCACGTGTGGCTCATGCTGCATGTGGAATCCCACTGGGATCCACTCAATTGTGTTTCCTCCTCAACACTTCTGAACTTTCCTCTCATGGCACCAGGGAAGATGCATGAAACAGAAAGCAGCCACACAACCAAGACCTTGGCTGTGCAAATGTTAACTTTCTGAAGAAAGGAAAATTCAATGACAAACCATCCCGTGTAACGTGGGACACCCTGGGCCTGAGGCCACGGTGGAAGAGGACAGAGCAGAGGACGGACGACTTGTCCAGAATTCCCGGCAGATGGTCAGGTGCTTTTAGGAAACTAACTTGCCACTTAATTATTGAGGTGTAAGATTAATTATCTTATTCTAGGCTGTACAAAAATAGAAGGAACAAAGAGAGAATCCCATAAAATATCAAATAAGGGAAAACAATGAACATTACCACAGTCCTTCTTTCTGCAACTGGACCCATGATCATATTGCAACTTACTACCTCCACTACCCATTTCACACTCTCTCTGCCCTATACACCCCTGAAGCTGACTGTGCTCACTCCAGAAACTTCTGAACCATGAGCCCTGCCTGTACTGAGTTATAGCTTTTCATTGACTTTGATCACAGAACGTGGAAACACTAGAGGCACCCCAGGTGATTTCTTGCATTTCAAGCATTCATATACTTGACCTGGGATGGTGTGTTATGTAACGTGCCTGGGACTGGGGTGTGAGAAGTGACTTCCTACCTTGCCAACTTCAGATTCTCCATTTACAAAATAGAAATAAGTAATAGCAGCCTGTCTCCTTCCAGTTGCAGGCATTAACTATATGAGCCCCACTCTCAGAACATGGGGTGGCTGGGGGGTTGGGAGGCTGGAAGGCTGGGGGCTAAGACCACCCTGGGGCGGGGAGGGAGGCACGATCTAAAACTGCAGTTGCACAGGAGGGCAAAGGCATCACTCCCAGGAAGGCAGGCTCAGAACCCACCATCTGAAGAGTCAGGTCCGAAGAAGGAATCAGATTCAAAGTGAAGGGGCTGCGACCCAACCACAACCAAGGAGAGACTAGAAGAGCTTCCTGCCGGCCACAGAGAAATGGGCTTGGAGAGAGCAAAGTGGTGTCTGGCTGACAGCATGAAAGGTTCTGGCTGGTTCCAGCCCTGGACATGAGTGACTGACCTACCACTCGTTTTCTTCCAGATGAGCAGGGGACGTCATGTTTCTCATGCTTACTGCTGGGACTGCAGCAAACTCATGACTCCATGGTTTGCGCGGCCCCGGAAACCTGATTTTCATATTGTACACGTTGTAGGAAAACCCATCCTGAATTAGGCTGCGAATTGACTCTGTTTTCCAGGTCATGTTGTGCGTGTCAAGCCGGCCCCTGTGCACTGTTCTGCCTGACTCTGCTCTGGGAAGTTTCCCTGGAGCACACTAGAATCTCGAAACTAGTACCCACCCCAAGGTGCGAGGTCATGACAGCCACAGCTCTAAGGAGCCCGCGGATTATACTGTTTCATACTTGTAAGAGATAGTATAAAGTATACAATCCTTGCATGAGCACCGCGGGGCTCTCTAATTCTAAACTCTGGTTTCTGATCTTCTAATTTTACTAAAATCTCTCATTTTGTTTCCTTGGGTTGAAGGAGACCTATAATCTACTTTCAGGATTGTTGATAGTGATGTGGTCAAGACTAAGATACTGAACGTGGTTACAGCATGTGTGTGTGCACCTGCGTGCGTGTGTGCGTGTGTGTGTGTGACTCAAAAGGAGAAAAAGGAAGAGAAGTTAGCACATCTGAGTAAACTGAGAAGAAGAAAGAAAACCTCCGGCTCAATTAAACCCGTGTTCTCTAGCTATTTTATATTTGGTTCTCACAGTACAGTAAATCACCTGATCTGTGCCCCTGGAAACAAGATCTTCCTTCCAGTCCCTTCTATTTTATTTCTAAGCTCTTGGCTGGCCAAAAGTGGCTGATGCTGGGATTCCCCCCTTTGAGCCCAATGCATATCCATTGATCACTCAGAGACACCCACCTACTCCAATAGTTTGTCACCTTCTCTTTGCATGGCTTCCCTGACACGCTCCACAGGCACCACAACCCCCAGGAATGACCTTGGGGCAGGACGCACCATGGCCTTGAATGCACGGGCCCCACGTTGACACAAGGCAAACATCAAGGTTATTACAGACATAAATGTTTGAGAGAGAAAACGAACCTCCAATCAAAGGAAAATCAAAATCCTTACAGACTGTTTTCTTTCATAATATGAACAGATAATAATTTTCCAGATTATTTTACTTCTAGAAAATATTATAGTCAGAAAATACCTTTGAATGTCTGTTGAGGATATTTGTTTAAAGATCCTGATCCCAGCTGTTGAATTTATAGATTTAGTGATGGCTAAGATGTGTTTCATCAGGAGTAATTTAATATTTTTCACTATTTTATCTAACAGACATAGATAGATATAAATATATTATGTTGGAGAATCAACAGGCTGGAGAGTACGACTGAGTTTCTTTCTGAAACATGTCACATATATCCCAATTCTGCCTTTTAAATTGTGACTTTTGAAAGGTAATTACTCATATTATGCTAATGAGAAAAATACTTTCCAGTTAAAAATATATCATACAATAATATTACATACATAAGTGAAAAAGGAAGGAATCTTAACAATATCAAAAGAAGCATCATTGGATATTTCCCTTTTTTCATCATTTAATTACGGAATATCTATTGATTATCAATTAGGTATAAGGGAAGATCTTTACTGTAGGCAAAGTGCAGTAAAAGAAAGACACAGTTTCTATATTAAGAGAGCTTAGAGCTTATTAAGATGCGTAAAACACGTACGTGGACAAAAGTAATTAGACTAGGAGAATGAGTTAATTGAGGTGTACTTGTATTATTGGTTTAGTTTTGGGAAAAGACAAGATTTTCAGCTCAGAAAATACTAGTAAGTATCTACTATGTAGGAGATAATATTTATATTAGGCAATAATTATATCAGGTATTCAAGATACAAAAAGAGGCACAATACAAACCGTGACTTTGAGAAACTTATTATTTATTAGGGCAATGTGATTATGACCTATTTATAAGACCTGGTACCAAGCTAAGGGCTTTGCATTTCTTCCCACAGTCAGGAAGGAGCCATTGAAGGGTTTTAGGAGCAAGAAGACTTGGGCAGATTTCAAACTGAGAAATACAGGTACCCGTGTGTCTGACAGATTTGAGAGTGGCGAGATGGGAAGCAGAGATACCCTCTGGATTTTTTTATTTTGCAGTGTCGTTTAGAATGGAAAAGAACAAGTATATCTGAAAAATATTTATGTGTTAAATCAATAGGAATTACTGATGTGTATGACACTAAAACTTAGATGAGAGAGAGAGAGCAAGAGGGCAGGACTCCCAGTGTGAGGTTTGGACACTTTGCCAATAAATGCGGAGAATCCAAGAAAGAGCCAATCGTGCATGGGAGAGACAGGAAAGATAAGGTCTGAGATAAGAGTGTCTATCTTCAGGATGCAGTTTCAGATGAAACAGACCTAAGATCATTCAATTCCGACAGAAGAGCTATTTTAAAAATCTAAAAATCTCTAGGCTAAAAGGAAGCGATACCAGAAGGAATCTTCCCAAATCGGGAATGAAGGGAAAGCAAAAGAAATAGTAACTGTCTACCTAAAGTACTGGGGTATTTTTCCAGGGCTAAAATCGTTAAACTATGCCTGACTTTTGAAAGCAAACATCCTGACTTTGTCTGGGGAGAGTTCACTATGTAGAGATAGCTGTGATTACGTGGAAACCATAATGGGGGGGGGGTGGCTAAGGAACTCTGTTGGGTTGCAGGTCTTCCACATTTTACTTGGGGGTAAAATATTCACTTGAAGAAGATCGTGATGCTAGACATGTATATTTTAATCCCTTCACTGACCACTTAAAATAATAAAAAGAGATGTTGCTAAAAAAAATAGATATGTTAAAATGAAATATTAAAAAATATTCAAGTGAGCCGAACAAGAAGACAGGTGAGTTACTCTGCCCAGCCTGCCTTAACATCACGGGCTGGGGGCTTAAGCAAGAGACATCTATTTTCTCGCAATGCTAGAGGCTGGAAGTCCACGATCAAGGCGCCAGCAAATTCCATGTCGGGTGAGGGGTGTCTTCTTGCCCGGCAGCTGGCCTCCTCCTCACCGTGCGTTCACACGACCTCTTGTGTGTGTGCACGCAGAGACAAGGAGAGAGAGCTCCGCCGAGTCTCCTCTTCTAAGGGCATTAATCCAACTGGATCGGGACTCCACCCTTATGACCTCACTTAACCTTAATTAGTTCCATAAAGGCCATATCTCCAAATACAGTCACACTGGGGGTCAGGGCTTCGACATATGAATTGGGGAGTAGGGGGTGGCGCAAACATCCAGTCCATAGCATCGACAATAAAGAATCAGAGAAGCAAAACACAGAGGTGACAGAAGATAAACAATAAAATGGTACAATGAAGCCCAACAAAATCAATAATTACATTAAATTTCAATAATCTAAACACACCAAGTAAAAGAGAGCGACAAGCTGGATTTTTTTTTTTAAATCTCAACTATGTGGTGTCTATAAGAAGCCCACTGTAAATATAACGCTATAGAGAGATTAAAAGGGAACAGGACAGGAAAAAAATAAAAGAGATAAACCACGCAGACACGAATCAAAAGAAAGCTACACTGACTACATTAACCTTAGGCAAAGTGAACTTAAAAAAAATGAAATTTTAAAGGACTAAATAGGGCATTACCGAAGGACAGAAAAGTCAACTTACCAAGAAGACGTAACAACCCTGCGTGTGTATTCACCAAACAACCAGAATTCAAAATACATTTGAAAAATTGATAGAACAGAAAGTATGTGTAGACAGATTAACAATTAAACTTGGAGATAGATACAGAAACAGCATTTGATAAAATCCAATAGTCTTTCATGCTAAAAAAAAAACTCAACAAACTAGAACTAGAAGGGACTTTTCAAAACCTATCAGGCATCCACAGAAAACCCACAGCTAACATCATATTTAATGGTGGGTGATTGAATGCTTTTCTCCCAAGATCAAGAACAAGAACCGCTCCATCCAACATTGAGTTTCTGCACAGGGCAACTAGCCCGGGAAAAGAAACCAAGGCATAAATATTCGTGAGGAAGAAGTAAAACTATCTCTATTTGTAAATTTCATGATCGTATATATAGAAAATCCTAAGGAAATCTGAAAAAAAAGCCCTATTATAACTAATAAACAATTTCAGCAAGGTGAAGGACATAAGATCAATATATGAAAATTAATTGTACTTCTATATGCTAGCAATGAACAAGTTAAAAACCTAATTAAAAAGACTTTTATTTATAATAGTACTCAAAAGGATGAAATATTTAGAATAAATTTAATAAGGTAATTGTAAGACTTGTACACTGAGAACTATAAAATATCTTTGAAAGAAATTAAGGACAATCTATTCAATAGAAGGACATACCATGCTATGGGTAGGTAGACTTAATATTGTCAAGACGACAAATATCTCCAAACTGATTACTGATTCAGTGCCAGCTCTACCAAAATCCCAGCTGGACCTTATACCAAAATCTAAAAACAGATACTAAATTTTACATGAGAATGCCAAGCGTTCAGAATAACCAAATCTCGAGAAAGAAACACTTGGAGGACTCACACTTCCCAGTTTCAAAACTTACTACAAGACCGTAGTAATACAGACAGTACGATGCTGTCATGGGTTGGACATAGAGTTCAATATAGCAGAATTGAGAATCTAGAGACACACTTGACATTTATTGTAAAGTGGATTTCTACAAGGCTGACGAGGCAAGTCAATGGACAAAGAATAGTCTTTTCAACAAACTGAGTGGGAAAAAAAATCTCTAGGTAAGTAAATGGATCGATGAACTGTGGTTCGTTCGTACAACGAATACCAACCCGCAGCACAAACCGTGGACCCCTGAGACATCCATCGACTCAGATGGGTCTCAAATACGTTACGTGAAAGCAAACAAATCAAACCCCAAAGGCTGCATACGGCGTGATTCTCTTTACACGTCATTCTGGAAAAGAGAAAATGACAGGGAAAATTGGCACCGGGTTTGACGACACACGACACCACCAGGAGCTTTTCCTGGTGGGGGGATGGGCAGCTCTTCCACACCTTGGTTATGGTGATGATCACGTGACTCTATACATTCGTCAAAACGTTCAAAATCACTCACAGAAAGTGAATTTTACAATCTATAAATGGAAAACTGCACTAAAAATACACAACCAAATCTATCCTTGACCTAAGGCAATTCAAGAAAAAAATTCTGACTTTCCATGTGATATAATTCTTGACTTTCTGTTCAAATATGATTTGCCACAGTTCTCTTTTATGTGATTTCTCAGGGAAAAGGGATCCATTCACTTTGAAAGATTTCTTCAAGAAAAATAATATGTAAAAACAACTAATTTAAATCAATTTGTGTCTGGAAAAATCTGACCAATTTGGGTATTCTGTATATTCTAAAATATTTATATCCATTTACATACTCAGGTTTCCACTCGAGGGGCTTTAAGTCCACGGAAGAGCAGAATTACATCCCATTCTCACTGCAAATTTGGAAAATAACCAAGTCATTGATTTTTCAGCACCTCCAGAGGAGGGAACTTTAAAACCCCACTCCGCATGAGCTCTAGAATCAGTTCCGTCTTCTTTAATGGATTTCGTATTAATATTTCATTGCTGTAACCACTGAAAATTATTGCCTTGTTGCCCAAATGCCTATAAAGTGCTTCCTGCCTGTACATGGGACCAAGCCCACCAAAGAGCTTCTGCCTGGGAGCTCATGAGGGGGAGGAAGGAGGTGGGGGGGGCGATTTACTCAGAAGTGTGAACACAGCGAGTCTCTCACACAGGCGGGGTGTTCTCCTGGCTGGTAGGGCTGGAGCCTGAGGAGTGACAGACGGATATCTCGTGGGCAGATCCCATTTAGAGTTAAGGATAATGGCATTTGTCTGCCCCCTTGAATTCTTCTCTTTCTCATGACTCGCTTCAGTAAATTTCCTAAATTTATATTTGCCAGTCATCTTGTTTATCCGAATTTCAGGAGTATTTAGCCAACGGTTACAAATCCCCAAAGACCACGGTTTGTGAAGCATGACTCACCACACACGCTTACTTCCAGTTCAGCCACGATTTCAAATTTTAATGGACTATTATAATTATTGTCATTATTACTAGAACAGGTATCTTTGGCAAACTCAGAAGATTTTAGGACTTTAGAAGTTTAGGATTACTCATTTAAAAAAAGGAAAAGAGAGAAAGCCATTGTGGGGTGTTTTTACAAGAGTTCATCTGAACAGTTCCTGTTATCTCCTTATGCCTATTGAATCATATCCTGTGATTCAACTTCAGGCATAATAGTTTTGCCCGGCTCTTGTTCCACTTAGAATGGCCATATAGTGTTGATACGAAAGTGCCATAGTCTGAAATGATACAGATATTTGCATGTGTTGTGAGTTAAGCAATGCATGTAAATACTGCCAAGCAGCATGTAAATAGATTAAGGGTGTTTACTTTCAAGAGGAGGTTAATGTCTCAAAAACACAATTGGCAAGCATACAGCTGTGAACAGGGAGGAAGCCGGGCTTATGCACGATTGCACACAGTGATTCATAAACACCGAGCTGGCATGGTCTTCTGGCAATAACAAACCTTCCTTCACAAAGCTTATCTATGGGGATGTGGTCAGTCTCTGGTATATATTGACCAAAGTATTTCGTGTGAGTTTTGCCATGAATCACAGGGTAAAGGTTATTAAGTGGTAAAGAACTTGGAATGGTGGCTCAGTATCTTAGTGGAAATATTCTCAAAAGACATAGAAATAAAAGGAATGTGGCTTGTATCATCACCAGTGATTGAAAGTGAGGTCATCCTTAGCACATAAAAATGAAGTGTGTAAAAACTTTTGAGACTACTGGGAAATTTTGAACACCAAGTGGATATTTCATGATATTAGGAATTATTATTAAAGTTTCAGGTGTGACAATGGTATTGAGGTTATGTTTTGTAAAAATATTTTATCTTTAGGGTTAAGCATTGATGACGGTTGCTATGATGTCTGGGATTTGCTTCAAAATAATCCAGGACATGGGGGAGTGAAAAGAAGGGCTTTTCTTGAGGCGAAGTTGCCCTTGGGTTGATGTCGTTGGTGGTGTGCGATGGATCCAGGGGGCGTTAAGAGTTCTAAAGTGTGCCCAACCCCAGCTGGTCCAAACAGGGGGCTCTCCTTCGTCTATTTGTAAGTCTTTGCAATTTTCCACAATAACAAGTTAAATAAATCAATATGTTTTTAGAAAGGAATCCTAATACTTCCCTGAGGAATATTCTGGTTTTTTTAAACGTATACGGGGATTGACAAAACAGACTCGGCGCAAGATCTAGATGGCCAAGCTCGTGTTATTTGTTGTTCAAGGGAATTTTTGTGGTCTTGTTGTTGTTGCTGTTTTGGGTTTTTTCCTGGGGAGGGAAGAATACTTATTTAATAACTTTGAGGTTTATTTCCCTCAAATGTTTGCCAGTTCTCTGTCCATCCCATGTTTTCTCCTCTTCTTTTGTGTTATCAGCTGTCCTATTTTTTTTTTTCCTCTTTCTTCTTACCCTCCTTTAGTCTCATGTTTTATCCAATATTTTCAATGGCTCTCTACCAGAGTCAGCCCACGGATCTGATCTGTAACAACCGGATGCGGAAACTGTCCTCCACTGCTCTGTACTACAGATCGCTCATTGGTGACATTTCCAAAGTAGACCCAGCTGTTGGTGAGGTTGTCAGAGGGATATAAAGAAGTAGAAAACTGTAGAATTGCAGGAAGGGAAACATTAACATTCTCCTCATCTCTACTTCGAATCACAGAAAAAAATCCAAGTAACTCATCAAGGGCAATACTTTTGATAACTCATTTTCAAAGAGCTCAGAGATTTAAATAAGTTAGAAAACTTATCTTTTCAAACTCCTCCACCAAAGGGAGTGTTCTCAGTTTCTTAGTTGTTTCTACTCTGCCATACAGAACAGGGCTTTCAGGTGGGTTAGAAATGGGGGAGGGGAGGAGACAGTGTCAGGGGGCCAGCGCCATCTCGTGCCTGTGGAAGAATGAACTTATGGTAAATGAGGTGAAAAGGAAATCCTGCTTGCCATTTGCTGCTGTGCAAACTTGGATCAGTGGTTCAACATCCCTGAATATTATTTCCTCAAAAGGGAAATTGGGATTTCCTATTTAAGACATAAATAATATCTTATTTATAATTTGTCTTGAGGATTAAAGTGATTGAGAAAATGCAAATAAAGTATAAATCTAACACTCTTCCTAAAACCTTGTAGGGGCCCATTAAATATCAATTCCCCTCCATCTTTATGCTATTCCTAATTCCATCCAGCAGAGAACAGGATAATTAAAAAATGAAATGGGATTGCACGTCATGTGTCCTGGATTCTGGAAGAGAAGGTGGACATCGCTACACCTTCTTGTTTCCTTCTTTCTCCGTTAGCAAGAGCCTGGGGAATTTGGCTCCCTAATTATAAAGAAGATAAAGGGAATTCTAGCACTTTTTTTTTATTTTATTATGTTATGTTAGTCACCATACAGCACATCTTTAGTTTTTGATGTCGTGTTCCATGATTCATTGTTTGCGTATAACACCCAGTGCTCCATGCAATACGTGCCCTCCTTAATACCCATCACCGGGCTAGCCCATCCCCCAGCCCCCTCCCCTCTGAAGCCCTCAGTTTGTTTCCCAGAGTCCACAGTCTCTCATGGTTCATCTCCCCCTCTGTTTACCCCTCTTTCATTTTTCCCTTCCTTCTCCTAATGTCCTCCCTGCTATTCCTTATGTTCCACGAATGAGTGAAACCATATGATAATTGTCTTTCTCTTCCACTTCCAGCACCTTGAAGCAAGCGTTCCCTCAGGGAGTCAGCCCATGAAGGGAACGCAGGAGACTTGAAGAGAAGGCAGGGCTGGTGCAGAGTCACGGGCGGATGTGGGAAGCCGTTCAACGTATCTGAGCCTCGGTCATCTCCCTGGCAAAGTGGGTATGACCAGATCATTCCTCAGTACTTGCACACGCTGCCCAGACAATCTAACTGCTTAGTCCATGAACTCAGTTTGAAAAGTTATAAAACACTGGGTAAGCATATAATTTAACTTAAATTATGAGCCACAGCATTGCAGTATATTTAGATCGTAAAGAAAATAATACAAACGCGTGCATACACACACACAAGCAAACAAAACCAAACCTCAACCGCTAGCTGACGTGACCCCAGAGGTGGCTGAGGAACAGCGTATGACTCATCGATTGCCTTGGGAAAGGAAAACATTTATTGCCTTTTACACAGTGAGTGACTGATAAAACTTCATTTTCTTCCTTGGCTTGTAGCCTTTGCCCCATAGATTCAGGAAAAAGCCCCCAAAGCAATTCCTAAATAGAATTTGGACTGCAAGTGAGACAATTGGCTAAAAAAAATAAATTAAAAAAAAATCTGGCCAAAAGCCATTATTTATTACAATTTCAATAATGCTGTAACGCCTGTAACTTGGAAAAGTTATGGTTTTGGAACCTAGAATTTGTTTTGTAATAGCAGAATGAGTGTGTGTGATAGTAAGAGCTGTTCAGCTGTCGATTCTTCCTCAAGTAAATATTGCCCCATGATTAAGAGAAGTCTTTCTTTCTCATTGATGGGTTCATACGAATGAGTAGGGATAGTTTTTGAAACGGCCATATGCAAGAAAGTTGAGCAGAGTCTAAAAGTTATCATAGCCTTGATGTTTATGGTGTTGGTTTTTCCGTCTCCTCGGCGAGGGCACTAACAACAGGCATTGGGTGGAGCTCCGAAGGCCTCGCTAGATACCAGCCGTGGACGCTGGACACTGCAGGCTCAGGTCCTTTCTCCCCAGGCCTGACCAGAACTGGGGGTATTTTAAGAGCTGACTGCTGTGTCAGGTCTGGACTTCCTTGTCCCGCTCTGGTCTCAGTCCCCGGGAGGCGTGGAGGTAAACACTCGAGGTCACAGCTTCCCTTGGCACCTGTGTGTGTCCCTAGCCAGGAAGCTGGGAAATGGGCCTCTGACTCACCTGATTCCCCGCTCAGCACTCGCTTCACACGGGGCAGACCTTTGACCGGAACACCAGCCGGCCTAGAAACATTCAGGCACTCTGCCTTGTGCTTACCTGTATGAACAGACCGTACCTGGTATGAAAGGGAATTATGTCCTGTTTCCCACTCCACCCATGCCCATCACCAAGGCTGGTAAAACAAAACCAGGGTCACTGTGCTCTGGAGAAGAGTGCTGATGTCATCACTGGACTGGCTGCTGGGACGGCCGGCAACTGGTGGAAACGTGTGGTCCCAGTCCTCGGTGTGGGGCTTCCTGAGATTGGCTTGTAGGACAGTGACAAGCCCCTCATACTACGGATCAGTGGTGAGACCCAGGGGGACATTAGGATGAGGGCCAGAGGACCAGGCTGAGTCTCGTGGAGGCAACCACAGAGCTCTGTGGCCGTGTGGTGGGAAAGCCACGCAACGTAAGTGATGTTGGAATAATGAAGGGAGATTAAAAGCAGGACCACAGGTTAGTGTTGAATAAAAGTTCTTGGTTGGACAGTTACGTGCTGAAATAGTAAGGGGCACAGCTCAGAAATACCCTTGAAGGACACATTGCCCTGAAGTGGTCTGATTTGATGAAGGATAAACAGGGAAGGGTAACCATGATGCACCCAGGGTGCGGTGACTATGGCTCCTTGGTAACGGGGAGCACGGTGATTGCAGTGCGGGAAGACTCTGGGTCTCAGGAGGTGAGGACTCACTTCCGAGAGGGATGCAGTTTCTCCGCGGGATGGGGAGGGCCAAGTGCAGCCCTGCTGTAGGACCTCGGATCCCACAGTTGCCGCTGTGGCTCTGGGTAGAAGGAAAAATAGGAGGTGCCCCTCCTAGCCCCCTACGGACTGAGTGGGACACAGCGAGCAAATGGAAATGCACTCACTCGGTCTGTCTCTTACAGTATCATCGTCTGCAGAAATTGCTCTGCACATATTCAAGTTGGTGATAAACAAAACTAGTCCCCAAACTTTGACTGCAAACCTGATTTGTGGTCTATTCTTATTCACAGGAACTCAAAAATTTGCAATATCCAAAATTGAGATATGCACAGGAAGTAAGAGATTACAAAAATATAGTAAGAAATCAGATCTAGCAAGTCAGAATTTATTGACTTAGAGATAAACAACGAAACTCCATGAATCCACAGTGTAGAAAAAAGAGACGATATGACCATAGGTCAGTGTTAAACTTACCTCTGAAGGACCAGAGGCAAAGCCCCGACTTTCAGTGTCAGCCTCCCATTTTCTTTCACTTTCCTAGATTATGTGTGTTCCTTCGACATTTCTCTTTAATATTACATTATCTCCGGGTGTAGTATTTTACTGGGGGAATGAATGATAAGAGCCATTTTGAGTGAAGAGTCAAAAAATGTAAAATGCACATCGATAGCAGTAAAACCAAATTACTGCCTCGTAGATGGATAAGGAATATGATGATGATTTAAATATGCTTTACCGAAATGAAAAATCATATCATTTTATAAGCCTGACAGCATATCTAATGATAAGATCAAGCAAATATTATTTTCCATGACATAGTTGAATAATTTGGAAACAAGAGACGTGAGTTAAAATTGACTTGAATATTTCACTCAGAGAACTTGATTCGACAAATAGAAATACCAAAGTGTCAGATCGAAAACCCATCCTGTCTCTTCCTGATTACTAATATGATCATTAGAACCTCAGGGGAAAAAAAAAAGTGTGCTAGAAATCATTATTTGCCAGCATTCGGTTATGAAACTTTTCAATCGAGGGGCGCCTGGGTGGCACAGCGGTTAAGCGTCTGCCTTCGGCTCAGGGTGTGATCCCAGAGTCCTGGGATCGAGCCCCACATCAGGTTCCACCGCTGGGAGCCTGCTTCTTCCTCTCCCACTCCCCCTGCTTGTGTTCCCTCTCTCGCTGGCTGTCTCTATCTCTGTCGAATAAATAAATAAAATCTTTTAAAAAAATGAAACTTTTCAATCGAGGATCTATTTATCAATATTGCTCATAATAGTCATTATCTCTGATTTCATAAGCAAAGTCGCAGAGGCATGAGACGACCTTCTGAAGGTCATAGAGGAAATTGGTGTGATGGCTGACCCTTTGAAATCAACTCACTAGCCCAAATGAAGGCCACTGGGAGCAAAACAGTAAAGGAAAATAAATGGTTTTAAAAGGGGGTTTGGGTGCTGTTAGTGTCCAGGCAGTATTTTTCTGCAAAAAAAAAAAAAAAAAAAAGCATTTTTAAAGAGATACCCATTTTTAAAACATTTTTATTGGTTTTATTCTGAGTCCCTTCAAAAAATATCAGAACAAAAGTAAATATATGTTGAAATGTCTTCTGTTCCATTCCAAAATTATTTGCAGAGATTTTATGCCAAGCTATGTGCTAGAGGTTGGGTTATTAGACGAGATCGGGCGCGTTCAGGGTGGTATGGCCGTAGACTAGAGTTTGGGTTATTAAAAAGTAAGAAGGGAACCTGGCTGGCTCAGTTGGTAGAGCATGTGACTCTTGATCTCAGGACTGTGAGTTTGAGCCCCACGTTGATCATGGAGCCTACTTTAAAAAAAAAAAAAGTAAATAAGCTGCTATTCCCGCCCTTGCACAGCTTTGAGTGTAGCAGGAAAAGATTGGCATGTACACAGACTGTTGTGATATGTTGCAGTTATTGAGACGATGGCTCTGGTATCCTAACTACAGAGTCCCAAGGAAATGCAGGAGAGAGATTCTGAGGGAATCAGAAGAGGCTTCCTCAAGGAAATGATTTCTGAACCAAGATTTGGGACAGAGGTAGAAATGGGCTGGGTAACAAAGACATACCCAACAGCCTGGGCAAATAGGAAAGCAAGAAGGAGCACCGCGTGGCTGTGGCTGTGGCTGTGGCTGTGGCTTCGGTGGGCCAGCCAGTGTGACCAGAGCAGACGCTTTGAGCGAGGACAGGTTATAAAAATACAGTAATGAACCCCTCTAATTACTTTCTGAATAGATCCGTGCCTTTACTGATTCTGCTACTCATTCATTATGGGGAGACCATAAAAGGGAACATGGTCCATGAACGATTCATTGAGGATTTCCTTTCCTTTCCTTTCCTTTCGAGTTTATAATTTGGGGGGATACCAGTTCACCCCAGGGGAAGAACCGAGGGGTGCTGGCCAAGCCGGTGTGTGATTCCTGCACCTCTCTGCAAAAAAGTGCACGGAGAGGGGCTGAGGGGGTGGGAAACTGAGATGCAGGGGTGAGAAGCAACAGCGGATACTACCTGGGTCTGGTGGTCTACACGACCCGGACGCATTCAACAAGAGATCAGTGTTAGCAAGAGTCACACCCATTATTAGTGGGGTTTAAGGGCCCAACCGACAGCACACTCACACGCTCGTTGGCCGGGGCGGTCACACACGGCTGGTCTAACAAGCGATCTGCACCTGGGTTTTGGCGCTCTGCACTGGCCATCTTGAAGCTTGTAATCATTTTATCTTGGGATTTGTGTTTTGTCAGTGATGGGGCGTGTTCTGGGGCTTGGAGCCTTGCCTCTGGTGAGGTCCCGATTTCTGCCTCCTTGGGATAGGTTCTCAGATGTGCATTCCCCTACAACCTGGCACCCTGCCCCTTGCTTCAGCGGGTCCCCCTTCCCACTCAGTGACTGTCTTCCAGGGGGCATGGCAGTGTCTGTGTCTTCTCTGGGCAGGCTTGCATGGTGTGCTGGGGGAGCACTCGGAGGAGGGTCCCTCTAACTGCCCCATCTAGATCCCCAACGTGCCCTGGCGTGCAAGCTGCAAACCTTTGGGGTGCCCATCCACCATGTGTTGAGGCAATGGCACATGGGGCGAGGGGTCAGGCTCGAGCATGTGCGGTGGAGGCAGAGCCCCTGAGCGCCCTGGCTCTGCACCTGGTGGGCAAGAATCTCTTCAGCCAAGGAAGGTGACATTAAGGACCAAATTAAGTCACCACGATGGGTCAAGAAAGGGACCACAGAAGAAAGGACAAGCTTTGTATTTTATCGCTACCTTAACCACCAGTTCTTCTGCTTTCTGAACAGAGACCCACGTTTTCCTCTTGAGTGCGACCTTGCTGGCTATGTAGCTGAGGCGGGGGGGGAGTGAGGGCTGCAGCCAGAGGGGAGCTGGGGGCACTGCCTTCCCCTCCCCGTGCAAATAGCACGCGTGTGCAAGGAGCGGTTCTTCCACACTCCCGTCAGCAACCTGTGTTCCCTTAGCCCTTGAACCAGAGTTGGGCTAGATCCTTCTAGGGGAGGAAGTGAATGATGTGCGAGGATAGTGCTGCTTCCTTCAGAAAAGCATCTCCCCAAAACTGGCCTTTAGGTGCGCCCAGGACCACTGTTGTGAATGGTTCCTTTTTCCTCCAGAAGGCTCTACAACAGGTCAGGCCCTTTACTAATTAGCTTAACTTGGAGGCCTTCTATACATAAGACAGAAAGCCTCCCTCCTGTTCTCTCTCTCCCATCCCACATTTTGTCCATGCAAGTCGTCAATATGGCCCTTAGAGGTTATGAAATAAACTCCAATGCCCGCGTTGAAATGGCGCGGTAATAAAACGACATCATCAAGATTCACCCGGCGTGAATGCAAACCTCCCGTTTCAGCATTTCCTGGGAGAAACTCGAGTGCAAAGAATAAAATTTTCTTGCAAGTTAAAGTTCAAGAAAATTAAATCCAAAGATAAAATATCAAAGGAATTAAATATTGAAATCAGTTTTTCTTACCTTTCACATTAAAGAAATGAAAGTAAAATCTGTTTTCCTAATCTTCTTATCTGCTAAGCCTTGGCTAGAGGGGTTCTTGTTGCTTCCACTGAATAAGGCGCATCTCAGAGTTGTGTTAAATTGACATAAAGTCTCAGATACATTTTATTTTTTTAATCAATTAATTAACATAGAGTGTATTATTAGTCTCAGAGGTAGAGCTCAGTGATTCATCAGTTGCATAGAACACCCAGTGCTCATTACATCACATGCCGTCCTTAATGCCCATCCCCCAGCTACCCCATCCCCCAAGCCACCTAACTTCCAGGAACCCTCAGTTTGTTTCCTATGATTAAGAGTTTCTTATGGTTTGTCTCCCTCTTTGATTTTGTCTTATTTAATTTTTCCGTTCCTTTCCCTATGTTCATCTGTTTTGTTTCTCAAATTCCACCTATGAGTGAAATATAGTATTTGTCTTTCTCGACTGACTTACTTCGCTCTGCATAATACCCTCTAGTTCCTTCCACCTCACTGCAAATGGTAAGATTTCATTTTTTTTTTTGATGGATGAGTAATATCCCATTGTATATATATATACCACATCTTCTTTATCCATTCATCTGTTGATGGACATCTGGGCTCTTTCCAAAGTTTGGCCATTGTGGACATTGCTGCTATGAACATTGGGGTGCAGGTGCCCCTTCGAATCACTATGTTTGTATCAGATATATTTTATTTTTAAGGGTACAAGGAGCAATTAGTCTTTTGCAAATTTAAAAATTGCCCAGCACCGACACCCGCAACTAAATCCAGAAAGAAATCCTCGGCCCCGGGGGGTCCGTCAGGCTGTCACGTGTTTGAGGTGTCCATGGGTCTTTCTTGCAGAGACTCAGTGGAAACTGAGCAAAGGAGGTTAAAGTGGAATCAAAATTAAAGTAATGGATGAATGGAATTAGGATCACCTTACTCTGCATTACACAAAGTAATGACTGCTTTCACAATCCTTTGATACCAAGAAAACATTTTTAGCTTTTTTCACATTAATTTTATATTGTTCCACTCATCTAGGAACTTCTCTGTGTAATCAAAATAATCATTATTGAATGGCAGGTAAAGAAATGCCTCATGCATACATCTGTCCTGGAGAAAAAGCTTTTCCACATCCATTATTCACATTGTAGCATAAAATTACTGCAGATGCAAGGCTAGTTCAGAAAAAAAGCAAACCCACTTGAAGAAAAAACCGTCTTCTTGGAACTCTCATCTGTCCAGGAAAATGGGTCTCCTCCACATGCACTAACCTTCATAAACGCCATCAGATCAAGTCTTTAAAGAAGAGGATAGATTTTTAGAAAGAAGCCGTCTTCAAGGTGAACCAGGCCCACCCAAGGTCACAGTGCCAGACAAATGGCTCTAGAGTGTGTGTTAAGGGACTTGATTTTCAGGTCTCATTTCCACTGACCAGCTTTGCAGAAAGACCCTGAAACAGAGTCTGGTTGTTTCTGTTACGTGAGGAAATTGAAATGGGTTAGAATTAAGGTCTTTTCTGGAACATTATCTATGAGATTTCCTGATTTTTGAAAACCTGTATTTTCTGTCTTCTCCAGAAAGAGGTGTAGCAATCCATAGCAGCAGAGAGCGAGAGCAAAAATGAGGAGAGACCCTTTAGAAAGACTTCCAGCGCTTCGGGATGAAGAGGTTGGCACTCACTGATGCTACTTTACTCTAAGAACAGAAATGCTGACTCTGCCCACTTATTTAAAAGTCCAAAGGACACAAAATCAGGAGGAACACTTTGTTTGCCCTACAGACCTCAACAGAGCCCTAAAGAGGTGGGTCTGCCAACACACTGGTTTTACTTTCTCTATTCTTTTATTGGGACTTGTGTTTACCATTAGCGGGTTATTCAATCATATTTTTTGTTTCAAGCAATTTTTATTGCCAACTACATGTTGGGGGCTGTGATCCGTGCTGGTAATAGAAGTATTACTGAGGAATTTTACCTCCCCCATTCCAGAGTCTATGCTTCGAGGGAGGTCACACCTGAGCTGAATTTGGGAGGCATGAAGACCTCTACTTTAAGATCGACTCTCTATTTATTACTTTAGGACCATTGCAAAAACACCAGAGGCATGTGACAATTTCGGTGAAACTTTTCTGTCAGGTAGCGTTAGGTGAATGCATACAGCTCCGCCCCAAGAGCCAGCGCCAGCTGGGGCAACTCCCCGCAACCAACGGTGACAGTCGCCCTAGCCTGTTCCCCTTCCATCCACGGGCGATACACACCACACAGGTTCCTGCAGCTGCTTTTGAATTCTGGAGTCCTCAATCATAAGGGAAACCCACATCTTTTCTGTTCATAAGATTAATAATTTTTTCAACATGTTTAGTGAAAGTTGAAGAGAAATAAGGGAAGGCAGGCGACATGTGTGTATCTCCAAGGTCAGAAGATACGTAAGTCTGCATGTCCGTCTCCCTCTAGAGAATATAGATGTATTTTTCTGTATGCTGTATCTTCCTGAGCACTCTTGTGTGAACATATGAGGTCTCGGGAAAAGAGAAATCAGAAAATGTCTTTACTGATATCCAATGACCTAGACTGAATGAGCTTTTACACATATAAGAAGCTGATATTTTAATTCCTTGCATTATGTTTATTCTTGATCTTGGATGACTGTTGGGGTTTGGAAAAAATAAAAAATCAGTGGCACTTCTATACCCATCCATACTTGGAACCAACTAAAGACGCAGGGGCACCCGGCTGGCTCGGTCGGTAGAGCACGCAACACTGAATCTCAGGGCCGTGAGTTCAAGCCCTGCACTGGGCATAGAGCCTACTTACAAATAAATAAACAAACAAACAAAACAAAATAAAATACAATAAAAGCAGGTGCAGAAGTTTGGTAAGTGGAGATCAAAACATCAACTTTATCACTGCTGAGTTGGAAGGAGTAAAAGGTGATCTCACAATGAACCCTAGAACCAGAGTCTGACAGCTCAGGGCTCCCCTCCCAGGGGCTGAGCTCTCACGCTAAGTGCACAAAAGCCAAGAGCCAAAAAGAAACTCCCTGGAGACAGGTGGATCCCAGAGAGAGAAGTGAAGGGACAAAGACCACAGATCTAGATCCTTCTTTCTTGAACTTGCCACACAGACAGTCACTCCTCCTCCCTGACTGGAGGGATGACGGAGTGGAGGGGCCAGGAGTGCTCCCCAGGAAACGCAGCACCAGAGCGGAGGGGCCTTGCTGCCTGCAGTTACTAGAAGTAACTCACTCTAGAGGGGTTTTCTCATCTTATGTTCCTGTGGTGGCATTATGCTTCCAATACCTCTAATTATTGCTAAGAGGTCCAGAATCACACATTTATATTCAATCTAACAAAGGCCGACCGGCACTGGACTGTGGGGAAGTAGAACACTGACCAGGAAGTCCACTTAAAGCCGGTGGACCAGAAAACAGTACCCAGCATGTTTTAAGTAAATAAATATTCGCCTTAGCCACTTACCTGAGATGTGACACGGGATGAGGAGCCCCTCTCAGGCTCCAGGGACTGACTGTCAGGAGGATAAACTATGACATTTCCAAGTGCATGATGAAGAAGAGAACATCCAGTCACTCTGCAAGACAGATTTCACAGTCTCACAGGGGAAGAAAAAAATGGTCTTTTAATAGGTCTTATTGGAATAAAAACATGTAGATGCAAAACTTAGACCACATACCAAAATAAACTCTAGGTGGATTCCAGAGCGGAATGTGGAAAAGCTAAAAATAAACTGACACGAGAGAAGTAACGAGGCCTCCAGCCTTGGCATCACAGAAACAGACTGGCATATTTAAAAACTAAAATGGATTTTAGAATTTTTAAAAATAAAATGTATAGCTAGAATACATTTAGAAATTTATTCCACCAATTTAAAAACTAGCATAAATAACAAAATTAAAATCAAAACACGTTGACACACTAGGAAATGTATTTGTATGTGTTCGCACAGGTAAATTGAGTCTATTCTGATTTCAGGACGAAACAACTGACCCTCCAAGCAGCACATCCTTAAAGGTTATAAACACTCTTACAGTTGAAAATACCACCGGAGTGAAACCGTATGGTATTTGTCTTTCTCTGACTGACTTATTTCACGTAGCATGATACTCCCTAGCTCCACCCATGTCACAGCAAATGGCAAGATTTCATTCTTTTTATGGCTGAGTAATATTCCAGTGTGTATCTTCTTTACCCAGGCATCAGTCAATGGACATTTGGAATTTAAGAAACAAAATAAATGAGCAAAGGGGAAAGAAGACAGACAGAAACCAAGAGACAGACTCTTAACTATGAGAACACATTAACGGTCACCAGAGGGGAGGCGGGTTGGGATGGGGGAAACAGGCGACAGGGATGAAGGAGCGCACTTGCTGTGATGAGCACCAGGCAACGTATGGAAGTGTTGAATCACTGTGTTGTATACCTGAGACTAATATTACGCTGTGTGTTAAGTGCACTGGAATTTAAATAAGAACTTAAAAAAAAAAGGAGAAAATACTACTAGAATACAAACGTATGAAACCTCTTTGACTCAGTAAAAAATAGAAATCGCAAATTAAAACAATTTAAGGTATGATTTCCTACTAACAAATCAGTAAAAATGATTTTAATTAATAAAATATTATTCCTGTTGGGACGTCTGGGTGGTTCAGTCGGTGAAGCGTCTGCCTTCGGCTCAGGTCACGATGCCCGGGTCCTGGGATCAAGTCCCACATCGGGCTCCCTGCTCAGTGGGGAGCCTGCTTCTCCCTCTGCCTGTCACTCCCCCTGCTTGTGCTTGCTCTCCCTCTCTCTCTCTCTCACTCTCTGACAAATAAATAAATAAATAAATAAATAAATAAATATCTTTAAAAATACATTATTCTTGTAAACTATTACAGCTTATCATATTTTTTGTTTTTGAATTTATAAATAAACCTATTATTCTGCACCAAAAAGAGTGTCCCATCCTTTGGGCAATTGCGTGATGAGAAATGTACCCTACAAAGCCAAGGTAGTAGGGCGATTCGGGGCAGGAATTCTGGAGCCAGACTGCCTGCGTTCAAATTTTAGTTCTATTATTTACGGACTGTGAATAATAAAGAAGTGAAGGTTTACCAGACAAGGATAAGTACCAGCACAACCGAACAAAGAAAACGATCACTTAGAATATGACATAGTGCTTATGGCCAGACAAAAGGCTGATTAAAGAGCCATTGACCAAAAACCTTTCTGTAATGGTGTAACGGTTAAGTGAAATGCCCTGCGGGAAAATACCTGTCTGCACACAGTGAGCCGCCTCGTATGAAACATGCATGCACGTAAGGTACAAGGTTGAATTTTGAGCCATTTGTAATCGGGACCTCTGGAAGCGTTTCTTAAAATGTACAAAATATAAGTACCGCGCGCTAACCGATTGTGCCAAGGGAAGGAAAAGTGAAATAAGATGAAAATAGAGAGGGGAGCAAACCCGTAAGAGATGCTGAACTCTAGGAAACAAACTCAGGGTTGCTGGAGGGGAGGTGGGTGGGGGGATGGGGTAACTGCATTGAGGGTACTTGATGGAATGTGCAAAAGGTGTAATATGCAACGATGAATCACTAAATTCTACCTCTGAAACTAAGAAGAAATGTACAAAATAGAAGTATAAAGGGTAAAATGTTGCAGATGAATCAGTCACGTATTAACAACCATTGCATGCTTTCTTGTTTTTACACTGTTTGGCATGAAGGATAAAAGGAATCTTTGCCTCTAGAGGCTTCCTGGGCTGCCAGAATGAGCAAACAAAATGCCATACAGTCACATTCTTTAACAGGCGTCTTTGGGGGAGGATAGCGTGGATCAGAAACTATTGAGAAATGAATTCCCGGGTAGGGATTAGAGAATGACAAAACCTCACTGGAGGTGATGCCTTTGAAATAAACATGGTAGCAAATGGCAATCCCAAATAAAGACAAGAAAGGAACAATGAATCATGGAACACTACATCAAAAACTAATGATGTACTGTGTGCTGACTAACATGACATAATAATTAAAAAAAAGAAAGAAAGAGGGCTCAGAAGACTTCAATATTGAGAAAGAGAGAATAAAATGTTTTGAGAACAGTGTTTAGATCATTACAAAAGACAGTATGCTATAGGGCCGCTATGCAAAGAAAGAGACACTCTCCTATTAATCCATAACTACCACTGTGCATGTAGGAAGAAGCCCTGGGAAAGTAACACTTTTGAAAATATAATTAATGAAGAACTTGCATTTATAACCTGAACTTTGCAGATTTCACAAATGTAACAACAGAGTTGAAATTTTTTTTCATTTTATGATGAAGACCCTTCTACAGAGAGAAAGGCACACCGGGGTGAGACAGGAATTATACACATGCGAGTCAGAGAATGCACACAGAAGCAGATCGTGGGACCTGGGGAGGAGCAAGAAGAGAAGTCAGCATGCAACAGGACAGAGAGCTCAAAACCAGCATTTCTAGGGGTCGAAGGTCACCTACTCCCTGTACTACATTACAGGGTATTTTGCTCAAAAAGCTGTGTGGGAGAGCAAATTGGGAAATCCCGGATTAGCCAAACAGGATCAAGTTCCTTGAATAGTCCTCAGAACACTGATACCCTAATACGCATGGAGCCCGATCGGAGGGAAGACTAGAATTGGAGCGATTTCCCAATTTCTTTCAACACAGACCCACATTTTCCCGTGGAGCAGCTTGTGAAGTGAATACTTCTTGAAACACACTTTGGAACATCTTCTCAAGATAAACTAGACTTTTTATGACTCTTTAGGGAGATGAAACTGAAAATTAATACTAGGATTTTGTAATTCTTCACGTACTGTGTGGTTCAGTTAATAAAACGTACAATAAAATTTTAGAGTGTGTATTTGACAAAGAAATCCCTGTTGGACCACTCTAGTTAATGTCCTGTTGGCTAGACTGGGGGACCCAGGGAAGCCACACGCTCCTTTGCCTCAAGGAGAAAGCTACGTCTTACACTGTCCTCAGATGCTTTAGCAATGAACAGGACTTTTGCAATGCAGAGATTTCAATAAGACAAAATCCTGACATTCCCTCCCTTAGCCTGCATGTGTAGCATGAGGTCAGAACTCACAAACTCCCATCCTGGGTCACTTTGTTCAGACTGCAAATATAGTCCCTACCACAGCTCTCTGTGTCAAATATGCTGACCATATAAACCTATCCTACACCAGGACAGCAATCTGCAGAAAGGGCCACCACTGACAGAGGAAAGAGACCCAAGTCAAAATGAACTAACAAGCGTAGGTAAAATTAGGAACATATCTCAGAAATGATCTGCGGGGAGACTTGGTATGGGGGTAAATAAGCAACCCAAGGAAAACCAACCAACCAGTACAAACTAGCAAATACACCCTACGAACATGTTGTCAGGCGCAAGTCATAAGCCATCATCTGGGTTCTGTCACTGTGCTAATAGCAATGTCACAGGGCAAACAGGACGCGAGCTTGCTCGGTAAACAAGACTGGCCAGAAAACCAGTTCTCAAACCAGAGGCCTCGCCACATAAGTCCTGTGTGTGTGTCCAGGTGCTTCTCAGAAAAAAGGCCAGTCATTATTCCACGATCCCCAAGTAGGTCACAAAGGAACCGCTGAGTCTGACTTTTATGATAAATGATAAATCAGATCATTGTATATAGGCACCTCTCACTTCATATGATAGAAATGTGTGTTGTAGGGGCTCCCGGTTGACTCAGTCAGTAGAACATGTGACTCTTGATCTCAGGGTTGTGAGTTTGAGGCCCACGTTGGGTGTAGAGATTTACTGAGAAATAATAAAATCTTTAAAAAGAAATGTATCTGAAACATACGGTAAAAACATCATCATTCTTGAAAATAATTTTAAATAGATTGTGAATATCCCTATTTTAAGATGTTACTACACATTGTTTTTTAATGAGAAAAATAATTTTTAAAAAAATCACCCCCCCATGGCCTCCCACGGTGCAGACCAGGATTTGGGGGTCAAGGGCATTGGTGCTGGAATGGCTCAGCTCGTTAGCACGTGTGCAAAAACAATGCTATGGGAGAAGAGCGAGATCTGAGCGTGAGACGAATGTAATTCTGCTAGAATATAAAGTTCTAGAGACAGTTACGGTGTTCTACTGATTCCTTTGTGTCTTCCTGGCAGTGACCTCTGAGATGTTCATTTAGTGAACGAATGAATAACAAAGGGAAAAATCCACTTACCAGAGGGCACGGTTAGTCTGCTGATTTGAAACCTTTATCTCTTAACTGAAGGGCAAATATCTTGCTAACCATCTCCATGTTTCATCTCATCCACAGTGCACTCGCACTGGCTCTCAACTCTCTTCCGGTCAGTCACTAAAATCCAAAGAGAGTACACTATTCCTCACCACCTGACTCTACCTTTCCTTGATTTGGGAATATTTATGTTGAAGACTAGTTCTAAATCCTTTCTATCAAAGGTTCATATTTTGAGATGGATTTCTAAAAATGGAAATCTTACGTATCACCAAATGAGTGTCCCAAGTAATAATTACTGGACCGAGGGTCACGGACATTTTTAAGGTCCTTGATACCTACACATATTTTTAAGCCTATTGTCAGATTTCATTCATTTTCATACTGAAAAGCAAAGTCCAAGAGCCCACCTCATCCTATTACAAAAACTCAAAGCATTTGAATCCTCTTAAAATTTTTAAAAAGAAAAAAGATCACCTAGAGTATCTTATTGTTTTCATGTATTTAATTAGTAATGAGGTTGGCCTTTCTTAGATTTTGGTAGCCACTTAGGTTCCCTACTTGGGCAAGTCTGCTCGTGTTCTTTGCCCATTTTTCTGGAAGCTGGGATCTGCATGTTTGCATGTGTGTGCTTGCTTTCTGTTGTTGGCCTTTGGGCTTGATTGCTATGTTTTTAATGTCCAGAAACGTTCACATCTTATGCAGTCAAATCTGAAATACTTCCTTTTGTAATTTTTGCCTCTAGCTTTTAAGCCTACTAAATCCATAACTTATATTCATGGCTTGGCCTCTAATGCTTTACCCCTTCCTCTCCAGCTGCTCCTCTGTTCCTCTTCATTCCCCTCCACCCACTTGCATACTCCTAAACCATGTCTAATCCACCTGGACTTCCTGGGGCATATAACATGAGGTGAGGACGGGGTTCAGATAAATGGGGTGAGCTTCTTCCCCTTGATCTGTAACGCAATGTAATCATGTGCCAAGTTCCTACAGAGGGTTTTGGGTTCTCAGCACGATGATACAGCATCTGACGTGTTTTTGCCAAATCCACACCAGTTAATGTAATTACTAAAAGCTCATAGTACCTTAACATTTTGTGGCAAAAGTACTCTCATCACACCCCTGTTTCCAAACGTTTGTAACTTAATGAAGTTTCATGGATTCATCCATGTTTTTATATATACTGTATTAAGTCATTTTAGGTAGAATATCTTCATTTTGGCCATTTCTTTGATACACCTATTCAAATAAATCCACATATTTGGGCAGAGTGGAAATTCTCTTTTTGAAGTGATGTGAGGGAATGAAGGATATAGTTGTCTAAGATTTGATGTGATGCATTTTGGAGTTTCAATTCGCAGTTAACGTTAAGAGCAGATCTAGAAAATTTTGAAAAAGGGACCAAAGACCGAAATGATATTGTATCCAAATAGGTAACAACAGCGAGCACTTAAACCATACAAAGAGGCACAAAGTCACCACGTTGCCGAGCGCAGTCTAGAAATCACATCACAGTGATTGAATTTTGTCTCCGCGAAGAGCTGTCTGTAAAGGAGGTGACTACATGGTCGTCCGTGTCCTGGGCTAATTCCTGGCAGACGCCTGCTGTAACGTTCAGGGTGTCTGACTCCTCCGCGCACCGCGCACGCCGCCATCTTGCCCCACTGCCAACGTCTCGGTGCGCGTGCGTCTGCACGTCGCTACATCGTTTACCTTATGACTCACCTGGACGTCAGATCAAGCTGGACGCCCTTAGACCTATTTCACCATAAAGGTGACTCACAGATTTACACAGCCCACGTGAACATTGCATGTGCCAAATACGTGCATCTCTGGACTGGATAGCATAAAAATCCCCAAATACTCTGCAGTAACAAATATCCTGGTTCAATGTAGCATTTCTTTTTGAACATGGCATCCTCATGTAATTATGGAAATATTACAATGGATTAGGGAATTAAAAAGTTGATATTTTTCAGCTCCCTTATCTCCCAAGTTCAAGAGAGCAATGCCACATTATCTGAAGCTGACTTTGGAGAGAAAGTTAGCCATTGTTCTGAGTGTGGCTTGATTGCAACAGCACTTATCCAAAAAAAAAATCACATTTTGTAAGTTCAATTAGAAATATTACATTTTATTAGGTATTGATTTTCAGTAAATTATATTTTGCTTTTAAAATAAATTCCTAAATTTTACATTTTTATGTGTGGAAAATTTCTGGATTTTCCATTTAATCTTATAATCTGTAATCCTTTTTTTTCCACATTTTTATTTAAATTGTAGTTAGTTAACATACAGTGCAATACTGGTTTCAGGAGTAGAATTCAGTGATTCATCACTTATGTACCGCACCCAAGTGTTCATCACAAGTTGCCTCTTTAGTACCCATCCCCCATCTAGCCCATCGCCCCCCCCCAACCCTCCCTTTGTTCTCTAGGGAAGAGTCTCTTACCGTTTGTTTCCCTCTCTCATATTTGTTATGTGTGCATTATAGAATAAGCACACATTTTATTTTTCTTAGTATATTTTAAATGACACTTTTTAAGAGTCAGAGAAATAAAGATAGTAAACTGTAAGGTAGTAATTTAAGTAACCGTGAAAAATTTGACAGCACGGTCTCTCACTGAACTGAACCGTGTAGTCGAACTTAGTCCACCCGTGGTTAGATAAGTTCAAACACAGGATGTGGCTCTTAAAGGTAAGAAACAATTAACAAATTTATAAAGAAGCATTCTTTATTAAAAATTCAGTGGCATTTTTTAATTGTTTCAAGTTAACATAATCTGTTGATTTTAAAAGATTTTTATACCTTTTTATCTAAGGGTAACTGTGGTGTTGACAATGACAAAAAGAGGTTTCAGCTCAAAATATTACTTTTGTACTTGGGGTAGGTATTCATGTGTTTCTTTTTCTTTTTTTTCTTTTTTTTCTTTTTTTTTTTTTTTTGCCTCTGAACTATTTAACAAAGATATAAACATCATCTCAACTTTCAAATAGTACATCCCAGTAAGTTTCCATCCCAAGAAGTCACATGCTTGCATAGCGTAGAGAGTAGTGAGCATAGGTCTAAGGTAGGTTTAACCCTTGAAACTGGAAACAAGCTCAAGCCATACAGATTTGGAATAAAACATTATATAAGAACCTTTATAGAGCTTCGAAAAAGTCCAGGATTCCACTCATGTGAAAGACTATTTAGACGGAAAATTTTGAGCAATGCTCTACTGAATAAAGTCCAGCTTTCACTCAGAAGGAAAATTCCATCTAGAGCTGCCTCATGAGAAGGAGCTTAACTGCAAATCAACAGCTCCATTCCCAAGCATTTGCCCTTTGATTACCGAAATGGAGCTTATACGTGAAGACGCTAACAGAGGTCAAGGGTAACCTGTCCAAGACTTTCCCCTGCTGTCTGGCAGCCCAAAGAGGGACGTGGCCTCCTGCAGGCTTCCATGACCATGGATTATGGCCCAGGGGTTAAGGCAGTAAATCCTGACCCACACTGCTGCTTCGCCAGCCATAAACAGTGATGTGGCAATGCCTTCTGCAAGTTTGCCATGACGTACAGCCGCCATTGTAAGACTTGGACCCCGGCCCCAAGTGGTTCTCCACCAATCACACCAGATGGGGGTCCTGGACCCCCTCCACTCACTGAGGCTTAGCTGGCAGGAATGGCCAGGAGTCAGGGCTCTGGGACAGGTCTGCTCTCAAATGCCTCGTAGCCACAGGATAGACAGCATCGTCCTCGAGCCTGGTGTGGGTCCTGCCATAGCTCTGTGAGCTGCCCTAGGAATAACAGACATCTGCTGCTCCTCTTGCCACCAGAGATTTCCCCAGTGATACTGCCTCGTCGGACCTGGTGAAGGAGCTGCTTGCCCCCCTTCCATATGACAGTTTCTCGGAATGTGCTTCTGTTGCTGCTCGGGTAGTCTGACTCTGGCCATCTCCTCTGGATAAGCAGGCTTGCCAGGTAGCTGCCCTGAGAGGGGCAGGGTCATCTCCTCTCAGCCCCCCTTTCCCCTGCCCCCTATCAGGACTCCCCAAGGCGGATTCTAGATGAAGCATATAGTCTGACCACCAAACCCTATCTTCCAACCTGGTGACAGTTGTTTAGCAGTGATACTTCTCGGGGATATCACCCCATCGCTTCATCTCTTGGAGAGCGAATGTGGACCTTTCTGTTTGCCATATGGCCTGTATTCTCATGCAGATCATTCCAAACACACTCTACAAATTTGGTGAAAATCTGTCAATTTTTCAGTGATTTGGTTACAAACTAAATTTCATGAGTTTTATGAAATTTCTCTTACTTTTTTCTTTATTTGCTTTGTTCTTGGGGCTGGGGCTAAGAACACAAAAATAACATGGTCCCACACAGCTTAGGCTTTAGAATCTGAGAATTTGAGTTAGGAACTTCTTTCTGGTACATCTTAGTCCATGTGAACTTGGCAATGTTTTTTCTCTGTGTTTCTATATAGCACACACATATATGTCATATATATTTATTCTTACACCTATAATATACATTATTTATATAACTAACACACACATATGTTTTATATATCAATAATATTTAAAGGAACAAAATATTTAATTATTTAAAAATCATGTCGATAATAACAGAACCCATTGCCACTAACCTAAAGTTTCTCTTTTGTTTTTTGTGGACTGAATATGATCTTTCTAATCCAAATGGGGACAGGAAGTCTCAAATATGGCTGAGATAACACGATACTCCATAGATTTTATATAGAAAGAATCAAAACAAGGAAGATTGGTCAGGGCTATTATTTAATTGATTCTAAAAGGTCCATCTTCTACCAAACATTCCGTACCCAAATGTCACGTCATCAATCTTCTGTAGGATTATTAAAGCGGGTCACTGTTAAATTGTGAGAGTGTTGCCTGCTGGCAGACTGCACAATGCCATCCACATCTACGATGATATTCATACAAACTGCTTCGTTGTATAGGTCTCCCGAGCCACTGTCCTGAGCTGCGCTTGCGACACCTGAGTTTGTAGCCCGGGCCAGGGCCAGGGACGAGCCAGAGGACGGCGTGTTATTGAGGCTAGTGGTGTTGACGGAGCATCCTCTCGAGAGCGCTGAACTCGTGATAGATTCGCACAGGGTTCAGGTTGAAACTGGGATTTTAAAAAGGGAAATAAGAGCAGGAAATGTACAAAGCAAAACAAACAAAAATTTGGACTGCTTTACAGCTGCTGGAACTGCAGAGGGGTTTTATTGGAGCCAAAAAAGCAATCTGGGAGGACATTGCAGATTTCCTAAAATCTGAGAGCTGCGAACTTCTAGCAGAGTCAAGAATCAGGGGTGGAGTGGAGAGGGAAAGAGGGAGAGGGATGGAGGGAGAGAGAGACAACAGCAGGGGTTGGGGCCCAAATCAGGCTCCTCTGCTAGGAGTCTGCTTCTTCCTCTCCCACTCCCCCTGCTTGTGTTCCCTCTCTCACTGGCTGTCTCTGTCAAATAAATAAAATTAAATTAAAAAAAAAAAAAAGCAGGGTTTGGGGGAATGGGGGACAGATAGACTGGTTAGGAGGGGGAGAGTGAGAGAGAGCCGTCTTTTTTTTCTCCCATTCTACGATTGATTTTGAATCTTCCCCCAATCACCTAGTCATCCCCAAAGTCTGACTAGAATTCTGCCCTGTAGTCATCTGATATATTTTATTGTCCTGATTTAGGTGATGAATGCCTTCAACTCAACTAGCACAGCCAGCAAAGTGGTCAAAGCAGGGCTAGGTACTGAGAGGAATGGACCCGTCCAGCAAGAAATGTATTGTTACCAGTTCAGAGATAAAGCAGTGTTTCAGGTCACCACAAGTCAATATTTGGGGGACCTCTATTTATTTTAGTTTTTTGCAAGAAGGATAGTATTTCAGATGTCGTCTACATTCTGCAGATTTTATATACAACTTTTATCTGACAGTGTGTTTCCATGTGGTCTTAAGTTATTTAAATGCTTTGACTAACATAATATAATAAAAAAATATTATTATAAAAAAATAAATAAAAATAAATGCTTTGAATCTTTTTCCCTATTTTTAAGCAAGCCCCCTTCAAGGGTACAGTCCTAATATTTATCAAAAACATGATCGTTCTGAATGGCAAAATAAAATGTTGAAAAAGATATAGGTCATTTCAGTAAATAGTTGTAACATGCCATTGCCAACAAATTTGGAAATTAATCAAATTGAATAGATAAAAAACTGAGTTAGCAGGCAAACACACGAAATGGATTTTTTAAAATTAATGCCAGATATGTTAATGACATGCTTTCCAAACAATCCTTTCTCTGTGGAATCGTGGATATTTTTTTTTAATCCACACATTGCATTCACCAGTTGTGGATCTCAGTGCTGCCCAATAGACATAGAATGAGGGGCATGTAGGTAATCTGAAATTTTCTAGTAGTCACGAGAAAAATAAAAAGAGGCTATATTAACTTTAACATGTATTATTTAAACCAGTATATTCACAAATTATCATTTCAGCACACAGTTGATATAAAATGATGAATGAAATATGTTTCCTGGTTGTATTCCCACCAAGTCCTTGAAACCCGGTGTGTATTTCACACTTGCAGTCGGTGCCGGGACGCACCGCCTTGTAAGTGTCCGGCGTCACAGGAAGCTAGCGGTTCCTACATCAGGCAGTCCAAGTCCAGATCATAATCATTATTCATTTCAAGTTCGATATGACTCACCGTCTGTCCTAAAAGCATTATAGATTTACTTCCTTATACTCTGTATTTTGTACATTGCTCACTGCTTATAAATGCTGATCCCAACAATATCTCTGTCCATGAATGAGAGAAATAATCGAGCCTTTTAGCTGATGGTGCCAGGAAATTACTTCGCGTGGACAGATTGTTAAAATTGCTTCTAATGGCATAACAAACTGACGTTGTTTTCTCAGTTTTGTACTTCTTTAGGTAATTTAGAGACATTTTATATGCTGTTACATAGATCATAGATAGCCCTCGGGAATAATGAAAAAATAATTTACCAACTTAGATAATTTTTTTAAAATTATGTTTCTGCCCTTATGGAGCGAACAGAGTAGAAGATGATAATATTAAGTGTCTTATGTGTGTTGACTCTGACTATATTTTTATAGACCACAGGCATCGATATTGAAAACAGAGATGATAAACCGTCCACATTATGATATTATTGTGAAGACACTGTCATTGTGGAAGACACCAAACAAATGTTGAGGTAATGCTCTCTTGCACCCATTACTAAGAATTAATACTACTAAACGTGGATACAATTCATAAACTTCCCTGTGTTGGTGATGGCAAACTGCACCTGTGCATGCTGGCGACCTACCCAAGATTAGCAGATCACAAAAACATTCGGGTTTAGATTTTCATGAAACAAAACCAGTATCACCTGACAGACGTATATTTGTCTGGTTGTCCCCATGTGCCCATACCGTGCAAAACTGGAGGGACTTCGATGTCAGTAACTATTTGCTTAAACAAATGGCAAAATGGCTATCTGAAGATTTCTGGTTTTTTCTCAACCTTGTAAGTAACAGTACATTTCTGAGGATACAAATTACATGCCAAGGCGTCCTGCGATGTCAGAAAGAAGAAAAGAACTATTGTGTTGCCTCATTGTCTTGGGAGTAGCAGTCTATATTCAAAAGTATTTTTACTAAGTAACCATACTTATAAATTACATCTTACTACGAGGTCAATACTCTTCTGGAGATGTTTGGTTTCTTTTTAGGTTTGAAATTTCCAATTAGGGTGTAGTTGGTATGTAGCAATATGAGAAAATACCATTTAAAAGTTTAGAGTAAGAGGTGAACATTTTTTAAAAATCTTAATTGGAATTGGTCTCTCAAGGGAAAAGCAATTAGCATTAAGGCGTGATCTTCAAACGTTTAAAATTTGCACATAAACAGATTTTTGCCATTTGGAGACACAAAAATGGAAAGAAAAATCAAGTGCAAACAGCCATTTATTCATCCATAATGTGCCTTCCAGGGGATCGTAAACACAGTAAAAGAGCAAAACAAGAGAAATATTACATGTTGTAAACTCACGGGAAGCTCTTTTTCCTTCGTGTTTAAGGAGAACTTCGCACTCCTTTGTTGTGCGTGATTATAAACCACCTCGGTCTTCACTGCAGACGTTAGCAAACATGGTGGCCTGTCCTGTTCTGGCACCAGTCAGCTCACGGATAATTTTTAGGGTCCATGTGCCTTTTGGACTGATAGCAATATTGACTTACAGATGGTGTAAGCAAACACCGTGTATTAAATATTAGATAGGAAACCCTTTTGCTGTGAAAATAAAACCAGGTCCACATAATTCAAGGATTTTGACAACTTTGATCCCAATCATTTGGAAGAATGTTAGGCCTATTACTCAACTATTTGCGATTTCTTTTATTTGGGTTGAAGGAACTAAGTCAACAGGATATCCTAGACCAAAAATGACCACAGTGCAGTTCAAATTTGTATTTTTACAGAAATGACAAACAGCACCTCGGGATAGATCCAGCCACCATCACGTGGCCTGTTTGCTGCTGTGTTCGATTTTGTAACCGTGGTTCTGAAACTTTTTGGACTCGGGATCCCTTTACGCTTCTAAGAAACTTCAAGCTTTGGGGGCGCCTGGGTGGCGCAGTCGTTAAGCATCTGCCTTCAGCTCAGGGCGTGATCCCGGCGTTATGGGATCGAGCCCCACATCAGGCTCCTCCGCTATGAGCCTGCTTCTTCCTCTCCCACTCCCCCTGCTTGTGTTCCCTCTCTCGCTGGCTGTCTCTTATCTCTTCAAATAAATAAAAAATAAATTTAAAAAATCTTTAAAAAAAAAAAAGAAACTTCAAGCTTTGGATTGTGTGTGGCTTATGTCTATATATCCGTAGCATATTTGGAGTTGAAACCAAAAAAAAAAGCCAATCGACTATTGATTTATTTTAAAATAATAATAATAAATCCATACTCTGTTAGCATATTTTTGAGAGTGACGTATGTTCTAAAACCAAAAAGCAAAATGAGAAGAGAGGCATTATTTCACCTTTTTGAAAATCTCTTTAATATCTGACTTAACAAAACCAAGTTGGAGTCTCTGAATTCTGCATATCTGTGTATCTGCTTTTTCATTCATTCATTCTGTTGAAATATGCCTCATTGCATGAAGTATATTTAAAATTCAACCTCATACAAACTATATATTTAGAAAAGAGAGTCATTTGCAGTAGCCTTTCGAGATAATTGTTATTTTTTTTAAAGATTTTATTTATTTATTCGACAGAGATAGAGACAGCCAGCGAGAGAGGGAACACAAGCAGGGGGAGTGGGAGAGGAAGAAGCAGGCTCATAGCGGAGGAGCCTGATGTGGGGCTCGATCCCATAACGCCGGGATCACGCCCTGAGCCGAAGGCAGACGCTTAACCGCTGTGCCACCCAGGCGCCCCTATTATTTTTTGATACTATACCAAAATTTGTCACATGGGAGTTCCCTGGGAAAACTGTAATATGGAATTTGAAACCATAGCAATGCACTTTCTGTACTCTGTTACATTAATATCCATAGGTTTACCTTGCACTTTGAATGGGTCTTTTACCTATGTGTTCTGTTATAAAACCATGCCATTGTCATTTGGAAAATACCAGTTCATGAGTTTTTCAGTTCACTCAAATATTGACCTATTTCAATATATAATACCAAAAATCCACTTCTACCATCACCACTGAACTCATTAGAAAAGAATGTTAAGTCCCAGAGAGTTGCAAGACTTCATGGTAGATACAAGTATTCCGCATACTGTCACTTAAAAGCCAAACTTTATGGGCAACAAAGAAGTGTCCGTTGTTTTCCTTGAGGTAACAGATGAGTTTTTTTCTGTTCGAGAAGAGGTCTCCTAAGTCTGAATAACCAAGGATCTTCTGTCAGTCATTCTTTTAAGTAAAAAGTGATTTTCCATGAAAAGGTGTCTAGTTCGGCTCACATCTCAATCACCCATGTGCTTTTCCTTAAGATAATCATTGTACTTTGGTATCCAGAAGAGCATTGTTCTGATTTCCCATTTCATCACACAGAACAGTAAAAAGATTGAAGGGTTAACATTTGATAAAATAAACATACTTGACTGCTACAGTAAGGAATTGCTTAAGGGAAGCCAACACTTGTCTTCTGTCACTCTGCTGATGATGAGAAATCCAGTCGATTGTTATGTAGTCGTTGCCACCATTTTGATTCATGCTAAGCCATCAGCAATTTTACCCGCCATTGCTTTTCCATCACTGAGCCAGTGGCAGCACAAAAGGCATCAGGGTCTTAGTATAATTGTAAAAATGATTTTGACCATGCAGAAAGAAGCAAACATCTCTTGTTTTCTATTCGAAGTAATTTAGGAGAGAGGTGGTCACACAAGATTCCAAAGTCGAAACTAGAAACTTTTCTAACACAAAGCCACCTTTGGGGTGGGGACCGTGACCTTTACCCTAGTAATCAAAATCAGCCAAAATCAGTTTTTGTTTTAAACAACACGTTTTTCCTGGCATACTGGCAGTTTTGAACATCGTTTCGTGTGGCCTAACATCTTAACTTCCTTCCTCTGCTCCATTTCTGCCAAGGACGCAGTGGGCGAGTCCAAGATGCATCAGAATCATGGCCACGTATCAGGAGCTGCGGCAGAGAAGGGGGCATTCTGGGCATGAATGTCTGCAGGACGTGTGTGCATGTGTCCTAAATAAGAAACAGTTTCTTCAGGCAGAGGGCCAAGTGTCCTCAAAATGGCATGTCTCCGCAGCTTTGTGAGGAAGGGAAGAGTTGGACAGAACTCTTCGCTTTAGGACAAAGATGCTTTTACTTATAAAGAGGATGACCAGGACTCTCAAATTAAATAACCAATAACGCACGTCCACCTCTGTCTCCCTTGTCTTTCACCTCAAGCTCCTGTGCAGCCCAGATGTCTCTTCCCTATTTCCACCTCATCTTTACAGAGCATTAGTACGAAATATTTTTCCAGAGTAAATGTCTCTGCATCCTCCCTCTATCAACAACTTCTAAACAAAACCCATGTTTTTATATTTGGTCAAACAAGGTAAGCCTTTATTTAAAAAAAAAAAAAAAAGAGTGGATATGTCAGAGAGTTCTTCCTTGTCCCATCTGTCACTGCTGCCCTTTTTCCTTTTGCTGTGTGAGCTGGTCTATTCCCCAAATGTAACATCCTTAAATATTTGCTTTCTCCTCCTCGCTTTTTTCTGATTTATCTGTGACCCTTTCATTCAGAAAATGCTATTCAGTGCTATTCTCATCTTACAATATTAAATTCAATCAATTTAATTACCCACAAAATAGCTCCTGGCTGAGCAAACAGTAAAAATGGGCAGTTGGCTGTGCTGCATTCAGAATGAATCCCAGCTGATAGCACGAGGTTGAGACAGCTCAGAAAATGATGGAAACACGCAGGCATGCAGCTATCTGTATGTCTGTGGGTTTTCTTTGCATGGAAGTTTCACTTTAACCTGTTCTTATTTAACCTGTGACTAGAATTTGTTAGGTTGCATGAGCCACCTGTGTAATAGCAATTTGGGATTGCATCATGGAATCCATTTTCTGTTAGTAATTGAAAAGAATCGCAGTGGTTAGGCTTTCAATTCAGCTCATGAGGACACTTATTTTGTTACAGAATTGGTGTAAGGCCCTGAATCTGTGAATTGGAGAGAATAATATCTGTGTAGAGGGGTTATTATTGCATTAATGAATAAATGTATATCACCAGTACATATCCTTATATATAATAAAAATATTATTCCATACTACCCAAGTATGAGAATGATTAATTGTATATTTATCAATATGTCTGTCATTCTGATATATGCATATGGATATCCATAACAATTCAGTCAGAATAAAGAGTCAATGTTGACATTTCCCATGTGTTTCCTGGAGTTTTTATTGCTTAAGTTTTGTTCTGAGTTCGAGTTTCCAAAAAAGCCAGTATCTCTCACTACTTAAAACCTAAATTGCCTCCTGGTGAGGTCTTAGTACAGCCCTCCTGGCCTATGTGTGTAACTGGGCCAGATTAAAGATCTCTTTATTTGAAGAGGGTCTCATGTGTTTCATTTGAATAAACAATGACTTTCATTTGAATAAACAATTATGCATTCAAAATGTTATAAATAGCAGCTTCTGGGTGGCTCAGTTGGTTAAGTGTCTGCCTTCAGCTCAGGTCATGATCTCAGGCTCCTGGGATTGAGCCCTGTGTTGGGATCCCTGCTCAGTGGGGAGTCTGCTTCTCCCTCTCACTCTCCCTCTGTGCTCTCTTTCTCTCTCTCAAATAAATGAATAAATAAATAAATAAATAAATAAATAAATAAATAAAATTTTTTTAAAAAGTTATAAATATATACAACTTATTCCAGAGGTACTCTGTGTTCTCTATGAAAATTTTCCCATGGAACAAATAAAGAAGTGCACGGGTGGCTTATTTGGCAGTTTTTGATGAACTAAGACAGCTTTTTGGATCCATGTACAGTATATGCAACAATTTATTTTTAGTAGGATTTCAAGTTAAAATAAGAATATGTGTACACACACACATACACACACACATACACACATATACACATACGCACACAGGTTTTTATTGTATATGCAACAATTTATTTTTAGTAGGATTTCAAGTTAAAATAAGAATATGTGTACACACACACATACACACACACATACACACATATACACATACGCACACAGGTTTTTATTTGACTTTATTGTTCTTCCCTCTGCCCTGATTGTCCTAAGACAGCCTACCTCCTGAATCCATTTCCAAGTAATCATTTTTACCTGGCTTTTTGGAACAAAGAAATATGTGTATGCTATTTCTGAACTATGTGCAACATCACAGTCTTTCACTCTGTTCTTCACTAAAGAGCAGTTGCTCTCTGTAAGGGACATTGATATTGCTCCCATGTTCTCACCTCTTTCCCGTCAGTAGTAACGAGTCCACTCACACTCTGAGCTCTGTACAAAGCTTCGACTAAACTCTTCACTCAGAAATAGATTTCTTTAAACCTCAGCCTGGCAGAAAACAGTTCTTCCTCTCCATTCCTTCTCTTCCTCCTCCTCTTTCTTCCTCTTCTTGACCTTCTTTGCCTCCTTCACTTCCTCAACCTACTCCCTCTGCTTTTTCTCTTCTTCCTGTCCTTCCTCCTCCTCCTGCTTCACAAAACCCTGACCAGACTCATCTTTTCTCTTCCGACAGTACTGAGGTACTACAGAAAACACAGTCGGGATTTTCTACAATCATGTTTTGAATGGTTTTATTATATTCCATCCCCATGAATGCATCTCATTTATTTCACTCTTCCCTATTATTATATCTGCCCTTCAATTTTCAAAGATGGTGTTGTAGAATTTCCCTCCGTGACTAATGGACCTAAAAATTGGACCTTTTCCCCACAGTTACTGCACCGGGGCTCTCCCGGCAGCGACCGCAGGCTTAGTCCCCATGTCTACTTCTACTTTGTGTCATCACGAACTGCGGACGAACTTTGCATTAAACACTGGACCACTTTTTGATTGCTGCGTTATGAGTTTCTGCCTCTTCTACCATTTCATTATCATCCCACAAGCATGCTTTCTGGCTGTGTAGACCTACTCAGGTCAGCAATTTGATCATTAGTCATGCCCAAACTCATGCACATGCAGACATTACACACTGGCCTATGGGTGTTCTTTCTGCTTCTGGTCTTACCACTCCATCATCAGAATTTATGGGGTAGTCATCGTATGACCAATCCTGTGCGAGGCATGATTCAAAAGAGGCAGTGTGTAGGTCTCTGACTTCGAGGATAAAAATGGCAATAACGATAAAACAGTAATCTGATGATAGGTAACATTATATAACACACATATGAGAAACTGTCCTATATATTTTACATATATTTACCATTTACTTCTCACAACAATCCATAAGCCTGTACTGTATATCATCGTCCCTATTTTGCATCAAGAAAACTAAGGCACAAATAAGCTTAAGTCGTTTTCTTAAACACACACCTGTAAGTAAAGGACCTGGGACTGGATCAGGCAGTTTGGTTCTGGGTCTGGACTCAATCTTTATAACATGACTGGGGAGACAAGCAGCATAGCAAAGAAAAAAAATTGAAGAACAAAATAGTTTCTTATCCAGTGCTAAGTTACTGAGTAAAAATAATTGGGGCATTAGCTACTGTATAATGAGGTGCTAATTGGGTGGCATGGAACAGGAGCTAGAAATTGAGATCATCTCAGACAAGAGCGATTATGAACTTGGCCACGGAGAGTGCCTAGATGGGCAGAGAAGAAAGACCAAGGCCTTCCTCGGAGAGGGAGTTTAGTGAGGACAAATACACTCTCCGTATCACCAATGTTGGTTTTATATTTTTATTTTGCCAACAAACAGAGTTCGGATGTTGATATTACCTATTTGGCAGTAAAAAACGATGTAAAAAAATCGTAGTGTTTTGTATGTTTCTGTAAATGTGGGCTCTACCACAAATCTCAGCTCATGGGAGGGCCGCTGCGGGAGAGCACTGTGTGGGTTCTCAGGAACGGGGAGGGCCGCTGCGGGAGAGCACTGTGTGGGTTCTCAGGAACGGCTCATAATGCGCTTCAGAGCCCGAGATGGTCACACAGCTTCATGTCATGTCATGTAGTAACTGGACACAGCACCGCGAAGTAAAAGCAAGGCTACAATATGTAACTCGACCAACTTTTCGGGTGGAGAAATGGCTTATCAACTCCAGCTGAGCCATAATGACCGTACTCATGTACATGCGGGTCTATGAATTCCACAAGGCCACCAGTAGCTTGGTTGCCCTGAGCAGCCGCTGACGTCTTTGATGGGGACCCTCATGTTTCCTTGGATCCCTCATATGCCATCCCACGAGAGAAGCATCTTGCCGTCCATGTTATGACTTTAAGGCACTTTGCAAGGATAAGTTTTCATTGAAATAGACTTTGGTTAAGATTTGCTGGTAATGGTAAAAAATGACATTCCACGGGCACCTGAGTGGCTCAGTCGGGTAAGCATCTGCCTTCGGCTCAGGTCATGATCTTGGGGTCCTTGGATCGAGCCCCACATCAGGCTCCCTGCTCAGCGGGGAGTCTGCTTCTCCCTCTCCCACTGCCCCTCCCCCTGCTCATGCAGTCTCTCTCTCTTTTTCTCTCAAATAAATAAATAAAATCTTTATTAAAAATTACATTGCAGTAAGTATTGCCAGGTTGTTTGTTTTCAGTTGAACGACATGCTATTTTGAAAACTTGGACAGACTTAGGATTCTGCTTTCAAAAAATCATTCTGTTTCATTATTTGGCACATTGGTAATTTATCACTAATTGTGATCATTTCAAAAGAAAATGAACAGCAACAACAAAATCTGTGTATCGTGTATCCCACCGTACAGCTCTGAGTACTTACAGCCTGGGGTCTTACAGTCATGTCTGCCTGGAGAATTAATTTTTGTGAAATATTATAGCTGTAATTCATTTTTGCTAGAAAAAAATGGAAAATCTTACATAGAGATGAATCTTTACTTTAGCAATTTTCAGTAACTCTGATAAAACTCCCAACTATATTTTAGAGGTCCCATTAAAGGCACCAGCTTCCCTTTTAAAGCAAGGTCAGATTTGCACTTTCTAACACAGAAAGTCAGGAGAGTTCACGTTTTGTCACCTTCCTGAATTCAACAGCATATGCAAATCTGACATGAGCCTCGGGGAGTCCTGATCACAGCGAGTCACCGTCCTGTGTTCTCCATTCTAAGTAGAAGCTCTGTAATGAACCCAGCACACGTTAATTGGTGTATAGTAAGTCCTCACCCAAAGTTACGTAAGACTCTACTTTCTGAATTTTAGGGAACAGCTAAGATGGAATTTTTTTTTAATTTTAGCAGGACAGATAAGGAGTAAAGAGAAGAATTTCTATCATAATTTACTCATTTTCCTCCTGCTTCCTCAGCTACTTTATTTCATTCACACTTGGTCATATTACCTGTCTTACGGCCACGGTTTGTTCTAAATGCCCCGTCATGTATTTCTACAAAAGCGCGGGTGAAAGGGGGTTCGTCTCTCTTTTCCTATCAGAAGGAGGACGTCTCTCCCTCAGAGACTGAAGGCTTTCTACACAGGTGTCAGATCCTAATTGCCTGTCACTTTTTCCTGTGTGCTTAGATTGACTAGCTCTTCGTCTGAGAACTTCATTACAATCATTAACTATGAATCATTGCTTTGCCTATTGTTCCAAACGTAATCCTAGTTGTGCTTCCCTCCTGACAAGATAAAGCTGCTGGTTCACACGTTGACATAGGACTAAGACTCCCGCGATGATCCCAGCTGGAAGACAAGAGGGGGAAAGAGCATAACGTCTATTTGGCTTTGATATTGGGTCTTATAAAACCACAGAGCCGAGATGGACAGAAACGTTGGAGTTTGTAAGGAGGAGATCGGCCAGTTCTGTAAATACTCTAGTGATCGTGTTTTAAGTGTTTGGTGCCACAAACAATTAATCGGCAGGATTCTACAGTCCTGACAATGTATCACTCTGTCACCGCCTCTGCTAGCCTGGGTGTATTTTCTGAGACGGGCAAGGCGACGGCCCTCTGTCCCCCAGCCCACAGCGACTCTTCTTTCCAGGAATCAAGCAGCTCCTCCAGCGGGACCACAGACACTTCGACCCCTCGCTCCTGTCGTCCTGCAGAAAAATGCAAGACGTCTGGCCCTCCTTTCCTCTCCGCCTCTGTCTTTATTCCTGATTAGAATTCCACTCCATCATGCCTTGCTTACAGTGACTCTTCATTTTGTGGGGAGAAATTTATTATTTCTCTCAGTCATTAAAGCCAGACGCGGGAATATGATTTCTTCTCAGTCACATTGGTATTATAAAGATCCCAACTAAAATGTCAGAGGCAATTAAAATATTTAATCTTCAAGAAGTATAAAAATGTTATATGAAAAATCATGAGGTTTGTTTTATCCTGATAATAATCACACAATAATTAAGGGGGACACACTCGGAGAAGACCGGTGTACAAGGTCAGATATTAAAAAAGCAGGATGACTCCTTTTATTTATATTTATGTCTTTAAGGTTTTATTTATTTATTTGAGAGAGAGACAGACAGAGCACAAGCAGAGGGAGCTGCAGGCTCCCCGCTGAGCAGGAAGCCTGGTGTGGGACTCGATCCCAGGACCCTGGGATCATGACCTGAGCCTAAGGCAGAAGCTTCACTGACTGAGGCCCCCAGGCGTCCCTGGAGCAGGCTTATCCCTGAAACAACCTGCAGTATTTGGCCTGTAGCTAAAGTGTGTGTTATCCGAGCAGGTCAGTTGCGAGGACACCGGATGCCAGCTTGCCTGTGCTCACACTTGGGCACCTGCGGCGTGACGTTATGCAGGTGCTCACGGATTTTTCCACGGGGCAGGGGGCTTCGATCTGTTGGAAAACAAATCATCAGCAGGTGACGGAAAAAGGCAGAAATCTCACCAAATCCTTCCCTCTTTTTTTCCTTCAGTGAGACCAATGCCAAGGAAATGCGAGTCTAAGGCGCGTGGTATGGGCGTCGCCCGTCGTGATGAGGACAGGAAACCAGACAGGAGGCGGAGCAGAGGCCAGCAGGGCACAGCAGCTTGTGAGCGGAGAGTGACATTCGTAACCCAGAGTAACCGGGACCTGATCTCAGCTGGGACATGCCAACGTGTCCATCTACACACATTGCTCCATCATGAGGAGAGGGGAGAAAACATTTCTCTCAAACAGTTCTTTTCATCTTCATCATTTTTTGTTTTTGTCATTTTTGTCTTGAGTGGCGGGGACAAATTGATGACCTTACATATAATACATTATCCCGGTGGGCACCGTGCTCCCCCCAACTCCTGTCCGCCCAGAACCTCAGAATATGACCTCACTTGGAAATAGGGTCTTTGTGAATGTCATCACAAAAAGGATTGAGATCGATCCTACTACATTGGGGTGAGCCTTAAATTCAATGAAAATGTCTTTATAAAAACAGAGCCGCAGAGAGAAGGTTGTGTGAAGAGAGAGGCAGGGACTGGGGCGCGGCCACCAGGAGCCTCTGGGGCTCAAAGAGGCAAGCAGCTCTGCCCCTGCAGGGACTCCAGGGAGACAGTGGCCTGATAACTCCTTGACTTCAGACTTCCAGCCCTTACACCTGTGAGGAAATACATTTTTGTATTAAGCCACCAAGTCTGTGGTATTTCATTAGTGGCCGCCCTAGGAAACTAACATAACCAGCATGCCACATGATAATTGTTTAATTAATCATATGGATCTCCTTTGATTTTTTCGATAGGTCTTGTCAAGACTGACAAGAGTGGGCAGAAGGTTGGTGCGGAACTTTCTCGCAGAGGGCATTCCTAAATGACCCATTGGCTGAACTGGCTGTTCATCTCTTGATGGCTCGGCCATTCCTTATTACCTCCAGCTTTGGTTTCCTGGGGACTGGATCAGACCAACTCCAGTTCCTAAAAAAATCAATCAATCAATAAGAAAACATTACTGATTCTCTAGTGGAAAGACAATTTGGGTCATCTAGTTTAGTGGACACTTTTGCCTCTTACTACCTAAAGAATTTTGAAAAACCACATATCACCACACGCAATGTTAAGTTGAAACTAAAAAGGCTTTGTTGTAAGTTGAAATCGTTGTCAAGAGTATAATTTCCATGTCAGCAAATACTGGAGTTTTAAAAATAAGAGTCAACTCAAACTTAGGGACATGGTTTTAAACTTACCTAATGAAGTCTAAATATCATAATAATTTTATATTTTGGATCTTGCATTGAGGTGAAAAGTACACATGAACACACTCAAATAAGGATTGGCTGTTTTACATCATTTTCCTTTCTCCTAGAATATAAATTTTATTCCATCTTTGCCATGGAATTGTATATAGCGTAAATATTTTCATGCCTGAAAATGCTTCATTCGTCACCATATTATTTCACTACAATAAAAATATGAACAAAAATTTCTGCGGCCATAGGACTTCAGGGGTTAAAAATTTCTTCTGGATTGACAACTATTCATTGCTACAGAATTAAGCAACATACATACGCAGATCTAGAATATGTGTTATTGAACAAAATAAATTTAAATGAACATAAATATCAGAATCAAACAATATGAATTCTAGTGTCTGGGGACCTCTGGACCTGGGGCGGGGGGGGGGGTCCACAACTCCGCAGGGATGTCTCCACTAGAAACGAGGCTGCTTTCGTGGGCCACAGGCAGCTTCTGGAGACAGACCCAGCTGCGATCAGTCAGCATCCAGAATCCTGACGGCCGTGTGAATGAGCACCACGGTCCTGGGAGGGGAGTGTGGCAGTGGGGACTACATACAGCAGTCTCTTAATTAATGCATGAAAACATTTAGAATGGTAGTCAACATACCACGTTTGAGAAACTGTTGCATCATTACGTCATTATTATATTACTCAATTATGACATCATCAATAGGCTAATCGTATCATTAATATGTTCTGATAACATATCATTCACATTTCTAGACAACATAGTTTATTCAATTACCAATAAATTAGACTTCTAGTATCAATAAGATCGAAAGATTAAAATACTGGGCACATAGGGGAAAAAAGAACATAAAGACTTGCCTAATTTCTGCTCTTGAAAAATAAAAATCAATTTCCTAGGTTTTACTGTTTGTTAATTATTTGGGAAATGGCATATTTTCCACTCTGGAAGCTTTTTTTTTTTTTTTGAGGGGGGAATAAAGTTAAGACCACTTCTCTCCCCAACAGTAGGCATCTTTGTGTCTCTTATGAAATGGTCCCTTCCCTCCACGCTCTCCACGCCCGCCACGCCCTCACTTCCATTCTGCTCCCTGCCAAAAACACAGATCCTCTGAATTTTCGTTTCCTTTAAGCCAAAGCATAGAAGAAAATTAAAGCCTTTCCAAACACTACTTAACCATTCCTAATATTTATGTAAAAGGACATGAAAATGTCAAACGTGCTCTTAGATGAGTGTGTTTGAGTTGTTAAGGGAAGTATTTCATATTAAAATTATATTCCCTGAATTGCATAGAGTCCTTCTTCAAAAATGAGTTAAAGATGTTGAAATCCACCATTGTTTGTGAAATGTGTTTGCATAAATCTGCCTTTTCCTGACAGCAAGTTACTCTGAGAAAATAAATAAAGGACTTGAATTATTGAACTGTTGCTTGTATTCAATAAATAACATACCTTATTGTCAACATAACCATATTTTGAACTTATACCATTAAAGCTACTGGGCAAAAAATGGTATCTGAACTAAGAGGCATTTTTTATCTAGCACCTAAGAATGGGTCTATAGTATGTTAAAACAACAACAAAAAATCTATGTCAGGATAATACTTACGTAAAATTTCCTTTCTTAGAAGGGGGAGATATGAATGCTTATGGAGATAGTTCATTTTTAAGAAATATTTAAGCATGAATAAAATAGTCATACACTTTATTTCAGAATTCTACAGATTGGTTTAGCACTTTTATTTTTAGCAGGCATTGCAAAACTCAACTGGACTTGACATTTCTGATTTAAAATATGCAGATTCTAAAGAAATGGAGAGCATGAACTATTTCCTAAGCATTTGGAAACCTCACGTCTTATTTCTGTATTAAGAAGATTTCTGTATTTTGAGGCTAACCTACTTCCTACATTTTACTCTATGCAAATATATCGAAAGTTCATTTGGGCATATTGTCCTTTCCAAAAAAAAATTTTTAAACAAAAACGGCTCCATATACTCTTCTACCAAAATCATCCTGAGTCCTGAAAAATGATAGAAGAGTAAATACAATCTCATTGATCTGCTCACAAATGTTCACACTTTAATGTACTGGAGGATAAGTTTCCCTGAATATTTAATGCAATTGGCATTAACGGATATTCCCCAAAGCCTCGCTCAGTAGTTTTCCAAGATACCATTCCTTCCAGGTTCCAAGTTTTTGACCAGACAGCTAAGCTGAGCAAACAAAACCCTGGTTCCTCTACCTCGCTTTCCTAAAGGACGTACTGTCCATGTACAGGAATGTTCCATTGAGGTAGATGGATTACTGCTGCCATCACGCCCCCTGTTTCACGAGCTCCCCTTGCACACTGTGCAGAATAGACACGGGGTACGTAGCTGCCCTGTTGATGCCGGGCGTGGGCATGCAGACTGCTGACGCAACGGACTGGAATACAGGGATTCCAGGGACACATGCATGTCCAGTCGGCTAGCCTCCTGCCATGAGAAGATGTTCCAAGGTGTCCGTGGTCCTTAGAGGGCGAGGACACACAGGATTAGCCTGGGACGGGACTGGCATCCTGGAGCCTCCAGTCCAAATTCCGGCAGTCCTTGTCGCTAGGTGAGTTGCATCCGAGCTGCAGACCCGCGAGAAAGGAATAGACGCTCTTTGTTTCATGACACCGTGACTCTTTTTCACAGAAATATTGCGGCAGAAGACTTTGTCACCTGCCTTGGGACCCACAGTGGGCTGGTCCTGACAGAAAACCACACGGGTGGAAGGAGAGCCTGAGTGTCTCCTAGGACAGCAGGCTGCTCAGGAAGACAGGCGTGCCTGTTAGAATTTCGTACCCGGTTTTATTGTAGCAAAAGGGGATGTAGAGATCATGGGTTGTCATCACACATGGGCTTTTTTCCTTTTATTTAAAGTAGCAAGGAGTCCTCAAATACAGAACAAAGTCCATTTCAAATGTTTAATATATGTGTTTGTGCCAGTAGTGAAGGGTTACATCCGTCGAGAACCTTTCCAGGTGTGTGGCCGTTGGCCTATGTTGTATGACTATTTTACCGAGTTATCCCTAAGGACCCTGAAAGTCAGAGATTACTCATCTTGCTCCTAGGAACCAGGGAGTTCTAAAAGCTAAATGTGTATGAAAACTATTATATATATTTTTCCCTCTAACTTCTATAAATACTGTAACGAACCCCTAGAATCCAACGATCGCTGGCGGCTAGAGGGCTCAGATCAGGCTGGAACTGCGATGGTGGATTTCAGTCACTTAGTCAAAGTCTACACGCTGCCTCTCACTTCCGGTTTCATTGGCCCAATTCACAAGGCAGTAGATAGGAGGTAGCCCCTCGTACAGGTGCAAACAACATAAAAGCAGAGTGAGGAGGATTTCCCTCCCTGTGAGGGAGGAAATATTATTTTCATTTTTGGGCAAAGAAAGTGAAGTGAAGTTAGGAACCTTGCCCAAGGTACCATCTGCAAGAAGCACCAGCATTGTGACCCCCAGCGTTGCCTAGCGGCAGATGTCGGGATCCCCCACCCTGCCTCTCATCGCAAGCTCAGGGTAACCAGCAGGGAGCCCCTTTGGGGAACCCCACATGCATTCGAGGCACTGAGGGTAAGGATAACATCTTCACTGGTGATTTCATTGGAGCTGGAGGTAGCAGGGGTCCCTTAGGAAGGAAGGAGTGTTGACCGTTCCCAGGGGCATGTTATTTATAAGGCAAATATGTTTAAGTCGGAAGAACCCTACGCTTCAGCTCCTCCACTTTCTTTTTTGAGAGGGTCTCATAGACCTTTAAATAAAAGAGGCAGTTATGTGCTAAGAGTCATTTCCCTGGGCAGGTGTATCTATTTTGTGCTTATTGAAATCGGGAGCACTAAAAATTGCTGAACTCGGCTGGGAGGGGAGGAACCCGGTGGCTACGAGAAGAAGCCGTGTATATTTTGCAGAATGGATAAACTGTTAGTGGTTCAATGATTTTTTGAAAACAATTTGCAAAACTGCTGCAGGGGACGGGTAAGTAAATGTTGATTGATTCCTCGAAAGATGCTGGCTCCCAGCTGAAGGAAATGACTGGAAATGTGCACTCCGGAGCTCTATTTCTTGTTGCACACCTAATTTGCTGCATCGGAGACAAGCGCTCTCCACTCAACATGCCTCTGATTCCTGCTCCGGTGGATTTCACCTCATTTGTTAGTGAGGCTGAAGCTGGCTGGAGCAGCGCCTACATCAGAACAAGGTGATATTGGCAAGTGGGTGGGGAAAAATCGGATAAAGAGGTCAAGTGAACAATGGCAATAAAGCTGGGTGCGCGGAGCCCGAAATGCTCTGAGTTGCGGACTCCCAGCCGTGATTGCTCTCCGAAAGCCGCGGTAACGTGGGCAGGCATACAAGTCTGCGTGTCTGTGGGAAGACCTTCCTCCAGGATCAAGGTCTCACTCACCCTGTTGATCCATGAATAAACATTTTCGTAGTGCAGGAGTCGACTTCTGTTTTATGAAGACAAAGGTCAAACTTCAGTACTGGTCAGCAGAACCAGATTTCTTCTCACTAATACGCTATATCCCTATCTGTGGTCTGACGCTGATTTTAGAGAGTTTACTCCCTTCTTAGTCACGCTCTCAAGAGTTCTTACGCTGCCCAAGGAAGGCATCATTTGAAAGAACATGGATAGCATTCGCATTCTCTTCTGGATGAAAGGATACGATAAACTTAACTTGAAAGGAAAACAGCTGCCATTTATAGAGCTTATATTTAAAAATAGATTTCAGGAATATTCGTCTTAAAGAGGAAGGACATTCTGACACAAGCTACAACATGGGTCAACCTTGAAGACCCTATGTTGAGTGAGATAAGCCAGGCACAAAAATCAAATACCGTCTGATTCCATGTATTTGAGGTGCCGAGCATAGTCAGATTCATAGAGTCCAAAGGGAGAGCAGCGGTTACCAGGGGCTGGGGAGAGGGGAAATGGGAGTTAGTGTTTAATGGGGACAGAGTTTCGGATGACACAAGCTCTGGAGATGGTGACGATGACGGTCGCACAAGTGAGCGCTCGTCATGCCGTTGGACTGTCTGCCTCCAAATGGCCACAACGCCACATTTTATATTGTGCGTCTCTTACTACAATAATAAAAACAGAAACATATGTATCAAAGTAAACTTCCTAACGCCATACGTAAAACAAAGATACTACAACTATATAGAGAAAAAGTGCGTGACGTGGGCAAGTCCGAAATAAGTTCACAAAAATGTATAGGTATGCTTATCCAAATTCTTAGTCTTGTCCCAGGGACAACGTGAAATGAATTTTTACATTAGAGTAACTTCACTAGAGCTTTGCGTGATCTGCAAGCTCCTTTTGTCCCTTCCTGAAGTGGGAATGAAGGGACAGGGAAGACAATGGAAGGGCTTGCTACCTACCGCCTCTCACGGGTCATCACCATACGGGGACGTGTTGTTTTATTTAAAGTAGCGAGAATGTATAGAACTGTTGAATCGCTATGTTGGACACCTGAAATTAATATAACTCTGTTAATTTTTCTGGAAATAAAAATAAATGAACAGGGTAGCAAGCATTCGTCTAATATCAAACAAAGCTAATTTCATGTGTTTAGTATGTATTTGACTGTGGCAAGCAGTGAAGGGTTACATTTGTTGAGAATGTTTTCCTGAGGCTGTGTGGCCACCAGCCTTTGTCGCCTGCCTAGTGTCTCGTGATCTCCCTAATTGTTCGTAAAGACACTGAAAGGACACTGGTTTCAGGAACCAGGGAGTTCTAGAAGCTGAACATGCATGAGTTTCCAAGACCATTAATTCCTTAATGGACATTAGAATCATGCATCTTCCTAATAATGGAAAGTAGGAGTCCTCAATGAAGATACAAGAAGGAAAAGGATGGCTTGGTGTATTTAGAACAAAGCAGAAGTGAACATAATATGGGAGGTTCCAGAAAGAGGAGCTGAAAACAGAAAAGCAGTTTAAAGGACAGAGGTGACTAACGTAACATAATAAAAAATTATTATAAAAAAAATCACAAAATTTAGGATGAAATATCTCATCAAAGAAGAATTTCTTCTTTAAAAATAAAAATGAGTCTACAACCAGAAAAATAAAAAATAAATAAAAAATAAAGGAGAGACACAGAGGAGCACAGGCCAGACAAGGTTCAGAACCCGGATCCAGGAGGGCACTGCGATACTAAGCCCCCTGCGGCACGGGAGCCGCTCTTCCGTTGGAAAGCCTAGCGCAAGTTGGTGACAATGGTGGTGGACCATGCAGGAGACAGGCCAGGCCAGGACTTTGCCATGGTGGAGTAATGAGCCACTACCAGCAACCCGTGTAAGAAGAAGGTGATGGTCTAAACAACACTCCCTTAGAGAGTCCTTCCGGTCGGGGCACCTGGGTGGCTCAATCAGTTAAGCATCCGACTCTTCCTCTCAGCTCAGGTCTTGATCTCAGGGTTGTGAGTTCGAGCCCCTCATTGGACTCCATGCTGGGCATGGAGCCTACTTAAAAAAGGGGGAAAAAAAGAGTCCTTACAGATGAGAAAATGTAAAACCTCTGTCCTCAGCTGGCATATTTAGGCTTAAAAATTGGTCAATATTAATTATTCTCTACTTACCGTTTAAAGAATCCCTTAAGCAGAGTGTGGACAGCATATAAGCACTTAAGATGACTAGGGGCCCAGCGGAAGTCCCTCTGACCCCCAGGTGGGCCGAAGGCCGTGCGCACCCATCCAAGTCTCCGACGTCTGTCTTGATGCTGGACACTGTCATCCAAGTCTCCACCTGATCTGATCCTCCAGAAGCCCAAACTCCACGATGGGGATGAGCCCATCCGTAGAGAGAGGGCGGGGCCCTAGGGGAATTCTGAATGTATAAGGACTTGAAGTGTCCAATGCATGGACTTTCCAGTCCGATCAATGCCAAGGGGATTTCCCCATGAGGAAGAACGGCAGGTAGACAAGCTCCCAGTCATCGGCGCCGGCCTGCAGGGCAGGGCAGGATTCAGTGCACTATCCCTGCCCGCTCTTGTCCAAAGTTTGCACTATCGGTCAAAAGCAGAAGCCTCCAGGGGCCATGACTGCGATTGTGACGCCTCTACCAGTAGGTAGAAAGCAACCTGAAATTCACCCTACTTGTGTCTCAACATAGCTGACACGTGATCAGAATGCAGTGTAGCTCTTCCCCTCCAACTGGCTGACGCTCCAACCACACCACTGGGGCCTGGAACACAATCTGAGCCAGGGTCTCCATTTGCGGTCTGGCAATGGTGCACCTTGTATAGCAAAAGCCACACAACGATGGCCTGACAGTCGAGATGGCCCTTCCACACTGCCTACCACCCGTCACCCTGATGCTTGGGGTCCTGTTGGTAGAAGCCCAAATTAAATGTCATAGGAGACAAACTGAACAGGTTTGCCTCCTTCCTCTCTTGGTCAGGTACTCATAGTGGCCAATGGAATGGTATGCTCAGGGGAAAATTCACCGTATTTTGGGAGGTAGCTCTCCATGGGTCTCTTGGCTTTTGATACATCATCCAAGCAGAGGGTTTCTCATCTTTTCAGGGTATTTGAATAGTAAACTGCTTGGAAGATACACTGTCTCTTTCTAGAGCCAAGGGAAGACATACTTTCTGCCCAGTACAACAGATCGGGCTCTCCAAATTCGGGGCGCCTCTGCTACAACCTCCTGCATGGCACGTGCATGCCTCCATCTGGGCCTGATCTCATCCTCCCGCTGGGAACCAGTGGTCCTAACTCAGCAAACGCAATGCTCAAGGTGCCTGCTGCACCAGGAGTCGTAAAATCCTTTGTCTCTGATGTGAGAATCTCATGTCTTCTGGCAGCTTCCTCGAAACTGTGGCAGCCTCACTTGTTGGTTGCAAGTTGGGCAAAATCTTAGACCCTCCACAGCTCTAGACGGTTCCAGTCGGAGTGACACTGCGTCTGTGTCTTCAGGGCAGCCACGTGGTTGGATGGAAAACAAACTGAAATTAACCATGGGCTTTGGAAGCCTCAGACGGGCATCTTTATCAAAATGCGAAATGATAATGTGCATTTAGGTACTGTGTATAGGAGAAAATCTTTATTTTAAAAATCAGGATCTTCACGTTCTACATGAAAAATCACTCTAATCACCCAAAAGGCACTTCGGGGAGTATTCAAAATATGGGAGTAATATTCACCTCATAATTTTGTTTTATTGTGATGTGTGAATTAATCCAATAGTCATACGGATATTAATAATCCACGCATGGGAGAAGAGAGAAAATATGTATATTCCGAACGGAGGAGGCTGACAGCAGGGCAGGGGAAGGCCATTAACTCCAGTCAGCACAGAGATTTTCCTTCCTTTCAATAACCCCGAATGCAGTTACTCTGCCATTTAATATCATTATTTTGATTCCGAGAGGACTATTCATCTTGTAAATCAATTAGTTTGAGTAATGGTTAATTTCCATAGTTAGTATTTGATTTTGTTCAAGTGACTCAGAAGTTCACTGGCCCTTCTCCCTCCGATCTTCCCGTCCCTTCGTCCTTCTTCCCTATTCATCATTTTCGCAGTAACTTCCCTGGGTCCCGCAAAGCAAATTATTTGGTTAGCGGTCCTCATTAGCAGAGTTTGGCACGGAACGGGAACATTCGATTTAAGACTTGAAATTTGTGCCTATTCTCACAGCCTTTCTGCTGTTCAAATGCATTAAGAAAGCGAACGTGAGCTGCTCTGTGGGAACAGAGTAAACGTAGGACAGGAGGATCCCCCATGAAGAGCTACAGGGAGCAGGGGCGTTCTAGGAACCTCACCGTACCCAGTGTGCCGATGCCAAAGCCCCTCGAAATAAACAGATAATCCAAGTAAAGCCCGGAGTTTCCTATGCATGCACCGCTGCATAACAAGTCCCCTCGACTCTCCAGCCACAAGATTATCCCTTTAAGTCTCTCCTTCGTAGAGACTGTGGAACTACCAGGGGCACGTGCTTACCCCAAGAGACTGTACAGAAAAGGACACAGCCAGAACACCTATGCCACAGAACTCTGGCCCCAACCTCTGCTGCGATTGGCCCGAAGGGTCAGGGCCTGACCACGAACGACCAGCTTCCCCCATTTTTGCCCTCTCCCCTCCCTCCTAACTCAGAACCAAACAGAGAGAGTCAGATATGCTCCCCTAACCAAGCACAGGGATGCCCCCCTTCTGCTCAGCCACCCCAGCTGCCACGTGCCAACAGCCTCTGTCGGGGTGCCCTCGAAGCCCTCCCCTCTGTCCACGAGGAACCTCTCAGTCCCTCCCAAAAGCACATGGCAGTGGTCAACTCCTGTGGCCGACTCCCGTGGCCGACTCCCATGGCTGACTGCCGTGCTCTGGCAAGCTCCGAATGAAGAGCCTTTGCTTGTTCTCATTCAGTGGGTCTTCGTTTATTTCTATGTGAAGTAATAGGAAGAGTCTGGGAATTGCTAGTGGCTCCGTGATTAAACCCTTCAATAACAGAATTGCAAAATTAATAAAAGTCGGGCAGTTTGGGGCCAGTTTGTATGTTTGCATTGCCAAAAAAATGCACAAAGTCAAAATAGTGAAAATTACGTGGGACCCACAAAGTACTTACAGGGATGCGTCCTCCCCGCCCCCCGCACCCACAGCCCAAGTCCTCCCCAGGTGCGAGCCGCCCTCGCCTGCGCTGGAAACACAACAGAGGATGGAACCCAGTGCCCACCCCCCAGATTTGACTCCCACTGCTGTTCTCACAACTTTTGCTCCCTCCGTGTTTGTGTTTGTTACAAGGAGCGGGCTTCATGGCTGCCCAGGTTACAATCTCCTCCCCCCAACGCGAAACAAAATGCAGGGGAAAACAAGACTTTCCTACAGTCCTGTGGTCACAGCTGACCTGAAGGGAGCAGGAGCGATTCATCATCCCTGCTTGCCACCGGAATCCTCAGTGGGCTGGATTATGGGCAGCAGTCCCGGCGCTTGACGGGGTCCGATGTAACACGTGTATTTCATGTCTGAAATCCAAAAGGAAAACATACATCTGAATTTTGAAACATATCGGATCCAGCGTATTTTGCATGCAGCCTTGGGCACCAAACCCTCCCGCTGATTTGTCCTGGGGTCATCCGCTGGCCTCTGGGCTCAGGTGGGGCGACAGGGACAGACGCCACATTTACAACCGGGAAAGAGCCAAGATCGCATTCAGCTCGACTCCTTCTGTTTCGAATGGGGCACCTAAGACCCAAGCTGGTTCACAGGACAAGGCTTCACACGTTTGAAGATCGCAATCCCTGAATTTGAAAATTTGTCAACTGTTGAACAAGGGTAGATGCTAGAAGGAAAAGAAGGTCATAATTAGTGTCATAATCAATAAGGAATATTTTGTCATGGTTATTACTAGGTTCAGATTATTTTCTTGGTTCATATTATGAAAGTCATCAGTAGCGTTTCAACTTGTTTTAGCTTTTATTCACTTCTTAAAGGAAAAAAACAAAGTTAAACAACCAAAGGAAAACCCGTGATATGCAAAACAGCTTACGTGTGGATATAAAGATAAATAGTTAAATAATGAAGGATTGCTCCCCAGAGAATATTTTGCCAGGATATTTTCTAATGAAGTAACTGTCAGGGAGGTCATGTTCCCTAAGAGATCATTTCCAATTCAAATAGGTATTACAAATCAGATTTCTTTTACCAAATTCTCCCAGTTATTCAGACAGAGCTCTCCTAGTTAAATCAGAGCCGTTTCCTTGCTTCTTTATTGGGGGTAAGGAGGCAAAATCACCAAATGTTAAATCCCAGAAGGCTCCAAAGGAACATCTGATTAGGCCATTTACTTTTATGGGTAAACCAAGACCTGGACGTTCAGTTCCTTGCTAAAGGTCCTTCTGCTCGAAAGTAGCACACGCCGAAAATTGGATGGCCATTTTGCTGCTTGGTAATGGTAATAAAAAATAAGCTATTTGAGCCAGCCAGTGGGCACAGTGTTTTATCTGTGTTTATTCATTTAAATCTTGCTTCTAAGACACATAGCTCAATGGATAGTCTTTGTCAAACTGAAACTCGGTTAAATGTGTAATAATCTAGGCAGTTTGATTTCCAGACACTTTCAAAAGGAAACCACATTTTAAAAGAATATTTTGCAGAATTCTGTAAAGTTACTCATTTTCTTTTCTAACCAGACACTCGATGGGAGTTTTGTTTACCTTGTATCCTCTAATTATAATACACCGACAGTTATCCTGTTCTTACACTACTATCCCCATTTTTTGGTGGTTGAGTGAAAGTATTACCTGTTGATAAAAGGAAGCAAATAGGAAACAATCTTGTAGGAAATCTTGGTTTTCCGGAAAAATTATCTTCCCTCAGCTTTTCAGCAAAAGCCTCTAATAGATTATTTACGGCGTAAATCGTTTATGACCCTTCAGACAGTCTTCAAGCCATTCAGCGACATGAAAACAAAGAAATAATGGACCTTACGAAGTAAATTTTCTGTTTTTTAAAAGTCCATGACCGCCGTATCAATTTCCTGTTCTTTTCATTTTCAGGTGAGACGATTATTTTGGGCACACTGTGTTCTTTTTGACCACGAGCTTTCATCATCCTTTTTTTTTTTTTAATGTTGTAATCATACAATGTCCTTCCACTTTTGAAGGACAGTACACATTTGCATTCACATTCTGGCCACACTACGGAAGCGGGGTCCCCTCCATCGTTCCTGTTAGTATGTTATTTGTTGACTGTATTGGAAACATCTTCCTAGAATAAGCCACACGTGTGAACAATCCCTTTCCCAGGGCTAGGAAGGCAGCATTTGGCAAAATGATGTTGCCGGTTCACAGCTGAAAAACAGATGCTTTAAGAAAATGGTAGAGAAGTGACCCCCAGAGAGCGTGTTCTCCCGGAAAATGCCGTTTCCCTGCAAAGATGAATCCCGTTTCAAGGAAACTGAAGAGTCTCTACAGATAAACATCAGCTGAAAACATCCATTGACTGCAGTGGTCCTATACAACCCCCACATTGTGATGATTGAGCAAAAATGGTATTTGGATGAGAGGCGGCATTGCTGAATCAGGGAATGCCCCACTCAGCGCTGTGACCAGGTTTCTCATCACCTCCCCAGCTGCTGTCGTTAGTTCAAGGTCAAGGACCTCAGTCTCCTTGGTTATTAAATACAGGAATTGGACCAGAGAGCCAAGGTCCCTTTTGGTTCAGAAAGTCAGACATTGTGTATAATAGTCTTATCATGACTCTAACACAATTATTACAGCTTCTCGTTATAGGCTTAGATGCTGTTGCCAGTAAAGGCTTTATATGTTTAGTGCATGAAGAATTAATAAGCAAAGAGAAAGATTCCATTTTAGGTGATTTTCTGCTAATGAAAGGCTCTCCTGCTCTCTAGAAAATGGGTTGTTGCGCCATCTGCTGGTCGTTTGGGGGCCTGCACAAGCTTTCAGGTTGGAAGGGCGCATTTCTTTTTTCCCCCTGTTGCCCACAAAAGCTTTCTAAATGTTTTCTGATGTTCACATAAGGTTATAAATGCCAAGATAGTTGTCGTAATCTAAATATTTAAAATATTGAATAGTGAGTTTTAATTAAAATGAGTGAGCTCATAATTAAAATAGTGAGATTTTATTCATCATTTCCACGTGTTTCTCCAAAGAGGGTCTGATACGTACATTTTTAAAATAAGATGTCTAGATTGAATTTGTTGACGTAAATATGTGGGTCATGTGCACTCTAACTACATAGTACTTAAAATGGAATCCCTTTCCCACCTTGACACCCCCTCCAGGAAGCTAAAGGCTGCAAAATAGCAGCTTCCGTGGCTACAGACACCTAGCTGTTCCTTCCCAGATGCAGAGTAAGAGAACTTCTCCCAAAACATTGCCCGGTGAGGTGTGATGCATATACTGGCGTCACTGCGCCAGGCGACAGGAGGGGGCGAGCAGCAGGGGGGAACGGACCATTTAGCTCCAAGTTATGATAAATAAACATCTGTTAATGAACAAAGAACAAAGACAATGTCTTCTTGGGGGAAAAAATGCACTTTTGGTGGAATTATCAAAGGAATAAATAAATGAATCCTCCATTATTCACTACATAAATGTCCCTGAAATCTTGTGTCTTGCAATAAATTAGAGGTGCATTTGAAGATGTTCTAATTAAATTCCTCAAGAGCGAGGCGCATCCATCCCTTTGATAGTAAACGAAAAGGTAATATCTTTTTGGTTCTTTTTGGTTCTAATATTGAAGGTAATATCTTTTTGGACTTTTTATGGTTCTCATATTGAAAAAAATAGAACTGTATTCCTTCATAGCCCTTCATGTAAGGCGGACCTGCAGAACTTCCTCTAGAAGAGTCTGGGGTCTGGGTGGACTCCAGATCCTGCCCAAATACGCCCTGAGGCCATGTCAGGTGCACATGCTGACGGTGATAAGCAGGAGGCATCTTTCGGTTCTGAAATCTCGCTTTGGAGGGAGGATATGATCGATTTCAAATTCTACAAGATACATAGTCACATCATAACCCCTGGAAGTGACACACGGGAATTGCTGCTGGATATCATGACACGCAAAGCAGAAGTGTTTGAAGAGCAAATCTACACGGAGTCTCATTCGTGAAGAGCTGCTGACACCATTCACGTCCATGGCTGAGTTCTGACGAACGGTTCGGGGGCTTCCACTGGATGCTAGCCTCACTCCAGCTGAGCTCGTCTCAAATACATGACAGCCTGTGATTTAATCACAGCCCAGGGGTGGTAGCCTACCCTCGGGAAACGCAGACTGATTTGTCCCTATGCCTGGAAAACATGATCAGCGTACGTAAGGTTAAGCAATTCCGATTGCCTGCACCCTGCTTCACCACAATTCTCTCTATCGCTTCCTGCCTTCCCATCCACTTCACCCTCTAGCGGGGGCCAGCAGGCGAACTGCAGGAGGGCTGAGGCACTCATGGACCGGGCAGGAGGAGAGAGACAGTCATTAAGGGGCCCCTTCTGCTCAAGGCGGTGCCTTCCCAGGACTGAATTAATAAAGACACTTCCAGGCCAGCGCGGTCCAATGATGCCTACCCTTCCCTGTCTCAGTCTATAATGGAGTCCACAGGTTGGAATATGTGCCTTTCTTGATTGTTTTGGGGGGGCTTCCATAAATCTTATGGGAAAATCTCCAATTGGCTTAGAAGGAGACAGGAGAGAGGTGGAGAACCAGATATTTAAATCCGATGAGCTCTGATGCTTTCAAAGGAAAATCATCCTGGCCCCAGACCTCATCTTACTTAACATATTAGGCCTCGGCAATCAAATGAATGAAAATGTCAGGAAGGGACATAATCAAATCCAACCAGCGACTGCACAAGCCGTGTCTTATTAAATAAGGCCACAGCCCAGAGGACCCTGGAAACCCATTGCCCTAACTCAGTTACTTCCTCTGCTTCCAGAGAGCCCTAAGCAAGGAGAGAATTGGAAAGAACAGATTTGAACATGGCCGACTTGAAAACACCCGGCCCATAAGAAGGTATATTCAAATGAAATTGTTCTTTTCTTCTGTTAGAAATTATCCCTTTTTTCCAGCTTTACTGAGATATAATTGATATGTAGCATTGTGGAAGTTTTAAGGTACAACGTGATGGTTTGGTAAACTCGTATATTGCAAAACGATGACCCCCTTGGCCTTAGCTCTCACGTCGCATGATTACAATTCCTTTTGGTGGTGAGAACACTGAAGGTTTGCTCTCTCGCAACTTTCAAGAAGATGATGCAGTATTGCTGCCCATAATCACCTCGATGCACATTAGATCCCCGGGACATGTTCATCTTGTAATTGCAAGTTTGTACCCTTCGACCACCTTGTCCCCATCTCCCCCACTCACTAGGCCCTGGTATTCACCTTAATATGTAAATGTACTCTCAGTACCTACGCAAAGATAACACCTTCCTTCAGTGATCTTTATAGATCTTTCTCAACTGGCATGCTTGAAGGATTTCGGGATCCAGTCTAATGCCTACATGCGGAGAATCTTTCTCCAAACTTTGTAATATATAAAACCGATTTACATTTCCCCATCACACAGAATGTCAGTTCTGACTTCTTAATTCCACCTTCAAAATAGTGGGTTGATAACATTCTCATAGAAACATAGTGGCTAGTGGTCCTCTTCCTCCTCCTCCTCCCCTCCTCCTCCTCCCCTCCTCCTCCTCCTCCTCCTCCTCCTTCTTCTTCTTCTTCTTCTCATAGGAAACAACAATACGACCCAAGGTTATCATTATTTTTACTTCTTTTTTAATTAATAAATCACATACTTACTCGCATACAAGCCTAAATAAACAGAGAAGCATTGTATCCACCATACAATTCTCTTTCAACATTACGGAAATTGGCTTATTCCTGGATGTCTCAAAAGCTTCCTAAACATATGGAATCTAGATAATTACAAAAGGTTTTTGTAATGGAGTCCCTTTGGCAAATCAATATAAAATGACCTGAAATGGGGCACAGACCGGAAAGCCATTTGTTTTAATGGGGTCTTAAGAAAAAATGCATAAAGAAGGATATGGCTTTACTGTCTTCTTAATAAATCAAAACAAGGAATAGTTTGTGTAATAGGAAATGTAACTTTGAGAAAATTGAATTGCATTTTAAAAACAGAAGAATCCTGGATATTGTTTTGAGAGCCACAAGTTTTATAATTCATCGCTTTAGTAGTAACACTTCTATAATCCTTCAAACCCAAAAAAAGAATAGTAAATTACACATCTGAATGCAAACTAATATGTGAAATTGACTATTCCAGTATTTTGAGAAGTATTTGAAACATAAATTTAAAACTCACATATTAATGAAATTGACCCAATATGCAAATCCACGTACTAATCCAAATATCCAGTAATAGTTGATTATTGAAAATGCCACCGCTTTAGAAAAGTACAACGCATACGAGACTGCTCAAGTTTCTAATACGCAGCTTAGAAACATGGAGTATGAAATTTACTTCGCTGCCAGAATTTCTTTGTCCCTAAACCTCAAAATAATTCTGATGTTTTAAACTCAAGATGATATTTCAGGTTACAGTTAAAAATCGTTGGTTTGTTTTTATTCTGTCTGTGCCTTGTACTAACTACATCACTGGGAGCTAATAGGAAAGAACAGAAAACACCCTAACTTTTTTTTAATAATAATTTTTATTATGTTAGTCACCATAGAGTACATCCTTAAAACACCTTAACTTTTTGAAGAGTTCTGTTTGTTTTTCTTCAAGAAGTAAAATGTACTTGCTACCCTGTTGGATAAATTAAAAAGCATGCAAGACTCAGGAAAATTTACTTAACAATATTTCCTATATTAATAGTGATATCTAGAGTCCTTGAAATATTACTTGGCTTTTTCTTTTCCTTTTAAAGTTTGAAATTTCTCTTTCTGCTTTTGGAATCAATAAACAAATACATAGGACTTGGTATGGACACAATCAGATTCTTTAAAACATTTTTTTTTTCCTGTTTCTTTTTTTAGGTTTCCTGTTGGCCGGTCACACTGTGTTCTCCCGAGCCTTAGAAACCATATGGGGAAGTAATAAAGTGCATCTCTCCGTCCACAGATAAGCAGTGTTTATTAAACAACCAAGAGAAATGGTGAGAACTCGTTACAACTGGTTTCATGTGGTCATTCGGTCATTCAGAGCAAAGGACACAGGAAACACCAGTGAAAAAGGACAATGGATCATGGGCAGTGTAACAGCTTCATTTTTAACAAAACGCAAAAGAAATCAGACATGACCTTAGATAAAATACAAAGTAGCAACAATATCCCTGTCAATTGCCATTTAAAACAGGCTCCCTGCAAGGGCTTGGAAGCAGAAGCAGGACTCTGCATCTCAAAAATGTGCTGTTCTTTAGCGCTGAGTACTGCTCGCTGTAACACTTTTTACAGCCAGAAGAATCAAGAGCCTTCAGCCACAGAAATTGATACTGTCTTCCAAGGATTTCCTTCCTGGGAATTTCGAAGAGGTGTAAACACATGCTTGAGGATTTAGCTCCATCTACAGGAAGCAGGAAATAAGACAAATTTGCTGTAAACAAAGTACACACCCTAATATGAAGAAAAGATGGTTTTTGCTTCTTGCAAATGATGCCTTGGGCTGAGAACGTTCCAAACAAGAAAGGAAAGTGGAGGGAAGACAATACAGAGGTGGCTCATTCATTACTGAGGCTTTTGGATCAACTTTAGAATTTTCTTTGTAAACTTAAAAAAAAATTGTCAATGTAGATTCATCCTTGGTTAAAAAAAAAAAAATTAAAAAGTACCGCTCTGGTGAAGGATGTCGGTAGCGGGGAGACTCTGGAGGGCGGGGCGCACGGCAGGGGGTGTATGGGAAATCTCTGCACTTGACTCTCAATTTTGTTGCAAACCTAAAACTGCTCTAAAAAAAATAGTCTTTTTAAAAAAACTCTCATGTAGAGTCCACCCAGAGCCAGAAGTATCTATGTTCACCCCAGGCTCAGGAAAACATGGTTATTTCGTTTTTTAAAAAATTTTTTAAAGATATTATTTATTTATTCGAGAGAGAGAGAGAGAGAGAGAGCTCGCACAAGTGTGGGGAGAGGCAGAGGGAGAGGAAGAAGCAGACTCCCCGCTGAGCAGGGAGCCCGACCCCGGGGGTTGGGACACCACTCAATCCCAGGACCCCACCTGAAGGCAGACGCTTAAGGACTGAGCCACTTTTGGATGTTCTCTCCCCTCTTTGTTCTGGGTCCTGCCCATCCCCTTCCTGTGCGCGGGATCAAGGGCTTCAGTTCTGCCTTCCCTAAATCTGCTCCCTCCCAGGCCGCGTGGGCTCCGAGGTCCCCAGGGTAACCGCTCCCTCAGGACACATTCCTGTAGCTCACAGGTGGGCACCAGCCACTGGGTGTCCCACTCCTGGGGCGGGAGATTGGTCTGGAAGGACTCAGCATGGCTCTCCGTTGAGAATCTGTTCTCCAGGTCAATAACTAAGGTCCAGGGGCCAGGACCAGATCATTGGACCAAAATTTCCCTTTTTAACAAGACTTCCTTTTTTCTTCCTTCATTTCTTTCTTCCTTCCTTCCTTCCTTCCTATTTTAAGATTTTACTTTTAAGTAATCTCTACACCCAACGTGAAGCTCAAACTCATAACCCCAAGATCGAGAGTCTCGTGCTGCCCGGACTGAGTCAGCCAGGCGCCCCAAGATCTTCCTTCTTTTAGGGGCTGCCACGTGCCCAGTTTCATCCGCTTGCCTCGGTTATAGGAACCTGAGCTCAGCTGACTTGCATGATAGGAACGTCAAAGAAAATATCTCCGACTGGGAGGGGCAGATCCAGGCTTTGTGGGGTGTGGTGTTGACATGGTATGGGGGACCCTCTTTAAGAAAAAGAATACAAAAATATGTAGGAGCGTTGAACATTTGTTTGAGATGAAAATAAACATCTCCATAAAGTACAAGTTTTTAAATAGCTGATAAAGGCCACAAACATCACATCTAGAAAAAAAAAAAAAGGTTTTTTATTACTTAGCTGCCCGCCATACATGTATAATGTTTTTACCTGCATTTCTGGCCATATTCCCTTTGACTATCTCTTCATATGGAAATGCTCTTGTAGGATAACTTTTATGTTTAAAAAAACCCAAAAACATAGTTCAGTTTTGTTTTGTTTGTTTTTTCTGTAGCTAGGCTGGCCAGCATCTGAGCGTTTGTTATTGGCAGTTTGGAGAAGTTCGTGTCACCATCACAATTCATGGCTGATAATTTTGTGTACATTTTTAGGACGCTTGTTGATCTTAAGTAAATCTTTGTCGAGGTTATTGCTCCTCCGAGCTGCAGGATTTCAGAGCATTTCAAGCATCCTTGTGCGGGGACTAATCATAAATACTCTGCATCAACCACACTTCTTTTCCATCACATGGAACATTTGAGAACTCTGAAAAAAAAGGAAGAAGAAAAAGGATCCAAAATGATGGCATCCATCAAAGCAAACCAGATGTCCTCCCGAGATTATATCGTGTAATCAAATTGCTCTTGGATTCACGCAGTGTCACTGGGACACTTGTGACGTTTTCTGTGCATGGCCCGCAGTCCCTTATAGACCGAATGTGCCTCCCCAAAATTTTCATGTTAAAGTCTGAATCCCACTGTGATGGCCTTGGGGAGCTGCAGCCCATATGAGGGGGACCCGTGTCCTTATAAGAGGCACGAGAGGGATGGCCACACGCCGGAGGACACAAGGAGAAGGCTGCTCTCTGGCACCCAGAGAGAATGGAAAGAGACAGTGGCATTTTACTTTCGCAAATTTTATAAGACATGTTGCCGTGGGGAAATATCAATGGGTGTCTTCCAAGATTCTGGATGGGTCTGTGCAAGCGGGATTCCTTGATCATTACCGTTTCAGGTAATTCTGTCTGTCGGTGTGGGCTTCAGTCCCCTTCTTCCCAGTAAACATCAAACCCTCTGTGACTACCTGCCCAGCCCACATAGCAATGCTTCCTGAGCTGGATTCCAACATGAAGAGGGAAGACTGGTGAATGTTCTTTCTCAAAACATTGGCAAAAATCCAGGCCCTGCCTTCTGTCCTGATGCAGGTTAATTGATGAGGGGAAGGTGTCTACACTCGAAGACACTCAGAGATGCTCTGTCCACCAGAAACTACAAATAACATATTCCACTTTCCCAAAGTTATATTTTGTTCATTCTTAAATAACCTCTTGAAGAACTAACAGTTGGAGATGCTCTCAGCCAAGCCAGCTCCTTGCCACCGAATTCCCTCCAAAGAGCATCGAGCAGAGATCGTGCGGACACATTCTTCTACCAGTTGCACGACCTCCAAGTCTCTGAGAGCACATGCCTAATTTTTCATCAGTAAGTAGTCTAACTCCAAAATTGGGTTAAAATGTTCTCGTTGTACGGGGATCCTGCCTTGTTTACATATCCAGTCTCCATTTCCAAATGAGGGCCCAGCATCTCAAAATGAAGAAACTGCATCCGGGCTAATCCGTTGAAATAACAAAGATGAGGAAGTAGCGACCTCGACCCGCATGAGTTTACACGGAAATGACAGCATGTCCATGAAGTCATACTCACCACACACTTCCTCCAAGAGCGCGGCGAGGATCTGCCCGAAGAGAGGTACCAGTCTCTCCCCCAGGGATCAGAAGGGTCTCCAATTCGATAAATGAGACGCTTTCACCCTCCAACCTTTAAGATCTAGTATCGTCCAGTCTCCATTACTTATGCATGAGTGATAAAGCCATAAAATACACAGTTCTGCTCTGTTCAGTAATGCACGGTGGCTGTCATGTGATTCAGAAAACAGTTGCGTAACATTCCTAAGCAAATAAATAGTAGGGATTCTGGTTAAATGTAGTAGATTAAACACATGCTCACGTATGTCTGCTTCTTCCAGAAGTCCTACTAAAATGACAGAGTATTAAGCTCTCAGAGACAGTGAATGAAGAAGACACAGCGTTAAGAAATAGTAGGAGGAAAGCAGACAGATGGTAGAAATGGACTTAGTAGAAGAACAGAGAAGCTGAATCCTGGGCAGATTTTTCACGAAGAACCTGGGAAAGATCCGAATCAGAAGACCAAGGTGCTACATACAGGTGGAGGGGACCTCCAGATGGGGCTCAAGACCGGGGTGACTGGCAGCATGAGCACAGAGCAATCAGGTGTCCAGGATCCCTTCTGTCTCCAAGCCGGGTGGCTCCGCCTGTCCCCCCAGAAAGACTCAGCACCACATGGTAGGCCCCATGCATAGTGGTGGGAAGGACTTACCATAAAACTGAGGAATTAAGTTGAATCTTATGAACTCAACTGTGCAATCTTTCTCTTCTCCTCTGCCCAACTCCTCAAAATTGAAAGTTGATCATATGGCCTTCAGGCAGAAGATCGGACAAGATTGGTCTCAGAGGAAAAATTTAAAGACTTATAATTTTTTGCATCCTAGGCTCTAGAAAGAAAATGAATGGGTCCACATCCAATCACCTAAATACTCCACTGTGAACACACAGCTTTCAATTAGCTTTTTAGGGGTCCATTTTAACAGCAACAGATAGTTAAGTATTGCCAGATATTTCAATAAAACTTAACTAGGGGAAAGCAAGGAGTAAAAAAAAAATTTTTTTAAAGATTTTATTTATTTATTTGACAGAGATAGAGACAGCCAGCGAGAGAGGAAACACAAGCAGGGGGAGTGGGAGAGGAAGAAGCAGGCTCATAGTGGAGGAGCCTGATGTGGGGCTCGATCCCAGAACGCCAGGATCACGCCCTGAGCCGAAGGCAGACGCTTAACCGCTGTGCCACCCAGGCGCCCCAGCAGTAAAAAATTTTTTGAAGAAAAAACAATTTCGTAAAGTAAAAGAAAACATGCAAAAAGTAAAATTAACATCCACAAGAGACTAAAAACACAGTGAATCTTGATATTCAACAAGAATCTTGATATTGAATGCAAAAAAATTAGAGATTTAAAATATCATGATTAATATGAAATAGTTTGTATGATATAATCAAAGCAATGTTTTATGAATTGACATATAGACTGAACCATATGGAATTGCCACTTTGGTGATTAAAGAAGGACTGAATATTTACAATGTCCTATGATTCATGTGAATAGGAGGGAAAATTAAGAATATCAGAGGGTCAATCATGGAGGTCCAGTACTCAGCTAATAGTAGTACCAGAAAGAGTAAAGACACACACACACACACACACACACACACACACGAGGAAACGTTATTAAAGAAATACCAAGACCTCAGAGAATTATACTGAGATTTTCTATATTCAAAGGGATCAGCCAGCATCCAATGTATTGACTAAGAAATTAAGAATTAACCTGCACCAAGACATATCAATATGAGATTTAAAAACACCAAGATTACAAAGAAGATTCTGAAAGTTTCCAGAAAGATAAAAGCAAAGATGGGCCACGACAAAGAAACAGGAATCAGGATAGCATCAGACATGTCAACAGCTACTTAGAGTGTAGAAGACAATGGCTCGATATCCTAAAAAATCACTTTTCTCTTAACGCTATGTTGGAGGAGATTAAAGACGTGTGAGACTGTAAGTTCTCAAACAATGTGCCTCCCTTATACAACCCTGCTCAGGTTGAGAATGGTGTCCATTAGACAACAGGGTAAGTGAAGAAAGAGAAAACTCTGAAATCCCTAAGACAGCCCATCAAGGAGAGAGGGGCTGAAGATGATGAATGGGGACGAATCAGACACACAGGGTATGGGCGTCAGAGTGGACGAGACATCAGCTGCGGGCAGGACGTCCTGGGAACAGTGTGTGCAGAGCAGTGGGAGGGTGGCTGTAACAGGGAGATGTTGATGAGGAGACGAGAAATCAATGCATTTGGCCATGAGAAGATAGTTCCCAGTAAGGGGGAGTTTTGCCATGTAATTGGAACATTTAAAGAAATTATTTAGGGGTATAGAGAAAATTAAGCAAACAGTAAACAAAGTCAAAATCAAGGAACAATCAAAAATTCTGAAACAAGTAAAAATCGTTTCACAAGGAAGTAGAGGCATTTTTTTTAGCTAAGCAGTGAACGGTAGCTACAGAGTCCTAACGTTACAGACGTTGACCAGTTATTTAGTGCACGACGGTGATACAGTGCATAGAATCCATAGAGGAGAGGAAGGGAGGGCTGTGAAAAATAACACCAAAGCCGTATCTTTTTTGAAAATATGGAGGTAGCTAACAAGAATAAACACTTGGAAAATTCCCAGCTATTGCCTCTTGCTGAATGTGCCCGGGATGGTGAGATGTAGCTTGAAGATCACCACCGTTTGTCACGAGTCTTGTAATAAGATCTGATCTTTAAAAAACATGTGCTTCAGGGGCGCCTGGGTGGCACAGCGGTTAAGCGTCTGCCTTCGGCTCAGGGCGTGATCCCGGCATTATGGGATTGAGCCCCACACCAGGCTCCTCCGCTATGAGCCTGCTTCTTCCTCTCCCACTCCCCCTGCTTGTGTTCCCTCTCTCGCTGGCTGTCTCTATCTCTGTCAAATAAATAAATAAAATCTTTAAAAAAAAAAAAAAACGTGCTTCAACTTGATGCACACCTACTGTAAATTTCACCATTTGAACTCAGAACTCGTAGACACGGTGAAGTCCAGTTGCTTCATAACATTTTAGGCATCAAAAATACTTTCCTTACAGCATATGAACTTTTCAATACGAAGATCAACAAATCCATGTGTGCTGTTTAACCTCGTTTTGAAAAAATGCAATATGAATCCTGAGTATAGAGAATGATCTCCAAAGGATTTCTATATGGAAGAATATAGTCTGAGACTTTGTTCCTCTTAGCAAGTCCTTAGAGAGCTGGCTCCATATTTTTATAGTCCACTTGAAATCTGATATAGAAAAACATCCAGGAAAATACGGGGATATGTTAATCCAGCTATCTGATGATAGAAAAATCATACTTGTAGGCTTCAGTCAATCAATAATTAAACCTACGTGACTATCTTTGAGAAGGCCAAAGCGGTGTTTCTCTTCTTACTCAACAATCTTGTGAATCCTTGGAAGAATGAGTATGTATGAAGGCAGTTTAAGGGGTTAATATCATTATTGTTAGACAAGAGGTCTGAGGTTCGATTTAATAGCAGTTTTTCAGCATCAAGGAGAAGTCAGTTGAAGTAGTTTTGTCTTGAAGCCATTTCATGTTCCAATACGAGGGTTTTGGTCTGTGTTTTTCGTTATCATACAAGTTTATGACCATCATCAACAATATATAAAATCTTACACCAGGCTTTAACATTTTTTGCACATAGGTCCTTTTCTCTAAAAAATAATCTCCCCCGCATTGCTGCCACCTCCTAAAACACAGGTGGGATGAGCAACAGCCCAATGACAGAAACACAAGGCCACGTGTCCAGTGGGCCACGGACCACAGATCCTAGTAGACAAGCTGAAGGCTGGTAAATGGGGAACCTGTGAGTCAGGAGAAAATGCTCTTAATCTCCCCAGTTTCCCCTTCAGTGTATTTAACATGACTTTCTGATGTTCTGTGCTCTCTCCTATACACACACTCAAGGTCCTCAGGTCCTGCCAGAACCTTCTGCATGGACAGTCCCAACCATTTCACTCTGACAATTCCCCCAAAGTGCATGCATGGCTAACCTAGGGCCATAAAGCAAGAGGCCTTGATGCCCAAGAATGAAATATTGACTTCAGAAGACAGGAGGAACATGGATGTGGAGAAGAAAAGACTCAGAGGACAGTGTTGGCAGTTCATCACTGAAATCCTAGCTATGTGTGTTCCTAGCAGCGAGCAGCCTGAAGTCTGTCAACAAAGAAACTCAAACAGTGGTAGGTAATTCAGAGGATAGCACACAGTCTGACATGATGCATTAGCCAGAGCAGAAAAATTAGGTGTGTACGCTCAACCTTTGACATTCTGAATAAACTTGTGGAAGAAATACATCCTTTTTTAGTAATCTGTTTGACACATCATCGTAATCTATTTATCACACCACCCAGCTCATGGCGCCGTCACAAGGCAGCCCTTCAAATATTTGAGAACAGCTGTAATGTTTCAACACTTCCTCCATGAGTTTTCTGTTTAACCAGATAAACATCACAAGGTCTTTTAACCATGAGTCATGTAAAATATGGCTGAGTATCTCCATTGTCCTGAAAATGTTCCTGTAGGCATTCACTGCTTGGCCATGATCCCAGGTAAAGTTGTGTTCTTTTCAAGGGAAATGAGAAGTTTTGGAGAAAACTTACCCAAGAAATGAATGCCTGCTTTGACATGTAAAGAAGTTAGAAGCTGCCACTCCCATTTTTACAACAAGGAAAAAGCTAGACAAACTGAGCACCAATGACTTTTCTTGGACCCATCAGAGAAACATGGCTGCAGGGCAAACTTCCATCTTGCAATCTGGAGACTGGAGAATCCAGAGGGCCACAGCCTCTGCTTACCTGGACCAGAAGCTTCTGGAGCCATGAACAGGAGGTGCCCCTTCAATTACAATTTTCATGAATTGCTGAGAGATGGGTGTGGAATAGTAAGAGGTCACAGGCCTGGGAGTGAGGGCCCACACTTTCCTGGCCACGCCTCTAAGTAATCCAGAAGGTTCTCATGGTAAAGAACCGAGAAAGATAGTCTTGTGGCTCTTGCAAGGAGAAAGGAAGAGTAATCCAGGTGAACTCAGAACCTTCTCTCTACCAATGAAGAGGCTCACCCTTCAGGAGAGATGACTTAACTAGCCTTACCTCAGCTCAGGGAAGGTCTTTCTTCCGGCCTGTCTAACATTTATGTCTCACCCAAGGGGGTAACACAACTACATAGTCAGGAGGTGAGGGAATTGAGGAAACAGATGGGGAGCTTTACAGCCAAGAAAGGGAGAAAGGGGTCAGGGGAAGAAAAGCTATTCCATGGGGAGAAACACTCATGCAGTTCACAGCCCAGAGAGAAAGCACAAGGGATTTTCAGGGCAGTAAAACTATTTTGGACAAGCCTATAATGGTGAATACATGTCATTATGCTTTTGTCAAAACCCGTAGAACCTTATAGCACAAAGAATAAACTTTAATATATGCAAATTTAAAATAAATTAGGAGCCCAAGATGGTATGCAGGATTACACATGCATGAAAACAGCTCACTGAATGAGGAGGGAAGAGGGGCTGACCTAAGTAATTTTGAAGTGTGTGTTGTCTGTAAGACTAGAGTCAGAAGAAACTGTACATAGGTCCTGTAGTCCAGCTGATAAAGCGGGGCACGTACGTTTTCCCAGTAGGAAAACCACCAAGCAGGTAAACTTGAGTTGAGCAATTAAGTAAATGGATGGTAAATGGAATGAGCCAGGTTCTCTTTTTGGGAGCGAGAGGTCACAGATAAGCAAGGGAGAAGTCTCAAATTGATGCACATGACAATTTGAATTGCAGACAGAAATATAAACTCATATTTGACTTGATAGACACATGTTTACACGTAAAAATATAGATATACGCATATACATGGGATAGGACACACTCTGTCCACTGAGAGAGCCAAGAAACAGTGACTCCCACCAATGGCAGTGTCTACACCTAGCCCTGGATCTCAACTTCTGACACCATTCTCCAGTAAGAGGAACGAGGCTCTTCAAAGAAATGGCCAATCCCTTGACCGGTTGAGGAAATACACAAGAGGAGCCTGGGATATGTTTGAAGTGCCGAAGAGTAGAGAAATTAAACAACACTAGTAGCAGCAACAACCCCAAAAGGATGGGGTCTGTCGAAAGGACATGGGAGACACCTAAGAGACGTCCAATGGCCACAGCTGGAACAGTGTGAGCAACAGAATGAATTTCCGTTTGGTCGTAATCCAAAATATAAAAATAAACATCCATGAGTCCCTGCTGACAGGAGTCATCAAACAAATTAACAAGTAAATGAGGAAGAATAAGTAAATCTCCCATGCATAGGTATTTCCAATCATTTACGTAGCTCCTCGGCCCTCGGAGTCGGAGCCTAACTCCCACGTTTTAGGTGCGGGCTGAGCTTGGTGAGTTCCCTTGCAAAGAGATCAGTACACAAAAGTGGACAAAGAGAGAGACTCTTTAGCAGAGAATCCTGAAAGACCCTGCATCAGCCAGGTGACCAAGGTTAACATCGTCGGTGAGAAGTTCTCAAGCATTAATAGTATAGGGGCGCCTGGGTGGCACAGCGGTTAAGCGTCTGCCTTCGGCTCAGGGCGTGATCCCGACGTTCTGGGATCGAGCCCCACATCAGGCTCCTCCGCTATGAGCCTGCTTCTTCCTCTCCCACTCCCCCTGCTTGTGTTCCCTCTCTCGCTGGCTGTCTCTATCTCTGTCGAATAAATAAATAAAATCTTTAAAAAAAAATTAATAGTATAGAACTTGGTATGTGATGTGACAGAAAACGCACTTTGCCCCTGTGATCAGATTCCCAAAAACTCATAACCCCAGTATCATCACGAGAGAAGAACATCAGACAAATCCCATTGGAGGCAGATTCTGCAAGATATCTAACTCGTCCTCCTGGGAACTGCCAATGTCATCAAAAAGAGTTGAAGTCAGGGAAACCATCATAGCACAAAGGACCATAAAGGCATGACAACTAAAAGTGAGGTAATATTCTGAATGGGTCGGTGGAACAAGGAAAAGAATTAGGCAGGAACTACGGAAATCTGAATACAGTGCAGGCTGCCTTCAATGACCTGTCAATGTCATTTTGTTAATTGTGACGAATATTCCACAGTAAGGTAAGATGCTACCAGTAGGGGAAACTGGGTGTGGGGTGTATGAGGTCCCTTCCAACCCCACGATGTTTCTTTTAATCTGAAACTACTCCAAAATTAAAAGTTTATTAAAAAAAAAACTAACACTTGTTATTTTCTTAAATCTGTACAAGTTTACTTGGCTTTGCTTGTTAGTCATTTGACATTGAATATATGAAAATATTTTGCAATAGGCAGTCATATAACATTAAAAATCACTGATTCATAATTTTTCAGTGAGAGTAATGTATTAACGTTTATTTGAGCCACATCTCTGAATTTTGTCAGATTAGACAAGAACTCATATCCAAATATATATTTCTTTTTTTTAAGATTTTATTTATTTATTTGAGAGAGAGAGAGACAGCATGAGCGGGGGGGGGTGGGGGAGAGGGAGAAGGAGACTCCCTGCTGAGCTGGGAGCCCAACAACGTGGGGCTCAATCCCGGGACCCCAGGAACGTGACCTGAGCCAAAGGCAGATGCTTAACCGACTGAGCCACCCAGGTGCCCCCAAATATATATTTCTAAAATTAAATCCTAACAACTCAGATGAAACTTAGGTTGAACCTCTAATACATCTTATTCCAGTCTTTGCAGTATGGTTTTATGTGATTCATCTGTAAAATAATAAGGAGCCAAAGGGACTCCTCCTGTTCTCTGTTGTGAACTTTCGTTAATTGAAAGCAGGATCTTGGATGTCTCAGGATTTTGTGCCTCTAGTCTCCATTCCATAAGTAAGGGTAACAGGAGAGTTGATATTTAACAGCTTTATTCGAATAAATCTATAAAAGAAATTTGCGAGGAAGCATTAAAATAATAAGTGAATGTGTGGTTTGACTGTGAGAATGTTGCTTTTAAAACAATCATTTGAGTTTAGTACCCAAGAGAAAGGTCAGTGCACCAGTAGCCAAAAAAAAAAAAGTACAGAGATAATAGCTAGGAGTTTAGTTTTCTAAATGTCTTAGCACCTGTCTTTGAGTTTTAACCTGGTGTGGACATTACTATTGCAACGGAATGTGTCCTCCTTCCCCTGAGCATGTTATTTGATGCTAAAGGTAAGAACAAAGGGTTAATAATATACTTAACATTCCAAATCCTCACTGCAAATTTTATGGTAAATATAAACTGCCCTATTTTCTTCCATCCAACAAAGCAAAATAAAAAAAGAAATAACCTGAATAATTTTACCATTGTGCTTTTCCTCTTAATTTATATTTTGACATTATTTCTCTCTTTTTCTTTTTTTTTATCTGTGATAATAGATTTCAGTTAGGAACCCTTTCTGAGCCAAATAGTATGAGATTAAGTCAATGTTGAGAATGGGGACAAAGCATTTGCATTTAGCTGGCGAATTCATCATATCTTGAGAAACTACAACTACCGTTATTACCTGCCTGGATACGTCATTCATTTCTCAAATTGGAATTATACATTCAAGCAAGACTACAGTCTTCTGCTTACATGTGTGTATCCTCTAGCTTGTTTGTCGGAGTGGGGTCCCTAGATCCGCGTCACGTGGGGCTTTCTGGGAATGCATAGCCTTACTCCCTGCCTGAGATCGACTGAATCAGAATTTTCATTTGACGAGATTTCCGGGTGTTGCCCATGCACCTGAAATCCTGTACGACTACTAACATGAGGAAAACCTTTTCACCAGAATGTGCTGTGCGTAATTCAAGTTCGAGTTTATTTTTTCATTTGTTGCCAATGTGTTTGTTGTTCATTTGCTGTGTGTCCTCCTTCCAAACTGTGAATGCAACGTGCTTACCAGCTAGAAGCAATAGAGTCCTTCAAGAGGAGAATTCATTCTTGCCTTTCCTCTTCTCATAAAATAGCTTCAGATGCAGTAACGCCCCCTCCATGCCATCTTCGTCCTAGGATCTAGTTCTCCCAGCCTTTCAAAGCTCAGCATCTACTAACTGAGCTAACGGGATGAGCTTTGGTCCCGTATCTGCATCGGACACACTGAAGGTCGATTCTTCTGGCTTTTACCAGTCAGAAGGGACAAAGTTATTCGTACACTATGGTAACAAGTAACTCCTAGTCTAAAAGGCTTAAAACAGCAAGACTTATCTCTCATTCACCTGTGAGGATGTGGGTGTGGGTATGGGTATCATTCATTTTTTTTCTTTAATGGATCGTGCTTTTGGTGCCTTATGTAGACATTTATAACCAAACTGAAGGTCAAGGAGAATTTGTCCAAATGCATTATCTTACGCTTTGGGAAGTTACAATTCCAAAATAGTTCTCCCTGAGCTAAACTCAGGTCAGCAGGGCTGTGTTCCTTGCTGGAGATGTTAAGAAGGATGCCTTTCCCAATTTCTAGAAGCTGCCTGCTTGCCAGGGCTCATGGCCCCTCCCTCTGCCTTCAAAGACAGCAGCGGGGCATCTTCAAATTTGTCTCTGCCCTTCCCTTTGGTCTCCCTTTTCTGCTTTAAAGGACCCTGGTAGTTACATTGGGCTCCCCTGGATAATCTACGAGAATCTCCTTATTTTTTTTTTAAGATTTAATTTATTTATTTGACAGAGAGACAGCCAGCAAGAGAGGGAACACAAGCAGGGGGAGTGGGAGAGGAAGAAGCAGGCTCCTAGTGGAGGAGCCTATGTGGGGCTCGATCCCAGAACGCCGGGATCACACCCTGAGCCGAAGGCAGACGCTTAACGACTGAGCCACCCAGGAGCCCCGAGAATCTCCTTATTTTAAGGTCAACTGATGAGCAATCTTATTTTCATCTGTACCTTAATTCGCCCGTGCCAGGTAACATAGCACATTAGCCAGTTCTAGGGATTTAGATGTGGGTATCAATGGGGAGCAGGGGAGCACTCTTCTGCCTCCCACAACCCCATCGTGAAACAGAGTGGATCGTCCTAACAAGTGAGAGTCAAGCCTTATCAATATATCACAAAACACAAAGAGTTCTCAATCTCAAAGACCAATTTTTCTAACACGGTTTCCAATGTATATGAAAAGTATGCTTGTTTCCTACTGTTTTGGGAGATGGACATCAACTGGCATGTAGGTTTTTAGACCAGCACTTCTCCAACTGAGCTAGTCATTAAAATACCTAAGGTACTTGTTAAAATTATAGCTTCTGACACGCCACATTCCAGACCCTCGGGTGAGAATGTGGGGATCACTGTTTCACAAACAAACCCCATGTTTATGAGTCAACTTGAAAGAACAGAGGACTCAGTGAAAGACATGGAAACTTATCAAAATACATTTCTGACAGTCAGGGAACGAAGGCTTGCACACGCAGGTCTGGTTCTGCGTCCGTGGGTGGCAAGCGACACCCCGGTTAGTCAGACGCTGCTGTGTTTTTCAGGACTACAAATACTTGTCTATCTTTTAACAAATGATTTTACCAAATAGAACAACTGGCTTTAATAGCATGTACGTGTAGCCCCAGGGCAGGACAATGTTTACGACCAAAGACAGTTTTAAGGTAAAGGTGACAACGCATCGAGTGCCCATCTTCTGAATGAGGGACACATGTTAACACCCCTAGTCCCCTGAGAACGAAGTAAGATAAGAGCTAGGATCATCCCCATTTTACGAATGAAAATACATAGGCATGTAGAGGTCAGGTTGCTTTCTCAAAGTCACACGCCGTCTAAGGCGTAGGGACAGAATTCCACCCCAGGAAACTTATTCCAGAACCCATGACTGCAAACCCATTCATGTATCTGTTGCCTCTGAGCAAAGGTCACAGAAGGTTTCAGTGTTTCAAACTAAACCAGTCTCTGATCCAAAACTTCAGTTACAGGTCTATTGTTTTAGGATGACCCAAATAGAGTGAAGATGATGGAACTCAAGAAATGGCTGCCAAACATTCCATTTAAAAATGCAGTCGTCATAAGACCGAATTGGGGAACTTCCAAGTAAAGCCAAATCATCAAGTATCAAATGCAATTTTGTGGGGAGGCATTATAGAAATACCGGGTGTTAAGCTTATGCAAAGCAAACATAAGCTTGCAAGTAGTACAATACTGGTTATTAAAAACACGGCAATTTTGAAATTATTCCACATTGCTCATATGCAAAGTGCCTATCTAAATGAGATTTTATTTTAGACATCTATAAAAATACTGGAATATGAAATGGAGAGCAATTGGCCAGAGAACAGTTTACAGTCTGCTCTTAATGTCCCAGATATGCGGACAGTATTAAGAGACTGTTACAATTACCAGAACATCACCAGGCTCTCTTTCTCACGTAGACTCACACTCTGAACACAAGTGCCAGGAAGCTGAGGAGCCCACACCGTAGAGCACGTGACGAGCACGGAATGGCCCTCCCAGAACCAGAAAGGACGGGATTGAGATTAGGAAGCAATGGAAGATGTTGCAGTGAGAAAAAGTGTCTTATGTAAACTTCGGTCAAAATGAGCCTCTGGGAGCTGGGCATCAGCTCCATGCATGGTCCCTCAGCGTTCACTCATCTGTGACGTATCCCGAGATCATGTGATCTTGACTTGACCTTTGTCCAAATGACCATAGACATTATAAAGTTCAGATATCAGTCATCTTTTAGTCTCTCTTCCTTCCCTCTGTCCCTCCCTCCTCTGTAGTTTTCTCTCCCCACCCCCACCTTTTTTTAGTCTCCTCGCATTTTAGTTAGGGAAGTTTCTCTTGACCTATCTTCAAGTTGAGTGATTCTCTCCCTGGCCGCATCTACTCCACTGAGGAGCCCGTCAAACGGTTCCCCTCCCGGCTGACCTCACCTGTGGCTGCTTGTATGTTGGCACTTTTTCCTGACATGTTAATCAGAGTTACTTTAAATAATTCCAAAGTCTGTGTCAAATCAAAAATGACGACATCAACTGATGCTTCTATTGTCTTTCCAGACTGTACATTTTCTCACCTTTGAGCATGCCTGGTGATTTTTTTTTTTTACTTGAAAGCCAGACACGACCTCTGCATAGTAGGAACTGGAGGTAAAGCGACCCTTAGTGGGGATCTAGGCTGTCGTAATGCTTGTTGTAGCTGAATATGCCAGAGGCTTTGAATTTTCTAGTATGGTCTCCCACAACATCTTTGGGGCTTCCCACAGCATCTCAGTGTGCCTGCGTCCCCGGTCTGCGACCTTACGGGAATCTACATCTGTAACGGACCTCTGACCTCTCTCTGTTACGTCATAGCCCCAAGAATCCACCGTTATTGAGGGAAGGTGGAAGGTAGAGAACTACACCATGAACATGCGTATTATTTCAGTAAAGAGTTAACAAATGACTTTTTATGTCATTCTAAAAAACAAAAACAAAACATTAGCCAACGATGTTAACAAGAGTTCCAAGACAATTACTTTGAAGGTAAATGAATGGAACTCAAGGGTATGGAGGATTTGAGGCCACCAGATAAAAAGGTCCGAAAGATGTTCTTTAAAGTTCACCTTTTCTGAAATACGAAGCAAAATAATTTGTATTTTGACATTGATCTCCAATAAGGGAGCTTACGCATGTAAATATGCATGTGTATTTTAGAAACCCTTATTAAGATTTTAATTTGCTGTCAAGGGCAACTTGTCATATGAAGAGGAAACTACTTTATGATTCATTTGCGAAGTGTGACTGTACAGCTGAGATTAATTTAATCTGAGCTTTCATGCATTAGTATTCAAAAGGAATCTAAAGCAGGGAAAAGTCCTTGGTTTTGTTTTACTTTCATAATGAAGGAAATGTTTTTATGTGCTCTCTGTGGGGGTGATGACAATGAGCTGGCGGATTAAATGGGTTTGCAATTAAACACAACATGGATTAGGAATGAAAGCGATTTCTAAGATGTCTTGCTGTTCCTCAGGCACGTGCTTGAACGACACACGGTCGCGACAGGCGGAGGCTGTCACATTTACCCTGGAAAAGAAATGTTTACCTGAAGCAGCAATTGACATTTCTAGCTTCTTGCCTGAATGTCAAGCACCATTTCAAACAACTTCACCTCCACCCGCTTTCTTGACCTTGGGCCCCCAGCCAATATTACAGTAGTGAGCCCTGATCAGTGGCTTACCTTTCCTTGCTAGAAATTCCTGCTCAGGTCCCTACACACCATCACCACATTCGTAATGAGCCAGGCGTGTTCAGAGCTGAAATGAGCCACAGGGACTGTGCGAACGGTGAAGGGCTGCGGGTGTGGACGGGCCCCTTCGTTCTGGGGTCAGGGAGTGAGTTCTAAGCCATCCCATTGAACTCACGAGGCCCTCGGACCAGCCAGGCGCTATTCAGTCTCCAGCCTCCATGCTGACCTCTGACCCCTGAGTGTACGAGGCCCCTGTGGCTGTTGTTGGCGCAGCCCTAGGGACAGCGGCCAACAGGCACTGCCAGCTCTTCCCCCCTGCTGTCCTTCCTCCTTTCTCCTTCTCCTGCACCCTGCCCATCACCCCCGACCAGGGCAAGCAGCTGCCCTCAGCCTCTCCCTCTCCTCCACTGTAGTGATGGAAAGTTCCACGGTGACTCTTGCCTTAATAGCTGTGCCGATGGCTCCAGAAAGTCTTCGTTCTGATGTTCCCACCCATCCCCTTTCCTGGTCCTCCCGCCAAGTCTTCAGAGTCAAACTACGCACGCGCGTGTGAACACACGCGCACACACACACACACGCAGAGTGTTTACCATTCACTGTAATTATTATTACTGACAGTCTCTCACGTGCCAGACAGTCCATGAGGTCCAAGGATGTTTTATTCTAGACAGCTCCGGCGGCAGTCAGGTGATCTGGAAGGCTCTCGCACTGTGCTGTCCATTTGCATTGAGACTACATTTTCGCATCATCGTTGTATGCCATACGTTCTGACTGCTCTCACACTGCAAGCCTCTTAAACTTAACGATTGTGTCTTACTGTATACAATAGGCCCAAAATAAATACTATAAATGTTCTGAGCCCCTACGATAATCCAGAAAAGGAAAACTGAGAAGGCCCACAGGACAATACGTAGTAAACGCTGCGTTTCCTGCAGTGACCGGGTTATACAGTTGCTCGCAGGAGCAAATGGGTGGACTTCACAGGAGCAGCACAGGCAGGGTAAACCCGTCATGGGATCCTAGTCACACGGCTAGAGAACGTTCTGGTGTCCCGGAAACTTGCGCAGCCAACATAAAGGGTCACCAACCTCAGTTCAGAGTCCTAAGTGATAATATACATAGAGTGATACATATGTGAGCATTTATCTAGAATATACAAATAATTCTTACAATACAAAAAGATTTTTTTTAAGATTTTATTTATTTATTTGACAGAAAAAGCACGAGTGGGGGGGAGGGGCAGAGGGAGAGGGAGAAACCGACTCCCTGCTGAGCAGGGAGCCCAATATGGGGCTCAATCCCAGGACCCTGAGATCATGACCTGAGCCGAAGGCAGATGCTTCACCAACTGAGCCCAGGCGCCCCTTACAACACAATGAAACAAAGACAAGGGGGCCACCTAAGAAATGGGCAAAGGACTTGAATAGTACTTCAAAATAGATTGGCCAATAAGTATATGAAAAGATGCTCAGTGTCCTTGGTAATCAGGAATATGCAAATTAAAGCTATAATTAGATATCACTTTATAACCCATACAACGTGTGCAATGAAATACAAACACTATCGAATGTCACCGACGATGTATAGCCCCTGGAGAGCTCGTACACGGCTGCCGGGAATTTAAAATTTCGGCCCGGCAATTCCACACATAGGTGTCTACCCAGAAGAAGTAAAGCTTACTTCTGGGAGAAAACTTGTCTATGGCAAGACTTGTAATAACCCGAACTGAACACAGCCCAGTGATCCGACTATGGGCAAATGGATGAAGAGACGGCAGTGAACACGGGCCACCGGGCACTAGTCAGTGAAGAAGCGGCAGGTGACACGGCGTCACACCAACATGGATGACCATCAAACACACGCGGAGAAAAGTGGGCCAGAAATAAGAGGGGGCACTGTGTGAGCTGCTCTGTTCCCGGTCCGCGGCTCCCCTGGCCTGAGCTGTGGTGACAGAGACAGGCTAATGGGGACCCAGGTGGAGATAGAGAAACCCCGAGAAAGCTGTGGGAGGGGGGAGGCTCAGGGAGCTGTGCCCCCCAACGTGTGTCTCCCATCCATTGCATGCATGTCGTAGACCTGATAAAGCTGCCAAACATTTAGCAAAATACCGCGTTCTGTTCATTCCCCTCTGAGGGAGAGTGTCAGGCTTGCTCGACTTTTCTGAGACGTTTTCTGGACACTGAGCTCACCCTGCTCTACACGCCGAGTTTCAGTTGTGTGGCCGTGCGGGATGAAGAAAGGTATTCACCGAACCTGTCCCAGGCCGTGCTCCTAAGGCTGGCGTGGGATTCATAAATGCGGTGAAACTCAAGCTTCCTACCTTACAGCTACTTCTGAGAAGGTAGGAACTCTTGAAACTGGCTAACGGGGGTTTAAAAGGTCACAGGAAATAAAATGTTCTGTCTAGATGCCGCTAAAAACTTCGAGAACATGGTAGTTTCAGAGCAGACTGACCATTTGCTAGTAGGTCTAAAGTCTGCCCAGTGATCGGTTAACCACCAACACTATGGAAATACTATTTTAAGGAGGCCAGAGAACGTATACACAAGGCACCCTAGCTTTCTATGAAAATGTGTATCGAACAAGTGCTTTTAATGATCAGGAAAATCACAGTGGAGAGTGGGATTGCGTGTGTTTTAAGGATGCACAGGAAACTGGAAAAGAGAGACACCTGTTATTTTTCCTCCAAGCACGCTCAGAGAACCCGAGACATAATTTGGCAAATATATGTATACAGTAAGAAAAAAAAATGTTGTTATTGGAATAAATGAGACTTGGTTCTATCAGGAATGGAATGTTTAAATACTCAAATGATCTAGCTATCTCTGTAGAAAAGACAACTTCTGCTGTAACAAAAATTTTTGAAGAGGGCAATCTTTTGTTTCTGCAGAGACACAGACGAATAAATGATTGTTTGCAGGAATTTTGTTCAGTTATGCATTCCAGTTTTCTAACCCTAAAACTGCCTCGTGCTACGTGAAAGGAGAGCCACCTGTCAGGCTTCTATAAGCAAACACCAAAAACATATTACTTTGAAGGCTGCTCAGCATACAGGCTTTGAGGTTTTTAAAGGTTTGGTGCCTTGAAAATGATCTTCCACCTTGCAAAGTCGCTCTCCAGATGAGACCTGGAGACTCCGTCTGTTCCTGCAAGAAAGGGCTCATAGGGGTCATCTTGCCGGGCGGGCTGGGCTCCCGCACCCGGCCTCCTGCGGGCTTCTGTCCCTGCTGGGGACCCAGCTCCTCCCCAGTGAAGCTGCAAGGGCAGCTAACTGGCGCCTGTCTCTCTCCTTTCCTTCTGTGTCTGCACTCGTTGTTCTAGGAGGTGGTAGAAGCCTTTCCGGGGCCTCGTATTTACCCTCCTCCCATCGGGGCTCCTTCTCCAATTACTTCCTCTCCACCGTGCCCTCACCTTTGCACCTTTGCACGGGACTCTCAGCTGGCTGAGCCTGGCTCCCCACACGGGGATGTCACAGTGCCTGGAAAACATCATGAAAAATGCTCTGTTCTGGGAGAAGTGCCTTCCGTGCCTAAGAGAACTGATTTTCACCCTTAACCATGCTGTGATCCGAGTCTATGAGCTTGGACAATTTCAATGATACTTGATGTCCTCATTGTCTCATTTATAAAATGAGGGATTGAATGCCATGATTTTAGAGGTCCTTAATAGTGTGCGGTTCTCAGATGAGATGACCAAGGCTGTCACAGCGTATAGGTGGAAATATGTGACGCCAATGCGTGGTTTGCCTATCTAGAGCAATCTGTACATCCAATCTCATGAATCAATTATATTAGCCAATGCGACAATGTAACAAAAAATAAAACCTGCAGGTCGCAAATGGAATTGGCTCAGGCTGAAAAGGAAAGTTATAGACACGCAAAACTGAAAGGTGAAAGGGACTTTAAGCATCAGAGCAGCTTCATGGGGGGCCCTGAACTTGCTCAGCCGCTCCTCTTTGGTGTGTGAATTCTCTTTGGCCCCGCTCCAAGCCGGCTGCTCCAATCATTACATAAAATCCTAGGCACCGTTCTGACAGGGACTAAGGGGAATACTTGCCCAGATCCCTAAAACAATCCATTTGCCCCCGGGCTGGAGGCAGGGCAGGGCGGAGCCCAAACCGGCAGGAGCAAAACTCTGTTTAAATCTTTTATCAAAAAGAGAGAACTAGAGGGGTGCCTGGGTGGCACAGCGGTTAAGCGTCTGCCTTCAGCTCAGGGCGTGATCCCAGCGTTGTGGGATCGAGCCCCACATCAGGCTCCTCTGCTATGGGCCTGCTTCTTCCTCTCCCACTCCCCCTGCTTGTGTTCCCTCTCTCTCGCTGGCTGTCTCTATCTCTGTCAAATAAATAAATAAAATCTTTAAAAAAAAAAAAAAAAAAGAGAGAACTAGAGAGCAAGCGGACCCAAACAGGATGGTCTCGGTAGGTAAGCCTCAGAAAGCTATTTCTTTAAAAGTGGAGGAATAGTAAGGGGGGCACTGACCACATGCAAAGCTGCACCTCGGTTTCTAACACCTGTCTTCAGATTCACACACCAAGCTGCAACTGAAGGCTTTGTCCCCTCAACTCCGCACGTGGACAAAAAGAGCGCACAGCGCCCCCTGCAGGCACTGGCCTGCAGAACACTCGGTCTCAGCGGCAAACCCTTCCCTGGGCGACTCCGATTCCGGTACCTGTGGTTGACTTGGATTTTCTTCAGCGTATGCTTAGTCCGTTCGCACGTCAAGACGAAGTTCTACGGGTTCCGCCTTCCACCTGGAAACGTGCGAACAAGTCTCAGGCAAGATTCAGACAAGTCAAAATTATTCATCGATCATTCTCTAAGATACGTCCATCTTGAGAGTGGGATCTTATCTTAGACTCTCTAGAACCTACTTCAGTGATACGACCTCAGTAATAAGGCTTTGATGATGATGATGATGATGATGACGACAGCAAATTCTTCCATTTCTGATGGCTTTTTTCTGTCTTGCTTCTCCGAAGTTCTTCTCTCCAAATGCCTGTCTACACGTTGAGATCATCTAAATTACGTCCCAAGTTCTCAAGAGGAATGTAACAACTTAACACTTTATTGCCCAAGAGAACTAAGAAGGCCAAGTTCAACTGACCGTTCTTCACTGTTCAAGGATCTTTTATGAGTTCCTTTTCCCAACTCACAATTTATATGATGGTAAGCTATAAACCCTAAGCAAAACAGAAATTTAAAACATTCAGAACAGGGGCGCCCGGGTGGCACAGCGGTTAAGCGTCTGCCTTCGGCTCAGGGCGTGATCCCGCCGTTATGGGATCGAGCCCCACATCAGGCTCCTCCGCTATGAGCCTGCTTCTTCCTCTCCCACTCCCCCTGCTTGTGTTCCCTCTCTGGCTGGCTGTCTCTATCTCTGTCAAATAAATAAATAAAATCTTTAAAAAAAAATAAAACATTCAGAACATACATTTCAAAAATGCAGAAACAAGATCCGAGGACAGGAAAGTGATTTTTTTTTAAAACAACAATTTCTTTTTTAGCTGTGTTAATGAAAGCCAATAAGAAATAACCTAAATAAAGTTGTGTTTTAAATGTTCCGATCAGCACTCTATGAGCGTCCTAGAACTGCTGTGACAAATGACCACAAACATGGCTTACAATGACAAAAACATGCTCTCTATCAGTTTGGGAGGCCAGGAGGTCCAAAATCAAGGTGTCAGCAGGGTTGGGTCCCCGTGGAGGCTCTGAGGGAGGGTCTGGTCCATGCCTCCCCCCTAGTTTCTAGTGATTCAACACTGCGTGGCTTTCCTTGGCTTGTGCCTGCAGCAGTGCAGTCTCTGCCTGTGTCTGCACATGGCCCTGTCCCCTGTGTCTGTGTGGCTCTTCCTCCTACAGGACACATGTCATTGGATTTAGGAACCTTTGTACTCCACAGTGATATCATCTTCAGATCCTTCTCTTAATCACATCTGCGAAGACCTTATTCCAAGCTCACATTCTGAGGTTCCCTGCGGACTTTACCTTTTGAGGGCCACCATCTAAGAAAATTTTAAACAGATTTTTCTAAGTAAAATAGCCTTGGCTTTCCTAAATAGAGAAAAAGTACTTCAAGGAAAATCACAAATAAATTGTACTTATACAATCAGAATGAAGAAAGTGGAGAAATAAAGATACCTAATTGTAACAAATTCTGTTTCGTGTTTTTCATATATAATAACTGCTCCTTACGTTATTTTTTACTTACCCTAATGTGCGTGATGAAATTCTACAGAGGAGAGTCATTCATTCTCAAGACTAATAGACTCTTCTTACTTCTGTAGCCATACACATGCAAACGCACGCATGTGTAAGTACAAAACGCCAGTTGACTACAAGAATCTAAGTTTGGGGTTTAAAAATAATCCCTGCCTGGAATGACACCACTGAATCCAGTAAGAAGAGTCCTCTCCAGCATCAAAATCTGAAGTAAGACTTCTGAATCCTATGGATTTGGGTTATTTGAGAACCTAGCTCAGGTGAATAGTGACGTTCTGTGTTGGACTTTGCCCTGGATTTGAGGGTCATAGATCCATCGGGAGGGACGTGTCATTCTATGTTCTTGGGCTGGATTTCAGCAGATACCTCGTTGTAAAAGCTCATGGTGAGGAGTGTCTGGTTTACGGCAGGATTTAGGCGCATTACCTCCACGAGATTATTCTATTCCTCAAGCAACAGGGTATTTATAGAAGCTTCTGGAGGTGTCTAGGGTGTATAAGCAATATACTTTCTCTATAAAAAGTATGTGGCTGCTTCTCCTGTTGGTGGGTTTGGAAACGGTTCGCCATAATTTCTCTGTCATTTAATTATGCATACTGTGTGCTCACGAAACCACGGCTGGAGTTCGGTTTATTCGGTGGTTGAGAATCAGGGTTTAAAGTTACTCAGCCACCTTTTCCCATTCATGAGCTGACGGGGTTGAGGTGGATAAGAAGCTCAAGCACCTTTTCTACCCATGATTCTGTAGAATACACCAGGTACCAGAGAGAGGTGGGGCTTCTCATTCATGTGCTTTCTGAACTCCCCGCTTTCTACACTCACTGATGACTGGTCAGACCCTTTTTGTATTTGGACCAGGAGGAGGACGAGGGGTTCTGAACTCAGACCTTACCTAACGAGTCAGTAACGTGGAGCTCAGAATAAATAAGAAAGAAGATAAAATGAGTGATGTAGGCAGAAGGAGTGCTTACAAGAACACTAAAAGATTTCTAGCTCAGCAAATGCATTTAGGTCACATTTTAGGGAGAAAAAAAAACAACTAAAGTCAACCCAAATGAATTGTCATTATACAATATAATAAAATGATAAAACTAGACAAAAAAGATACTCAAATGTATGGTTGACTGAAACATTGAAGAAAAATGAGCAAATACACATCTAAGTATTCAAATTTCAAATTCTGGAACTATGAACTTGTCACCAGAAGTATACGCTGAGAGGGCGGTGCCTGGTACGTGAACCGCCCCCTCGCCAGTGCCTATCAGTGTCTTGAGCTGCGAAATCGATCATCTCAGAGGTATTACTGTGTGTTATTTCTGTGTTAGTGCTCAATTAATAATATGTTTACACCATTTAAAATACATGGAATATATTCACATGTTATCGATATGGTTCACACACACATACACAGACACGCACACATGAAGCTACAAGACTGTATGTGGTTTGGGATGACGTTTATTTCTATTTACAGATAATGAAATCAAGGTTCACACAAGAACGGACGACTTGAGCTAAGAAGTTTCAAACCTTAATTCCAGCGGCTGACCCTAAATTTTGAGGATCTGTCATAGGACCAGTAAGAATGCTGTTGCCACACAATTAAGCCACGTTTTCTGACAGCTCCTGCCGTAATAAATATTCAAATCCCCATCTGCCTGACTTGTTTGTCTGTCTCTCAGTTGGTTCCCAAAGCAGAGCAAGAACGGGAAGACGTGTGTTGAGGGCAACCATCCAGAGCGAGCATGAAGCTGGCTATCTCAGCACAGGGATTCCCAGAAAAGAGCAAATACCTTAGGTTTTATGTGAATGTCGATCTCCAAGTTACTCAGATACCCCTTAGACTTGTTATATTATTGATGGATACAGATTTTTAAAAAATAATTGTGTGTTAGACTTATACTATTCAGGGAGATCTCTTTACAGCTTCTAAATAATTGTATCACTTTATTTAAATTTTATAACAACCCATGATACTGGTAAGGCTGCTCTATTTTATCCTTGAGTAAATGGATGACAACATAGAGGATTTGAGGCATTTTAAACAATGAGGTCATGAAGAACCAGGATGAGACCCTGTACTTTTCAAACACCCACCACATTAAAGTGACCCCTCTGTTTTCTGTACCCACCCTGGTTCCTTCTGAGTTAAAATCATCAGCTTATTTCCCTTCAACAACAGCATTCCTTGACAGTTAGTTTGCCTAGCATGGGGGAGAGGACCTCAAAACTAAGGTCCGCTTCCCTTCTGGGAATCTCCTTATTCTCCTGTGGAATCCATTTGTTAGAATATTTACCTATTTAATGAGTATTAATTGAGAAGCCAGTATGTGATAGGTGAAAAGGAGTTTTCATGGATTATACATACACAGAAACAGACAGCTACGGTGTAGATGTCCGAGCGGCAGAGCCCCTGGGACGAGGGGACTGCAGAGCGGGGCGTCAGCTCAGACCTGGGACAGGAAAGTCTGCAGGATCCAATGTGCAATTAACGCAGGAGGAGGGGTAAGAGTTCACCAGGCAAAGTCAGCGCGTATGTTCCACGCAGAGAAAACAGAGAAAGTAAACCCAAAGGCAGGGTACCTCCTGGTGCAAGAAGGAGTGGTTTAGAGACTCACATTCTGCCTGCAATCGTGTTAAAACAGTGCTCTAGGCAAGAGTTCTTACTTTGTTTTCTAGAATCTTCTCTGTGGCAGCGTGACAAGGCCTATAGACCCTCAAAAATTATTTTAAGTGTGAATCATACAATACAGAAGACCACAGAGGACACGTTATAGGAATACCGTTGTCAAATTACAAACTAGGAAACAAAACGTTTTGTAAAATTGTAGGGCGGTGTTACAGACTGAGGGTCAGTGCCCACGCACACCCCACCCCCCTCCCCGCCCCCGCACCGACCAAATTCCTACACTGAAGCCTTCACCCCCAGTGCGTATCTGGAGTAAAGAAGTAATTAGGGTTAAATGTGGTCATGAGGGTGGAGGTGGAGCCCTGACCCTGTAGTATTAGTGTCCTTACAACAGGAGACACCGGAGCGCTCGCTCACTTTCTCCTCCTCTCTCTCCCCCCCATCCCTCTCTCTATTCCCCTGCTCGCTCTCTCTCTCTCTCTCTCTGCATGTGTACTTACCAAGGAAAGGCCACTGGAACACAGAAGCAAGAACGCCACCGTCTGTGAGCCAAGAAGAGAGGCCTCACCAAACAGCAAATGAGCTCACGCCCTGATGGGGGCTGCCAGCCCCCCACCCCGAGAAAGTACCTGTGTGCTGTCTAAGCCCTCGAGTCTGTGCTCTGTTGTCACGGCCGCTGGAGCACAGCAGCCATGCGGTACTATCCGTGTGTCCCTAATAAGACATTCAATGACACAGTCCAGGAAAGGACCTTCTAGCACCATCCTCTGAAGTAGCAGGGGCTTGGACAACGCGCTCATTTTCAGATGTCACTAGTTACTGTGATGAAGCCTGAGACGATCCACGTTGCTCCTGGTGACAGAGACAGAGGTGCTGTGGACGCCACCCTGGGCTTTTTCTAAATCATACGTACAGGAAATGTAAATTTCTTAGAAGTTTGTGGAAATAAAATTCTAGCTGTTTTTCCATGACTAGTTCCTGGAAACCGAGGGGAAGCATCTCTGCTGGAGACTCGTCCTACCTGGCCGTTTGGAAGCCAGGTCACAGCCACGTCCATGTCCCATGTTGGGAGGGACAAGAAAGGCCAGGGCAGTGAGCTGGGATGCCGAGGTGACCAGATACACAGGCATTTCTGCGCCAGTCGCAGAGATGAAAGGACCCTGGGGAACACGGTCTTGGCCTGAGTAGCCACGTGCCCGGCTAGAGCTGACCTGCCCGTGGCGAGGGGCTCACCCAAGATCAACCGTCCAGGTGCCCCTCCATCCATCGCGGGGAGAAGGGATGGGAATCTCAGAGCTTTCCTTGCAGGTTTCCCTGGCTTCTTACCCACACTGCCCACCCTCGCCACGGGCTCCGCCCACCACGGGGAAACTCAGCTTTTCCTAAGGCCATGTGTGGACCCACTTTGCTATAACCAGAAGATTGCAGTATTCTCTACACACAGAGCTTGGGCCTCTACTACTCTTAAGGTTTAATAACCCAGGGAATTGCTGAAATGAATTAGAGGATTCAAGATCATTGTGCTGTAACGTGACCATCTATGTACCCCATGCAGAAAGGCAACAGACAGCATGTTCCTTCTAGGCTTCTCACCACCCTTGCTGCTCCACGAAACCCCAGTAAGATCACGAGGCAGGGAGGAACAGGGTTATGGGGACATGGAAGGTCAGTTTTGTACCTGCTGCATTTGATGCCCCTGTGGGACTGTCAGAGGGCCATTTCGGCTGACAGGAGAACATACTCGGAATTTCTAAAGAGAGATCTGGGCCAGAGGTGTGAATACTAGAACCATCAGCCTGGAGTTCATCCCAGAAGGTCCACGAGACCTATCCAAGGAGTGTGTGGGATGAGAAGGGGAGAAATTTTAGGACTGAGCTCTGAGGAACACCAACACGAGAAAGAGGATCTTGGGAGAAATTGCTTGGATTTGGGCAGAGAAATAGTAGGTCAAACACAATAAGGGCTGAACATTGCCAATATATTTCAGGAGTGCATCAGTTTGAGAACCAGAAAGCAGACAAGAGATAGAATTTTATGTTTGGACGCTTCCAAGAAATATATTTCGAAGCCCTAAAATGGGGTCTGCAGCCGGGAACTCATGGAGACGTTTTGGGTTGTCACAGGATCGTGGTGTTACTGTCACTTGGTGGACAATGCCAGAGACTCTGGATACCTGCCAGAGAGTGTTTGCCATCGCAGCCGGCCACAGCCCACCCAGATCGCTGACGTGCCGCTGGACATCATCAAAGTGCAAAATCTACTTCTCTGAGCCGATCCGAGTCAAATAAAGCACATACACATTTTCACAGGGCTTCAACACACACTGAATTTTACAGAAACTCAATTAATGTGCAAGTCGAGAGAAGACTGTCCTTTGCTTCAGACATGTACCCCAAATTCTCCACATTTCAGAAAAATCACATCACGGGACGGTTACTACTTGTGGGGTTTGAGGTGAGGATTCAAGGTAACTCGCCTGCATTGAATTGCATCTGTAACTACCCACTCACAGTACTCTTGTGTGTACTATGTAAGCATCTGAGTACCTACTTACGTCTTCAGTACAGTTGTGCAGGATATTTAAATATTCAAATCATTTTATCTTAAATTGCCTTCCTTTTACTTTCCTCTACATGATATTATAGGGCAGTCTGTTAATTTTTTTAAAGCCATCTTTCTAGTTATATCATTATCTGTGGATTTTTATAACATGCTCATAAAGGAGGGTGTCGGTGACAGTGCTGGAAACCGAGGGTTCTAAGGCCCTGTCCCCACCTCCCTACCCATCTACGGGGCTAGGATCCTGGGGCAGTGTTTATACTAAATGTAATTGATGAGCCCGAGGTGTGATGAGACCAAAGCAGGGCCGACTGTATACATTCTTCCTGGACTTTGGACTCTGATTTCAGACACTATAATCACCATCCCTTGGTGGCCCGGATTGGTGACCATGACTATTCAGAAGAATGGTCTGGGTTTCTTGACTCATACCCACCAAAATCGGAGCAAGTTGGTTTGCTAGGAGAGAACACAACAAAGCAGAGAAGAGACGGAGAGCTTCTTGTCACCTTGGGTCAGGACAGGTGTTCAGGCACTGTCCCCTGTGAGAACCAGCCCCTGCGCCCCCCAGCCTGTCCCTTCCTTTAGATCCTCAAATCTTTAAAATTGCCCTACAATATTTTGCTCCTACTAGAGCAATGGGGTTTTGTTAACTGCAACCAAAAAGACTTGCCTGAGTGTTTTAATGTCCATTTCATACTGAGTATTTATAGTTATGAAATGAATTAATGTAAGAATAAATGAATGCATAAATTAAACCAATGACTTCAGATGAATTTTGAAAATTAACAACATAAGGCTATTATTTCTTCCAAGTAATTATCTAAACCTGTTTATTACATATCCTTTCCTAATTACATCCTCCTCCACTCAAAAGAAGCAGTTTGTCTTTCATGCACTATTACGATTACCTTGTTCAAAATAATTGTTTTAAATGGAAAGACTCAGGGGCACCTGGGTGGCTCAGCTGGTTAAGCGGCTGCCTTTGGCTCAGGTCATCGTCTCGGGGTCCTGAGATGAAGCCCCGAGCAGGCTCCCTGCTCACTCCCTGCTCAGCAGGGAGCCAGCTCCTCCCTGTCTCTGTGCCCCTCCCCCTACTCATATACACTCTCTCTCTCAAATAAATGAATAAAGGTTTTAAAATAAATAAATAAATGGAAAGACTCAATCTGTGTAATGTGTTGTGTTGGGGGAGGGGTCCTTTCCTGTGTAACTCTCCAGGCAGGAAGTATCCAAAATGCAGTACTTAATAAAAATTGTATTTTCTAATGTTTAAAATAACTAATTCTTATTTGAAGATCGGCCTGTAGGTGTAAAATGAAAGATTATAAGTTTTAAAAGCTATAAGAAGTGCTGAGGGCTTCTCCATTATTGGATTGTTGCATTGTGTATTAAAATTGAAAAATGTCCTTTATAAAAATGTTTTATTATTAATAATTTAATGCATTATTAAATTCAAGCCTTGAAATATTCTAAGGGAATAAACTATACTACATACCCATTCTACCATAATTTCATGTTTCAGCTTCTGTGCACATTTTATGTCATATATTTCTTAATTTTTAGGTATTTAAATATATGAACACAAGTATGATTGTCCCTAAACTAGAGTTTTATGGGGAAAACCCTGCACATTATATTGTATTCTTCTTTCGTGTTGTTTTGCACGGCCAGATTTCTGCACCAATCTTATCTTACCTGAATTCAACCACATGTTTTAAATCATTCATGTTCCTAGTGCTGGAAGAATCTAGGCTTTTGTAGTTCACACTGCCATTAAAAAAAAAAAGAAGCAGCAAACAAATTGTTCCCTAATCGTATGGGTGGTGTTCTTTCCAGTGTTTAGTAGGGGATGGTGTTAAAAACACACAGTTCAGGGGCGCCTGGGTGGCTCAGTCGGTTAAGCGGCTGCTTTTGGCTCAGGTCATGATCTCAGGGTCGTAGGATCAAGCCCCATATGGGAGTCCCCGCTCCTTGGGGAGCCTGCTTCTCCCTCTCCCTCTGTAATCTCTCTCACTCTCATTCTCTCTCAAATAAATAAATAAATATAATCTTAAAAAAAAAAAGACACAGTTCAGATCCTGAGGCAATGCCGCCGATCAGGTAAGGGAGTGAGGAATGTCCGCCACAGCGCAGTCCTTGCAGGGCCAGATGACGTCAGATAACAGACTTCATTATCCCCACTGAATTGGTCATTATTTGGGAATTCTGTGGGGAAAGTCCATGTCGAGTTGTCCTGTGCCATTCTCGGAACAGAAGCATCCTCAGGCGCACACACACGCACACACAGGGGCACACACATTCACGCGCACACACGCACACACATGCACACATGTGCACGCACGCACGCACACACACACACAGCCACGTGTGGATAACTCCTAGTCACGACTCTGTCACCCCTCTTCCCTTTTCCTTCCCTGTCCCTCTCCTTTCCAGGGCAGGGCTCCAGCCCTCCGTGGCTCCGCCCCGTTTGGAGCACCGGGAGTTTTCTATCCCCCGTCGCCCCCCGCTGGTCACTCTCAAAATAAACATTCCACTGGTAGGATCGAAAGAACAAGTGATCTCTTGCCTTGGGTGAACTCAGTGACTGAGAACTCAAAGTCCTCTCCTGTGTGGCTGCCATCCATCTTTTCCATTCTGCTATTCCGCGTCTGCCCTAAAGGAATACAAGTTACATTTTGCTGCCATCCGGGCTGCGTGGGTCGCCCCCATAAATCCTGCTTGACTGGCCGAACACCACTTACTCTTCCTCCTCTTCATGCATGAAGCGGTTTTTCCCTCCCACGCCCTCTGCAAAGCGTCAGCTCCCGGGGTGTCTTCTTGTCTTACCATTCATACCTTCCGTTTTCTAAAAATAAATAAAATCGTTTTTATATTCTGCCTTCCCATGTATCAGTTCAGTGAGTGCAAGAACCCGGCTCATCCCACGTGGCAGTCCCGATAGGGCCCAGCACCGTGGCTTTGCGACTAGATGACAATCGATGCAGCTCTTATTGGATTCCTTGGGACCAATGTGATAAACTGAGATACACAGACATTAAGTTCTGCTAAGATTTCAGCAGATTTGATTTCGGGTGAGCGAAATCATGAAAGAGAATCTAATAGAGGAAATGTAGGACTTCCACTAGGTTTTGAAGAAAAGCAATAATGTAATGAGGCCAGGAGGGAAGAGCAAACTCAAGATAAAAGAATAATTGGAATCAAACAGACTCCAAATGTCCACAAATGTCCACAGAAGTCTGCAAGAGAGTGAGGAAAAGAGGTCAGGCCGGAGAGGGTTAGCTTTTCCACAACAGTATATTGAAAATGAACACTCTCTAGGACTTTTTTTTCCAGTAAGCAATAAGAAACGAATAGAAGTGCCCACGGGCCTCTGGGGCTGCATGCACGAATGAAATGACAACACGAATCAGTAAGGGTCATGCTGTGATGCCTTCCATGAACTAGCTCATGACTCTGGAGACGACCCATCCCCACCACGCACGGGTTCTGTGACCTTGGCTGCTCAGCGCAGCCCCTCTGTGCCTCAAGTGTGTCATCTCCAAAGAGGTAATGATCCTGTCACAGAGGGGTTTGCTCATAAATGCCGGGTGTTTTTAAGGGTGTATGGGGGGAGAGGGAGGCTGCCGAGGGAAGACTGTAGGTTTTTGGAGAAGGGGCACCAGGGAAGGGAGGCTGGAGTAATGGTGGTAGCAGCTATGGAGAGTTAATCACCCCTAATCCGATGGTTCCAGAAGTCTCCACAGCTCAGGGTGTCCAAACCCAGGACCAACTGTGTTCATCTTCCCATGGCTCCGTAGTCTCTTTCTCTAAATGAAGGGAGGTTATCTCCAACATCGTGCAACACGAACGAGTTTTAGTTACATTTGTTTTCTCTACAAAAACTGATATTAGGACTTTGGCAAACGGTCTACGTTAGAGTTATCGAGTTGTGCCGCTTAGGCCCAGCTGTGACCCCCAGCTCGGGTTCTGGTTCCTTCTGAGGAGTGGACAAGGAACATCAGGACACACAGACTGGGGGACTGGAATATCTCAGGGCTCCTGCTATCAGAAAACACAAGGGCCTCCAATGGGCTTGGAGTGTGGGCCACACCTCCTTCCCTGAGGGGCAGGAGAAATGTAATGAAGACCAGTGACCAGAAGGGGGAGGCAGCTCACTCCAAAGTTTCATTGATAGATTCCATTGTCCACGACCTTTTCTCATCTATTTCTTTTTCCCCCCCAGCTTCATGGAGGTATAATTGACACATAGAATTGTAATGTACTGAAGGTGTACAACGTGATGAGTTGATCATTTGAAATGATCACCACAATCAAGCCAGCACACCCATCACCTCACATAATTACCCTTTTTTATGCGACTGCTTCAAAGCTGCTCTCTTAGCAAATTTCAGGCATGTGGTACTGGATTATTCATTAGAGCCGCCATGCTGGACATGAGACCCCTAGAACTTCTTCATCGTATAACTGGAAGCTTGTTCCCTTTGACCCACACCTTCCCATTCCCTCCACCCCCAGCCCCTGGCGACCCCCCATCTCCTTTCCCTTTCAAAGAGCTGGCCTTTTTTAGATTCCACGTGTAAGGATAGTATTTGCCTTTCTCTGACTATAGTATTTGCCTTTCTCTGACTAACACCACTCAGCATGACGGAGGGCAAGGCTCAGCCATGTCGTTGCAAAAGGGACAATGTCCATGTAGCCTTTTTATCCTACTTGACACTCCTGTCGATTTTTAAGGCGATACAGAGGTAAACACAAACTTAAGAGAATCAATTGACATTTGACCTCAAAGGAATAGAGACATCATTCCCAGCGGCTAGTGGGTCCACTAGGAGCCCTTGAAGGAGCCGTGCATTTCATGCTTTTGAAAGACACAGATATTTTCCAGCACACACTCCGCGACACACAGCAAGTGCACAGCTCACTTTAAAAAGCTTCTATTTTGCCCTAAGAAAATCATTTAATATAGTATTCACGGTTGTTTGGCTAAGCTTCTGACAGTACCATGACTTGCTTGCCCACATTTCTAAATCGCTCCAACTAAAAGGAAAAAAAAGTCTTTGGATAGAAATAACCCCAAACATGTGATTGAAAATTTGATATTTTGCATAGTCAGAAAGCCTTTTCCTGCTTAGAAAATGTTTTCTCTGTAACACAGATGTGCTTTTCAAAGCCTTGGAATTTCCTCTTTTGAAAATATGTTGAGCCAACTGAATTTTTAAAGAAAATAATTATATCCTGATTTTAGCTCTGCTGAAAGAGCATGCAAGAATCGCAATCATGCTCTTTGTAAATGTTTTAAAGTTTTCCTGGAGTTTACCACGTGAGGATGAAATGAAGGCACTGGGGCCCCACAGCAAACGTAGGCTTTGATTTTTGAGATTTGATTTTTGAGAAAGTGCATAGACGTAAAAGAAAAATGTGCCGACATGTACACTATCATTAATCCTCAGAATCTGAAAACCTCAATTTGTAATATTCAGAATCCTCACTGGCCAGTATTTGTAATGTTCACCACTATGATTCCTAGTAAAGTACAGATTGAGAGCAGGTAAACGTGTGACAGTGGTAGGAATGTTCCTTTCTGTGTTTCTGGTTCAAGAAGGTTACAAATAAACCCACTTACACATTTCCTTTCCAACATGACTGTACCATTTGCATTTCTACCAGCAATTCTTTATTTTCACCAACACCTACATGGTCAGGGTTTTGTTCTGTTCATTCTAACAGATACGTAGTGATGTCTCACTGTGGTTTAACTTGACTGTCCCTCACAGTTAAAGGTGTTGAACATCTTTTCACGTGTGTATATCCTATTTGGTGAAGTGTCTGTTCAAATCTTCGGTCTAGTTTTTTAATGCTTCCGTTCACCATTTGCAGAGTTGGCTATGTTCTGAATGCTAATTATTTATTAAACATAGTTTTGCTAATATTTTCTTTTAGTATATGGCTTGTCTTTTCATTTTCTTAGCTGCCTTTCAAAACTCAGAAATTCTTAATTTCAATTAATTTTATTTTTTCGTTAAAGGTTAGTGCTTTTAGTGTTACGTCACAAAATCTTTGCTGAACTCAAGGTCAAAAAGGCACTCTGTTTACTTCTAGAAATTTAATACATTTTAACATTTAGATCTGTAATTCATTTTGAGTTAATACCTTTTTACATTGCAAGGGATGGCCTGAGGTCCAGTATTTCTGCGTGGGGATGTCCCTAGCACCATTTGTGGCAAAGACTGTTTTTCCTCAATTGGATTACCTTTGCAGCTTTAGTGGGTCTGTTTCTGGACTCTCTTCTCAGTTCCATTAATTCACATGTCTATCCTTTTGCTAATACCCTACTGACGTGTCTATCATCGCTTTATAGTAAGCCTTGAGTCAGGTGGTGTGAGCCCCCAACTTTTTTCTCTTCTTTTCAAAATGGTTTCGGATATTCTGTGCCCCTTAAATGCCACTGAAATTTTAGAAATAGTTTTGTCAATTCTTATGAAAAATCTTGAGTGATTTTGACCTCAGTTATATTAAATATATACATTTATTTGGGGCAAACTGACATTACTGACATGGAAATATTGGTGTTCCGAGAGAACAGTCCAGAAAGAATTCTTGAGACATCTCTGGTGCAAAAAAGTAGTTTTATTAAAGCATGGGACAGGACCCGTGGGCAGAAAGAGCTGCACTGGGGTCGTGAGGGGTGACTCTTTATATACCTTCAAGTTGGGAGGGGGTTAGGGATAGTGTAAGTCTCTAAGGAATTTGGAAGCAAGGTTTCCAGGAACTTGAGGGGCTAAGTGTCATTAGAAGGTCATTTATTACTGTCTAGTAAAACCCTAGTCATGAGACCCTTCAGCAGTATATCGGTGGGTCTTATGCTTGGAGGGTGATTGCGGACATATATCTTGGGGGATAGAGATAAAGGAGGTTTCCAAAGGAATTTTTACATGTTAAAGTAGACGTCACAGGATCCCAGGGGATCAGGCTAAGATTACTTTGGCCCTTAGCAAAGCAAGAACATCAAGCAGCTGAGTTGGGAGAGGAAGGTCACTTTGCCTGTTTCAAGGACTTGTCAATGGGTTGTAGCCAGAAAGGTAACTGAGTTTCTTCTTCTTTGCCTTTGTTTCCCCCATCAATTACCACCTGACTGAGTCTTGCAGTTCGTGAACAGAGCATACCTCTGTGCTTGCTAGGGTTCCCTTTAATCTGGGCTCCTTTCCTAAGTGTTTTGTGTGGTTCTGACATACAGATCCTACACGTACTCTGTGAGATTGAAACATAATTATTTCAAGTTTTCCATGCTACTGAAAATGGTCTATTTTTTTATTTCAATTTCCAATATTCATTGCTAGCATATTGACATGCAATTGATTTTTAAATAAACTGATTTGCTAATCTCACAGTATCTGTTCTAGAAACCTTTTTATCAATTCTTTTGGATTTTCTACTTAGACAATCATACTGTCTTTGAATAGACAGTTTTATTTTTTATTTGCAAGCTGTATGTCTTTTCTTTTTCTTCCCTTATTGCGCAATGTAGAATGACTGATGTAAGTGGTAATAGGGGACATCTCTGTCCTGCTCCTGATTTTAGGAAGAAAGCATTCAGTCTTCACCAATACCTATAATGTGAACTACAGGAGTTTTGTAACTCTATTTTACCAGATTGAGGAAATTTTCTTTTATTGAACGAATTAATATTGAATTATATCCATTTTTTCTTCATCTAGTAAAATAAGCACATGCTTTTTCTTCTTTAACCTACCAATATGGTTCATTACATTGAGTTCTGAATATTGAAACAGTGTAGAGAGCAAAATGGATCCTCACAGGCGCCTGTGTCAAGCACTGATTTGAGCAGTTGTTGGTACTGCAGCCAGGAGATATCACGGGGACCCACGTCAGCTGACACCCCAGAACTGATAAGGACCAGAACCAGGGGACGTCTGCAGGGACCCAAAACCGATTAAATCCTTTTAAAAAGAGAAGGATTTTGGCAGCAAACTGTCAGACTCTTCAGACCTGGCCCCTCTCTGTCTGACCACTTAAAACAGGCAGCTGCTTGCTGCCCAAGGCTCTGCCCGATTGATCTCCGAACAGAAGTGAGATCCTTCATCGCGTGAACATAAGCAGAAGCGCCAAGAGCTGACCCGGACTGGACCCAGGCCTAACCTCAACTGCGGGCCCACAGACTGACTTCGAGTTTGGTTCGGTAACTTCTGCACCCTTCTGTTATCTTGTCTGCTGTGTGGCTTGTCTCGTGTCCTGCTCTGTGTGCTGTGTAAGAAGCCAAGTTTAATCACATGGTGAAATGTCACTGAGTTTGGAATCCCGAACCGGCTCTGTATCTGTGATTTAACTTTGCTTTATGACTGAATAAAGCTGACGCTGTGGAAAGACACAACTCGTGTGAGCGCCTTCGTGGCGTGCTCATGACCACCAGCCTTCCACTTTCAGAATAAACCCCATGTTTGCTCTTTTTACATATTTCGGGCCCACTTTGCTAAGATTTTTTAGGATACTTGTGTTTATGCTCATGAAGGATATTGGTCTGCGGTTTTATTTTTTCGCCACGTCTTTGGTTTGGATTTTTGAGTAACACTGGTTTCATAAAATGAATTGGGAAGTGTCCCCTAAGCTTCTTTGTTAAAGAAGAAACCGTAAAATTTTTATTATTCCTTCCTTGAATGTCTAGTGGAATTCGCTAGCGAGACTTCCTGGGTCTGGTGTTTTGTTTGAAGAACCTTAACTAGAAATTTAATTACTTTAATAGGTACAGAACTAAGGTTTCAGCACGAGTCTCCCGCATATCTGCCACGTAGCCATGAAGATTATTTTGAGCTAAAGGTGATCAAAACCCAAAGGAATCAGAAAAAGCTCTTCACCATTCTCTCAACTGCCTAAATTTACATGGGAAAGGGGGCCTGGTAACCAGGAAGAGAGCTATTACCAGAGATAACTGGTTTACCTGAGAAACTTTGGCAGATAAAAGGGAAACCTTTATTGTCCAAACACCTCCTCTGCCTTCTTGTGAACAGCCCTCCTCCCCTTTGTCTCCCCAGGCCCCCACCCCTCCCCACCGCTCAGGCAGTTACATAAGCTTCAATCGCCCAGCTGCCTCGCGAGTCTTCCTATCTTTATGGGGCTCACGTACATAATTAAACTTGGTTTTCTCCTGTTAACCTGTCTTATGTCATTGTAACTGTTTGACCAGCCACAGAAGCTAGAAGGGTAGAAGTAAAATTGTTCCTGTACACCAGTACTTTTCCAGCAACTTATTTAAGTAGGCTCCACATCCAGCATGGAGCCCAACGTGGGGCCTGAACCCATGACCCCAAGATTGAGGCCCAAGCTGAGATCAAGAGTCAGATTCTCAACTGACTGAGCCACCCAGCACCCCTAATTACCTAGTTCTTAAGTGAGCTGGATCTTACCGTTCTTTGTGAATTTTCTGAGACCTTATCAGTTGAATTCAGATGCTGCTCCCCACAACCACCCCCAAATGATAACACGGATCAAGGGTGTAACACCTGTGCATGAGGGGCTAACTCATTAGGCCTGGTTCCTAAAGCAGCTGGTGGGGGGGGGGGAGGCACGAGGGCCTCACGGAAGGCTGTAGGAAGCAAAAAACAGGAAGGAAAGTTTTGCATTTACTTTTGGTTTCCAGGGGCTGCTGCTTCTGCTCAATAAACAATCTTTTCCCTCCAAAACCTTCCATCCCCTCATGGACAGCATTGAATTCATGGTGGAGCCCCCTTGACTCCGCAGTCAAAACCACATCTCCTTTCAGTTAGCGTCCTGCGTGGGCCCTTGGGAATGACAGCATCCCACTCTTCTTTCATTCGGGACACAGTGAGTGACAACCAAGGTGCCATGTGAAGGGCTGGTTTCAGTCCCGTCTCGCTGCTCAGCCTCTCCACATTCCTGAACAGATAAGAGAGGGGCGTGCCCTGCCTCCCCCTTCTCACCCACCACCGCCCATAGGACAAGGGCCTTGTTACAGGATCCTGAGGGGTCTGCCAAAGTCCTCCTGCCTGGCCTGCAGGGTTCTCATTTTCTCTTCCAGAAGCCATGTCTGGTTAGCATCCCATCTTCATCCCCCAAACTGTCCAGAACTGCACAGGGTCTCCGATTTTACCCGACTTGCAAACCAGCAAGCCAGCTTGTTTCACGAATGCGGCCAGAATGCACGCGGCTGCGCAGCCAGAGGCAAAGGACAGAGGAGTCACGACAAAAGCAGCAGCCGGGCCTCATGTGCGTTTGCACTGACTCCCCGTGACCTTCCCGCCCCACGGGCGATGACTGCAAACACGGGGCATCATGCTGCAGGGGGATCTGAGCTTGCTGCACTCACAGCTTTTACGGGCAGCAGAAGCAAGGCTGCTCCTTCTCCAGGAGGGCGCCACCTCATCCCTCGAGGTTAACACCTGCCAATACAACGCGGAAAGTGATTCTGCATGGTCAGAGCCTTGCACTCTTCCCAGGTCCTCAGCGCCATGCTGGACGGCCACCCGACACAATTCTTTCTCTGAATCTTCAAGTTACATAGATTTTCAAGGTGGCTGGCCAGAATGAGGTACACTAACTGTCCATACAGCAACCCATGTCTGGTGGGACTAGCCATGAATGACCGCTGGGAACATGCCCATCTCCCTTTCCTGCTGCCAGCGGGCACAGCGGGAGAGGGACAAGCCTCCAAATTCCTTAGGACTCTTCCAGACCCTGTAAGTCACGGATTCTAGGTATTTACTTAGTCCTCTAGAGCTGAAGGAACGGCTTTATTCTTCCCAGGAATCAGATAGTGGGTCATGGAGTAATGGTCCCAGACTCTTGTCCTCTTCGTCCTCTAAGTGGATAGAGCTTCCTCCACTCGCACATTCCATCTCCAGCCTCATTTAAAAACTCCTGGACGGGGCAATAAAATAAAATAAAATAAAATAAAATAAAATAAAATAAAATAAAATAAAATAAAATAAAATAAAATAAAATAAAATAAAATAAAATAAAATAAAATAAAATAAAATAAAATAAAATAAAATAAAATAAAATAAAATAAAATAAAATAAAATAAAATAAAATAAAATAAAATAAAATAAAATAAAATAAAATAAAATAAAATAAAATAAAATAAAAACAAAACTCCTGGGCATTTACTTTTCACCAACCACCATCTGCATACTAATGGCTCGCAAATCTGCATCAAAGACCTGGCACTGCCAGCCCTCCAGGCACTTACTACTCGTCTGCTGGGTAGTCCCATCCGGAGGCCCCGTAAGAAATTCAGGTCTTATATGTGTCACTAGAAGGATGTCCCTCTCCTCTCCTGCTGCTCTGCCCTAACCATCCCCCTCCTGGCTCCTGTTCCATGTATGGGGCCATTTTCCACCAAGCGGAGACTTCCTTTCCCCAGTAGATGTCTGAAGATTTTTTCCTCCACAAAAATGTTTCGAATAATTCAAATCCCTTGAATCAGTGTCGTCTCTTGCTTGAAAGATCTGCAATGCTGCAATTTTAGTCACTTCCTCTCGTCCCAGGTCCCCTCGAATCCACTCTCCCACTACCATCTACCAAAACTATCATCTCGCTCACGCCGCGCTCCTTCTCAACACTCTTCAGAGACCCATTTCGACTGGAAGCATATACACCCTCTAGCATGTAAGAACGGGTCTCTACCATAAGCCTCTACTTTCACCTCTTCTCATCTCTCCCTGGAAAATCACGACCGACAGAAACCAAGCTGCTGTTTCTGTGACTCTACTGCACCTCTCACACTGTGTCTTTTCCTGGAACTGTTTGCACCACTTTCATTATGAAAGCACCCTTAATCATATCTTTTCTCTTTACATTTCTACTCAGCCTCTAATCCAGAAATCCTCTTGGATTTTCAAGGCAGAGACAACTTTCCCTCACTTATTCATACCATATTATAATAGGCAATTCAGACATTTACTATATACACGTGTATATACATACACAAGTATTTGAAATTAAACTCTTATCTACACGTTTGCCTTCCTAACAAGACTGAGCTCCTGGAACACAGGGTGGTATTTTATATTTCTGCATCTTACTTCCAGCCCAGTGTCTGGCCCCCAAGTAAGTACCCAATAATGTTTGTTGAACTCTTCCGGATGAAAGAGCACTGCAGTGAGTGGATCCTTGAGGTAAGCTGTGACTATCACTTGTATTTCATTAGCCAGTATCCTCGCCATTGAATTAGACATTGGTATTAGCCAAGAGTAAGTACAGACAACCTTCTTCTCCTTTAATTGTTTATAAAAACCTTTTGGCTCACAGATCACCTTAAACGTATGATGAATGTAGAGAATGCTTTAATAAATACATCTGCCTCTGAACATACACACCGAATTTTGTATGAAATTCCAGGAAGGTCATGTAACTCTTGCCCTCACCCTTTCCAATGTGTATGCAGGCTCTCCGCCGTGAGTTGTTCGGTAGGACTGGTATCGATACAAGGATCAGTGTGCAATAATGGAAGACAGCATGCATATGCATGAATGAGGAGTCCTGAAAGAAGGCTTAAAATAGATACAGAGGGTCCTCTTTCAACTTTTGGTGGACAGTTGGTGGGGACATGGTGAAAGAAGAACTATCGGGTTCCTACCTTGAGTGTCTCCGTCCATGTTCATCAGAATCACTGCTGCTCCCGAATATTACCATGAGATGCTTCCAGGGCCTCCACAGTGTCCACCAACGGCCAGAGTGGTGCTGACTGGGGTAGACAATTAAACGGGACAAAAGCCCTAATCCTTTGAGGAAAAAACAGTGTTCTAATGAGGAGAGTTTGAGTTGTTACAGGACACTCTGTGGTGAAAGGACATAATCCAAATATGTGGATTTATGAGGGCAGGTCAGTCCCTCCTCTCCTTTTGGAGCCATTCCTTCCTGCTTTTCTATTCCACTGATTCTATCCCCATCGAGTATTCCCACTCTTAGTGAATCTTTCTCCCCAACAAGTAGACATACTTAGATATCCCATTAACAACCTGCAACAACAACGGTAAAAATAACAACAGAAAAAAACCCGGACTCCAAACAAAACATCTTGACTATAACCTTCCTCTAGCTTTTACCCAGTATCTTTTCATTCCCAACCAAACTTCTGTAAGAAATAACATGAGTCTAAATGTCCACATATTACCTTTTCACTTTCCATTCACCCCTAAATAGACCGCAATTTATCTTGCATTCATAGGAGTTACACTGAGACCAATCATGGCACAGTCGCCAACTAGCCTTCAGTTGACCATTTACACAATTTTTCAGCTGGGTGTCTATAATGCCATTCTATAAAAATTGAGATAACTTTGGCTTTAAATATCTGAAAACTCAAGACGAAGTAATTTATAAAGAAAATATTTTACCTCACATAACTTCACCACATCCCTTAAATAAGGGGTCCCGATCTATGGAGTCTCCACAGCTGATTACTCATCAGCTCATAAATCATCAAGGGCTCAGCTGCTTTCCATGTTCAGACTTGATGCTCATCAAGGTTTGTGTGTATGTCTGTGCGTGTATGTGTGTGTGTGCACGTGTGTGGCAAGAGCAAAATCACACATGCCAACGTCCACCCAAAGCAGGGAAACTGATTCTCCCCACACATCTTTGACAGCCTGCACACCTTTCCCAGAAATCTTCAAGCACCCCCTCCTAACACAGGTCACATGGCCGCCCAGATCAATGACAAAACCACGGGAGGAAGGACCTACGGATTCCTAGGGATTTCTAAATAGGAAGATCCTACTTGGCCGCTGGTCCTACGACCAACCCATATGTGACTCCGTCTCACTAGGAAACGGAGCACTGCGGTGGGCCTACCCTAATCGGAATTTTCCCGGTTCACGTAGAACCGGGATGACCGAGTTCTGCCAGCAAGGGGGACAGGGCATGATGCCTGTCAGGCAGACAATCACTAAGGCCTGCGGGACACTTCATACTGGATTTTCTGCTTATCCTTCCAATGTTGTGTTAACAGAGTAGCTCAGGCCCCTGTCCGGTCCTTTTCTTCCTCCCAGCTGTGGGTCTGTCTCCCAACTGCAAGCTCTTCGCTTTGAGAAATCTACTTTTCTACCACAGATGACGCACCTGTGCTCGAACCGACATCCGCCTGGGGCAGAGGCCGCGGCGCCTCTCCGCGAAGCGCCCCGCGGCCAACACGCACACCCGTACTCACACGCACGCAAGGACACAGATACAGACAGCTGTGCTCCTTCCAAATCTTTACTTGGTTTTTTGCTTCTTTGAGCATCTGTTGTCAGCGCGGAGGAATGCTCTTCATGCCGTCACACAGACACAAACACAGACACAGCACCACGTCCACAGCTCCAGTCCCGGGGCGCCCCTCCGGACGCTCACTTGTACGTCTTCATGTGCCACAGCCCATCGTTCAAGTAGTGGATGTTCTCGATGCCGATTCCCTTGTTGACCTTCTCGATGTCTTCGGCTGACATCCTCATGACGCCGACGCACAGCGCGTGCTGCTTGCCCTCGGCCATGATGGCCACGACCGTGTCCACCGCGGCGGGGTACAGCTGCGCCCCCGGGGACGTCAGGCCGGGACACATGATGTTGGCTCCGCTGAGCACAAACTTGATGGCTCCCTTGTCCACCTGCTGGTGCGGCAGGATGAAGGGGTATTTGTGAAGGAGCCTCAGGGTGGGGTAGAAGGGCCCCTCCCTCTGTCTAAAGAACAGTAACTCTCCGTTGACCGTAAGGATCTCTATGTGCTCGTGGCAGCGCACGATTTTGACCGGATCTTTCTTGGGCAAGATTTGATTGAGCCACGGCTCGATACCCGGAAACTGCTCTATCAATTGGTTCTTAATACCCTTAATAACTGAGGTTTTCAACTGGATGCAGTTGGATACATTTTCTTTTTCATCAAATTTCTTGAACATGATCCAAGGCGAAGGGGGCGCCCCCAGCGAAGAGCCCGAGTTGGAAAGATTTGTGGAAACGCCGAGGGTCCGGCGGAGGCGCTTACCGGAGGAGGGCCGGCAGGGACGGTCGCGGCGGCTGTCGTTAACCGGAAGGGAGCGCGCTTTACGGCTCCGCGTGAGATCTACTTCCGCCCCTGGGAGCGCGATTCGCCTCCCGCGGGGTTTGGGGGGTAAAAGGGGCGGGACTTGAGGAAGAGGAGCGGGAAGCGGGTTTCCTCTCGCGGGAAGAGAAGAATAGAAGGCGCCTGTTATTTTTACTTTTGTTATTGGTAAGCCGAATGGTCGTCCCTGCAGTTACCCACGCCGGAAGCCGGGGAACAGGTGCGGAGAACTGGCTTGGGGAACAAGTGCGGCTCTTCTGCGGAGCACAGGCGCCGCGAGGAGCCCAGTCCCTATCGTTACCCCGATTCTCCCTGTCTCACACTCTGCGTCTCCGCCTCGCTCTCTGACACGTCCGGCTCTGGGACGTGTCATTGCAGACATCTGCCTGCCGCCTGTCACCCCTGGATGCAGCCCTCTCCCTTCTGGGTTCTCTCCGCCTGAACCAGGGGGCACAGGAGGAATGCAAGATTTTTCCTGTCCTCTTCAAGACATCCAGACTCCGTTTGTTGCCCAGGATATGGTTTCCCCTGGCGAACGTCCCGAGTGCTCTTGAAAAGAATGTGCATTCTGCTTTGTTTGGGTTCAGTGCCCTGTACATGCTGACTGTCCCACTGGTGGATGTTTTCTGTCCACGTGTTCTATCAATTGCTAGCGGAGGATTGAATATGGAAGTCACCCAGTTAATTAGATTTTATCCATGTAGATTTTGTATGTCATCCTAAGAAGCATGAGGCCCCTGAAGGCAGGAACTGTGTATTTTTTAAAGACTTTATTTATTTATTTGAGAAAGAGCGAGAATGAGCGGGGTGAGGCAGAGAGAGAAGCAGGTTCCCGGCTGAGTGCCGAGCCGGGCAAGGGCTCTGTCCCAGGACCCTGCGATCATGACCAAAGACAGATGCTTAACCAACTGAGCCACCCAGGTGCCCCAAGAATTGTGTGTTTTATTTCTGTATTCTTTCACCGCTAGGTGAATCTCTCCAATGAATACATACATAACTTTGGAAAGCCTACCCTGCAGCAGAAATTGTAACAGGTGCTGGATGTACAGTGAAAAGATAACATATTTCCACATTCTTGGGAGCTTACAGCACATCAGGGTGATTATATATATATATATATATATATATATGTAAATTTATGAAATTACATATATGTGTATAAGTATAACTAATATATAGAATGCATGTGTATTATATGAACACAACCTATGTATCTATTATAGGGAATTGGCTCACACAATTATGGAAGCCCAGAAGTCCCAACATCAACAGTCAACAACAATCTGGAGACCCGGGAGAGCCAATGTCATAATTCAGTCTGAATCCAAGTATGAAGGCAAGAGAAGACCAATGTCCTAGGTCAAAGGCAATCAGGCAAGAGGAATTCCTTTTTACTCAGGGGAGAGTCAGCCTTTTTGTTCTGTTCAGGCCTTGTTTGAGGCCTGTCCACATTAGGGAAGGTAATCTGCTTCACCAATTAAAATGTTAATCTTATCGAGAAACATCCTTACAGAAACACTCAGAACAACATTTGACCAAATATATGGGCACCCTGTGGACCAGTCAGGTTGACACATAAAATTAGCCATCACAAGGGTAGACCATCTTAAATGAGGCAGGAGAGCAGCATGTTGGTGTGTCCTGACCCAGAACCCAGGATGAATCTTGCTCCATCATTTACTCGTTTGAAATCCTGAAAGTTACTGAACTCGTATATGCCTCAGTTTACTCATTACAAGAGTGTGGTTAACAAGAATACCCATCTCCTGGGGATAGGGTGGAAAGTGCTTGAATTAGAATAATTGGGTTTTAAGTATTTCATGTAGCTATAATTATTAAATTAACATGAAACCAGTTACATGATTGTTTTAATACTCTCTTCACACAGGGCATAGTACAACTGGCCAGACTTGAGCTTTCCTATTTGTGGCTGAGTCTCTGATACGCCTCCCTGAGATTTCACTCCAATTACTTTGATCCCATGAAGAGTCACGCATTTCCAGTTAATATACGAGCAGCAAACCTTGTCTATTATGTATAGATGTATGTGCTTACCCCGATAGGATAATTCTTTTTCTTGGGTTTTACGGTTGTTCTGTTGTTCTTATTTGTGAAGTCAGTGCTGTGTGAGCAGCATAAACCAGATGTAGAAACTCAAGGGAGGAAAAGTCATTAATGGCTAACACGATCAGGTGACCTGTCTGTGGACGACTAGTAGCTTAATCAGAACTGATTTGACCTGAAACCTCTATCAGAGGAATGCCCAAAGGATTTTTTTTTAATGAAGTTATTTTACAGAAGGGACTGTAAGAAAGTTTACTCTGAATTTCCATAGTAATGAAAAATCTTTTTTGAAGTTAATAATCATTTTTATCAGAAATCACAATCTGTACGCTGGCATCTACCATGAAAAGGATGCTAAGTACCCGTTTCTCCTTCAATTCTTAAAAAATTGAAGTTGAAGTTTAAAAATGAAAAACCTGTATTTTAAGACTTTCTAAAATCTACCTTTTCTAAAATCTATCTTTTCTAAAATCATGGAGCCTGGGGGTTAAGTGTTGGTTGGTTAAGTGTCTGCCTTCAGCTCAGGTCATGATCCCAGGATCCTGGGGTCTAGTGTCGTTGGACTCTCTGCTCAGTGGGGAGTCTGCTTTTCCCTCTCCCTCTGCCCCTCCTCCCTGCCTGTGCTCTCTCCTCCTCTTTCTCTCTGTCTGTCTCCCTCTCAAATAAATAAATGAACCTTAAAAATAAAATAAATCAAATCATGGAACTTGGTTCTTAAACTTTTTAGAGGAGTCTAGGTCTTTAAGGGTGACTCACATCAATGTAGGAAAAAATACGATACACAAATGTTGCTTTGAACAAACGAGCATGTTAAAACATTGAAACATACTACCAACTTATTAAATAATTTACAATCAATTGAAAATTAATTAACTATGGATTTTTAGAAGGAGGAAAATTATGACACAATCTAAAGTCAGATTGATTTTCAGGCCGAGGCTGTACTACTCCCTAAGTTCTGTCAGCCTCCCCCAGTGTCGCTTTATTTCCATGGAATCTGAAAAATACTTCACAAGGTATATGGCGTGGTTACCAGGAATTAAAAAAATACAATATACAAAGGACTTATCTAATAGTAAGACACAGAATAAGTACATTTACTAGTGTTTCTTTATTTGCAAAACACCCTTTGTGTGGTACTAATAAGGCCTAAGATTATAGTATATATGTGAAAAATTTTACAGAAAATGTAGCTTTAGATAAAGCTGCTCAAATAGTCAAGAGATACCGGAATTGTTTTGTATTCGGAATCTCAAGGGAGTGTGTAATCGAGACACAGTGATGACGTGGCGAAGTTAAAGTGAGAAACCTGAGTGAGAAAATTGCTCAGGTTCCTCAAATCTGCAAAATTGGGAGTGCGGTTCACACACCTGAGTTGTCCTGTTTCAAACCTTTTCACCTGCGTACAGCTGTGTCTGCATTTTGAGGAGTGACCACCAGAGGGCAGCAGAGCCAAGCTGAAGTCCGCCCGCAGGTTCCCCCCCCTTAATTGATGCTGTATTAGGAGTATTCTCAACTAATAGCTGTATTAGGAGTATTCTCAACTAATAGGTAACTATTTTTTTAACATACAGTTATTTTTCCTAAATAAACCCATTTCTACAATTACAAGACATTTCCCAAGTTCAGGTGAAGCACATTCTAAATAGTCATCTACTTGACTTATAATTTGTGACTTTTCTCTAATTTTTTATAAATAATCAACAATAAAGCAATTATTTCTAAAATGCTGTCTATTAAAAAAATACATGCTACCCCACATTATTGGCTTTCTCAAAGAAATACAAACTTCCAGTTTTAGAATAAGGAAGTCACAGAGATGACAAGTAGCGTAGGCAATATAATTAATCATATTGCTAATCATATTGTAATAGTGTTTGGTGACAAATGGGGACTATTCTATCGTGATGAGAACTGAGTAATATATCGAATTGTTGAATCATGTCGTACACCTGAAGTTAATGTGACACTATGTTAATTATACTTCAATGTATAAAATACCTCTTTCCACATTGCTTCAATTTATGAACTATTTTTAAAAATTAACAAGTTAGGCATATCGTAAAAATAATCTCACGACACCCAAAATGTTTTTAATGACGTCCTCCACCTCATCGCTCCATTCCCCAGGTAACACTGCTAAGTTTCTCAGGCTCCAGTAAGGTTCTCTGCGTAGCAGGCATGCAGATGAACAGGTGGGACGTGTGCTCCCATGGGCATGCGCAGAGGGGCTCTCGTTTCCAAAGCAAACCCCACAGGAGGGTTGAGCCCTGGTCTGGGTGGCAGAACCCTCCCTGCTTCTCTGAACTCTGACCACCGGATGTGCCCCGGGGCCAGTTCCTGCCTCTCCTGGCCTCAGTTTCCCGATTGTCTGAGGAGGGCAGGACACAGAACCGCGTGACCTCCCCCTTGGTGGTGTGGATGCAGCCTGGGCTTCCAGCCCCTGGATGGGTTTGGTGGGGTGCACTGTGGGATGCCCAGGGCCTCCCGCCTACATGCAGACTGGAGGGCACCCCCTGGGGTGGCCCAGCTTTGTGCCCACGGACAGCACATGCATTAGACCCCGCCTTGCCGCGTGTGTGCGCATTCAATGCACCAACGGCTGCAGACCCGGTGGCAGTGAGACCTCACAACCTCTACCACCCCCAAGCCGCCCCAGCCCGGCCAGGTAGGCCAGAGACCAGAGTCCGGGAATACCTCCTGCCCTGCTCTGCTGGTCCCCAGAGCCACCACTGGGGCCAGCTCCGTGCACCGCTGGGTCAGGAAAACCCGAGTCCGTGCAGGGAGGAGCTCAGGGAGCCCCTCCCCCCTCTTCCTCTGCACCTCCTCTCCTTGTCTTCCTGACAGGGCCCAGGGACACAGATCCAGCCCCTCCCTCACTGGCGTAAGAGGGGAAGGAGGGGGTCCCCACGGGACAGGTGCGCGAGTGTTGGGGTACTTACTGTTCCTAGGCGGCCCTTCCTGGGCACTCAGTGAGTTTACCCCATTTTAGATGAGCAGGGGCACTAAGCGCTCAAGGTCACTCAGGTGACCAAGTGCGGCAGAACTGAAGCTCCCAGAGCTTGCCTGTCACAGGGCTGCGACACGGCCCCAGATGGTAGGACCCCACAGGTGTGCTGTGCATGGGAGCCTGAGGAGCTGGTCTCTGAGCCCAGCCTGGCTGTGAGTCTGTCTTGGGGGTGCGCAGAGGGAGAACACAGGCAGGGTTTCTGTGGGGGCAAGGGCTTGGTGGGGTCCCTGGGTAAGGCGGGCTCTAGCGAGGCTGGAGTGGGGTGTTAGGGGTACACACGGGGAAGGGCTCTGAGCGGGCTCCATGCCTGGCCTTTGCCCTCTTGGTGAAAGTCTGATTCTTTAGGACAAAGGGCTCTTGGTGCAGAACAGGTTGGCATTATCAGGGGTCTTCAGCTCTGGTGGGCGACGGGCAGAAGGGACAGAGGAAGGGTGAGCTGTGCTCAGGAGGTGGCTGCAGGCCTGGGAGAAGGAAATGCATAGAAACAGAAGATTAGTGGTGGTCAGGGGGCGAGGGGCGTGGGCACTGGGACCCTTCCTGGTGGTACCAGTGTTCCCCAGTCTGCATACACAGAAAGAGCCAAGTGTCTCTGGCTCCTGAGCAGAGCTTCTGGAATCCCCCAGAGCTGGAAGCAAGCCTGGGGCACCTGGCAGAGTCTGGGTGTCTGCATGAATGTATACAGGATTTCTGTTTAGAAACAGAATGCAGAAGTCTATACAACAGATGGGTGCACAGCATATTGAATTTACTTAATGCCACTGAATTTTACAATTTAAAATGAGTAAAAGGTAAATTTTCACAGTGTGCACATTTTAAAACATTAAATCTAATAAGCTGTAAAGTATATGAAGAAGAAGAAGAAGATTTAGAAACCAAGCTGTCATCACAAGGGAGGGCAGGACAGCTCTAGCGCCAGCCCTGACACCAGTGTGCTCGGGAGCAGGTGCGCGGAGACGCCGGGTGGGCTCCACACGGGAGGGGGCGCCACAGCTGATCTGGAGACACACCTGGCCGCGGATCCGGAACTAGCCTCGGACCTGGTTCCAGAGCTGGCGCAGGAGCTGGCTCTGTCGCAGGCAGTCGTGCAAAGTTTCTAGAATTCCTCTGGTTCTGTGGCTCACCCTGGGTTCTGGCAGTGGTACCAGAACTGGGGAGGGAACTGGTGATGGGTGTGCTTCAGGGCTGGATCTAGAACCAGAGGGGGCTGTCGCTCTCGAGCGGGTCCAGATGTTGACGCTGGAGGGAGCTCTGATTCTGGAGTGGGTCCTCGCTCTATCTCCTCAGCGGGTACCAGAGCTCTGTAAGATCTCGTGCTTTGTAGCCGCCCCCCTTACTGGCTGTGGGGTGGACGTTGTCCCACCTGTTCAGCTGTGAGCTCTGAGGGTCAGGAGAGTATCTGCCTGCACACCGAAGGGGGCAGTACACAGGCGCTGAATGCATGCATGCATGCATGGATGAATGAGTGAGTCAGCTCGCTCAAGACGGCTTTGTATCTCCGGTTTTTCACATCTGTAACACACCAGCAGCTACCTCCTAGGACCGTTGGGAGGATAACACTGATGGACTACGCGTGGAAGTGCCTACTGTGTGCTAGACACTATTCTGGAGGCCTGGGAATAAAGCAGCTTTTGTGGAACTGACTGAAGCAGGGCTGAAATGAGGGCGCTCGCGTCCCGGACAAGCCGTCCAAACTCAGCTGGGAGCCGCTGCCAGGATTAACAGGTTGTCCACGTGACCTTGTCCAGCAGCTCACGACGAATCTGGGTGGGGCTGGAGGGGTTGTGGACTTGGTCTGAACACCTGAGCTACATGTGATCCCCATGTGACCATTTCCTTCATGGGTCCTCAGTTTTGCCATCTTTAAAATGGGCACGTGAGGCCATCCATTCCTGGGTTCCTACATGAAGTTTGTCTTGGTCCTATGAGACAAGAGAAGAGCTTCCTGTGATCTGTCTTCCCTCTGCTAACCCCAGGGTAGTGGTATTTGAGTCCACCGAGGGAGCTGGGTAACGTCTTCTGAGAGCCTGGCCAGGGTCCAAATAGAGGGTTAAAATGGGAAGACCAAATTGACTGGAGTCATTTTAATTGTATCAGGAAGATGCCAATTTAAGTTAATTATGTGATTAAATTTTTTAGGGAATGCGTTGTTTAGGTTACACCAAAGTACCAAATAACTCCCAGCACTTCAGGGGATTGATACCATACGGTTTGCCCGCAAAATGGTGCTGGGTGGGGAAGCAGGACTCCACCCGGTCCTTCAGCAATCCAGACTTCTTCCGTCCTGTGCCTTCACGGTGCTCTAGGACCCCACTGCCACCTGCATCCCATCAGCACGAGGGAAAGAGCATAGAGAAATGCATTTGGGAGGATTCCCTGGACCTTCATCATTTCTCACACGTCCCCTTCTCTCAAGGGTGGGATGTTTGAGGTTTTGACCCTTACACTGTGGGTTGGCCAGGATTTGGGACATAGCAATGACCTAGTCCCGGTCATCTTGGGACAAAGGCACACCTGAAACTTGAAAATTAGCTTTCTTTTTATCTTGTAACAACTTTATCGAGCTACAATCCAGATGCCATACGTTCAATCCATTCAAAGTCTACACAAGTCAGTGGGTTCTGGTACAATCAGAGTTGTGTCACCACCACCATAATATTCAAACATTTTTATTACCCACAGTGAAGCCCTGTACTCATTAGCAGTGTTCCCCCATTTTCCCCAATTCCCTCCACCCCCGGCCCTAGACAACCACTACTCTTTTGGTCTCTGTAGGTTTGCCTGTTCTAGACCATTCCTATGTCTGGAGTCCTACAATATGTGGTCCTTTGTGACTGACACACCATGCAGCTTAATGTTTTCAAGGTTCGTCCATGTTTGTAGTATTGATCAGTAAATAACTCCTTTTTATGGCAGAACCCTTTTCTGTTGCGTGAATATGCCATATTTTGTCTATCTGTTCATTAGTGGGTGGATTTTTGGGGTGGTTCCACCTTTTGGTTATCAGGAGTGATGGTGCTATGACCATGAACGTACACAGATTTTCATGTTTTCGGTTCTCTTGAGTCCATATCTTGGAGTGCAGTTGCTAGACTCGTGGTAACTCTATGTTTTCCTTTTTGGAGAACTACCTGTTTTCCAAAGGACTGCTATTTCATATTTTAATCAGCAATTTCTCTATATCCTCACCAAAACTTCATTATCTGTCTTTTTAATAATAGACATCCTTTTGCACATGAAGAGGTATCTCGTTGTGGTTTTGATTTGCATTTCCCCAATGAATAATTATTTTTAGCAGTTTTCATGTGTATGTCTTCTTTGTATGGCCAGTTGTATATCCTTTTTTTAAAGGATTTATTTATTTGAGAGAGAGTGGGGGAGGGGAAGAGGGAGAGGGAAAGAGAAAATTTTAAGCAGACTCCCAGCTGAGTGTGGAGCCCAATGCAGGGCTCGACCTCATGACCCTGAGATCAGACCTGAGCTGAAATCAGGGTCGGACATTTTGACTGCACCACCCAGGGGCCCCTGTATATCTTCTTTGGGGAATTTATCATATTTGGATCCTTCCCCCACTTTTTAAGTGGAATGTTTCTATTATTATATTATGGAGGTGTAAGAGTTGTTTAATCTACATAAATCCCTTATTAGAAATATTATTTGCAAATATTTTATCCCATTTGGTGGGTTGTCTTTCTCTTTACTGATACTATGTTTTGATCCAAAAACGTTAAATTTTATGAAGCCAGTTTATATTTTCTTTTATACTTGTGCTTTTGGTGTCCCCCCTTGAGGACGGATGTTCTATGCTCAGCAGACTCCACGTCCAGACACATTGCTGACCGTGGCCTCACCCAACAGCCTCAGACCAAGCGGACTCCATCTGACCCCGCTTTGGCGGAGATGAGGGCGCCCTCCTTCCTTTCCACTGACCAGAGGCCCATGTAGAAGCTGAGTGTACTGGATGCGTGGGTGGGGAGCTAGTGCAGTGGTCACTCCTGGTGAAGCCTTAGATGTGGTTTGAGCACTTTTTCCCTCTCTAAAGCCCCCAGCCTGACGCTCTACCCTTCCAGCAGCTTCCCTGAGCCCCTCTGTTTACCTTGCAAAAGCCTCCTGTGTTCACACAACCTCAAGTGGGTCCTGCTGTTGCAACTGGGAGCTTCCCCTGGATGGAGCACGTCCAAGGTTGTCCCTGTGCCTGGCTGAGTGGCCCTAGATGTGCTGTTTTCACTGAAAGGAAGGGGCTCTGTGCCTGGAGGGAACAGGAGGGGCCAGGTTACAGCCCTGCAGGGAATAGTTTACGGATACTGTAAGGAGTAGTCTTCTAAATAGATCTTTGAAAACTTGTACAAGAATTTCTTTTGGATAAATTCCTAGGATCAGCACTGCTAGGCAAAGGTATGCACTGATGGGACTCTGACGGGCCCGTAAGCTGTTGTCCTTCAAGTAAAAACCTGCCGGGGATGTGACCCTGTTCTCCCCACAGTGTTTACGTTTGTGCATCTCAGCTGGGAGGCGAGCACCTCTGATCTTTACACCGTGTGTGCGGTTTCTCCTTTGAACCACATGCATTTGGACTTTGTTCCTTCTAAAACATTGAGTTTTGAGAGTGTTTGAGACCACAGGATGTTAACCCTTTCCCTGGCATTGGCTTCTGAGGAATGCTTTAATGCTTACTGGTTTCTGTCTGCCTTTCCACTGGTGACATTTCCCGAGCATGTGGTTGGCCATAGAAGAGCCAACTCTTCCCTCATGGCTCCTGGCTCTTGTAGGACACTGACGACTGATAGGATATGGCTTCCGAGACGACTGACAGGTGATTTACCAAAGTTCTGTGACTTCTGTCTTGCTTGCTCTCTCCTGTGTTCCTTCCCTCCCTCTGTCCCCCCGTGTGTGTGTCTCTGGTTCCCATTGCTAAGAACCAAAAGAGGGCTCAGATCAGATCAGCTGACTTAAAAGAACTGAAATCTCGGTCCAAACTGAATCTCACCAATACCTTGTGAATGAGCTCAGACCTGGACCCTGGTCCAACAGAGCCTCAGCTGAAACCCCAGCCCAGCCTCCTGGGAGACCGTGTGTGAGGCACGCTTCAACTGAGCCAAGCCCGGATCCGAATCGCAGACACCGTGAGATAACCTTTGTTCTGGTGAGCACTAACGTAGGCTAATGTGTCTCACAGCACAGACAACCAGGATATCCTTCCAGGGTCATCTCTGGACCTGCCCTCCTCCCCCCTCCCTCCTCCCTGTCGCCTCCCCAGCTCTCTCCAGCCACTCTGGCTCCTTCTCAGCATCTCTGGCCAAATTCTCCTCTGCCTCCGCGTCTCTGCACCTGGGAGCTTCCCCTAGCACACTGTTCCCAGACTTGTGTGGGCCTGGCTCCTCTTGTCTTTCTGGTCAAGCATAAATACCACCCTGGAGGCCTTTGAGACCTACCGAGGGGCTCCTGGCTGGCCCTCCAGCGCCCTGCTTCATTTCCCTATAGCATTTGTTCTCTCTGTCTTTGTACATCTCCCACCGTGGGCGGTGAGCTCCCGGTGGGCAGGGGCCATGTGGGTCCTTTCAGCACTCACCCGAGGTGACTACAGGGGCACAGTAGCCAGATGAGTCAATGAGAGGGTCTTGGAGCGCCCTCCCGCTTCTGAGAAGCGCATCATGAAAGGTCCGTGCAGGGTCAGAATGATCCCTGAGTGTCCCATTCCTGCTCCAGTTGCTCCTTTGACCGGTGAACACGGCCTCTCCCTGGTGGTCGGCGCCAGCACTGCAGCCCCAGGCAGGAAACTAGAAATTTAAACACACCTTTGGGGTCATCAAGGCAGTGAGGTTCGTTTCCAGGCCCCAGGGGACAAAGGGGCAGGACGTGGGGTCTCCAAGGAGGATGAGAAGGACATCGGATCTTCCATGTCCCCCGATTGTCCGGCCACTGTTCTGGGGTTTCCATTTCACTCACGAAGTCTACTCACCCCAGCCCCGGCAATGACTCCGCCCACTTGCCCCTGAGGCTCCAGCAAGGCGGGTCGGTCCTTGGACCCCCGAGCAGCAGTCCAGTGCTCTGCCAAGTTCTGCACCACCCAGGTCCTCAGTCCTTAGGCCGCCCTCTACTCCCAGGGACCCCAGGGAGTAGAAAGCATTTACAGGACTTAGCCAGGTGTGTCATCGATGGGGAACCGAGGCCGACACATTTCTGGGAGCCTATGGGACCCCCGGGACCCCTGCCCCAAGCACATCAAGTTGCTGAGGAGGAAGGCCTTCCCTCTTTATTATGGAGCCCCCTCGACAAGGGGGTGGGTGCTAGTGGCTTAACCCCGGTTCCAGGCGCCTAGAGCCGCGCACGCAGGGCCCCAGACTTGTCCTCTCCCGTCCGCCCTGGGGATAGTCCAGCCCTGCCGACCCTGGGAACCTCGGAACACCAGCCCACCAGCCGGGCACTACAACCCACCCGAGGGGGCGCGCACAGGACCCTTGGCCTTGAGACCTCGGAGTCGAGCGCTTGCGCACAACCACTCCCCAACGTCCGACTTTCAGGCCTCCCGGGATGTGGGCGTGTCCCCTGGCCCGAGGGGCGCCGCCAGCCAATCAGGGCCGCCTCCCGCTGGCACCGCCCACCGCGCGCGCGGCGGCTGCTCAGAGCCGCGGGCACAGCTGTGCGCCCCGGTAGTAGTGCTGCGGCCGCGGCGGTGCTGGGAGCATGGAGCGGATCCCGGCTCTGGGCCTGGGCACCTGGCAGGTGAGGCGGCCCTCGCTCCCGGGGCGGGCGGGGTCTTTCCCGGCCGCGGAGAGGACCCGCGGGGCCACCTGCCACTCTCCCTCCCCACCCCCCGGCGCCGCCGCCCCTGCCCAGGGGCCCCCTTCCGAGCATTCGCCAGTAAATGTCTGCGAAAGCCGGGAGCAGACGGTGCCCAGGCGGGGTCGGGACGGGAGGACCCGCGGGCGCCCTGGGCCAGGTGACCTGCGTTCCAAAGACTAGTGCGGTTTGGGACAGAACTTACTTCCCTGTGCGAGCCCTGCTGTCCTCGGATTTCGTCACCGCTGTGCGGGACGTGAGACCCAGCGCTCACTGGGAGCCCTCCGCACCTGCTTGCACTGATCGCTTAGATTTCGTGCTTAATAAGAGAAGCGATTGGATGAGTCGGAATTAGCCTCGTCGACCCCTGGTCATCCGAGTGTGATTTAAGTGATTTCTTCTAAGTACTTTCCAACTCTAAAGAGCAAGGATGTAGCTCTTTATCATGGTGGCTCTCACCCTCGAGCCTCTCAGCGCTCAGCCGGTTTAAATGCTTTGACTTCCCTGCCGGCCTTCTCTGCGCAGCCTTCTGCACATGGCTCGGTGGGTGTGGGAGTCCTGTCCTGCACACAGCGCAAGGAAAACCTGCAAAAACTGTTTCACAGGCCAAAACATTCCTTTCTGTTGGACTTCAGGTGCACAGACTTGGATCAGGCTTAATCACCCTTCTGATCAGAGTCTTGTTTTTATGTAGTAATTTTCAGTAGTGTAACGTTAGAGCTACTCCCATCAGCTGTCTGTTGCCCAGAAGCGCTGCATCGACAACCAAGCACAAAAACTCAGTGATTTGTAGTTTATTACCGCTGCATGCAGGTGGGCCGCTGGGCAGCTCTGTGCTGTGTGGATCTTGGCACAGCTCACTCCCATGTCTGGGGTTTGGCTTGTCTCATTTGGGACGTTTGGGGCTGCTCCACTTGGTTCCACCTAACTCTCAGCCTCAAGCAGGCTGATGTGGGATATTCTCATGGTGATGGCTGAGGCACAGGGGAGCAGGGAAATGCACAAGGCATCCTGAAGCCTAGGCTTGGAACTGGCATCTCCGCTGCATTCTCTTGGCCGCAGTAAAACACATGGACAGCCCAGGTTCGGGGGGGGGGGGCGGGAATATAGCTCATTCTGGGTCTGTGGAATCACATTAAATCCATAGATCAGTCTGGAGAGAACTCACAACTATGGCATTAAATCTGGCTTTCTCCAACCCTAGTGTATTTCTCTAATAAATTGTCCTAGATAGATTGCATCTCTCAGTGTCTCTTCATCTGGTTATATATACAGCTTTCCCTTCATTTGTTGGAATTAATGCTGGGTACTGGACATTCTGTGACACTACTGGAAATGAAACTTCTCTGCGGTTATGTCTTCAGCTCATTCGTTGTCGATGCATAGAAACACAGTCTTCTCAGGGCGGCTGGCTGGCTGAGTCGGTGGGGCGGGGACTCTTGATCTCAGGGTCAGAAATTCAAGCCCCATGTTGGGTGTGGAGCCTAGTTAAAAGAAAAAAAAGAACAATCTTCTTTGGTATATTCAACACATTTCCAGCCACTTTGCTAAAGTGTCGGATTGTTCTCTTCATTTGCCTATAGATTCCTTTGGGCTTTCTACATAAATCATCATACCAGCTGCAAATAACGCCACTTTCATTTCCTTTTTTCCAGTCCTTAAGTTTCACATTGCTTTTTCTGAGTGGCTTGTGGTGGATAGGGCCTCCATTACCATGGACATTCTTGTTTTGTTCCCCATCTTAAAGGGAATGTTTCTGATACATGTTTAGGATGATGTCTGCCCCTAGGTTTTTAGGGCTCTTTTTGTTCTTGATTTTTTTGTTATCGTTGCTGTTTTAAATGTGGGTATTCCTTACCAGGTTAAAGAGTTCCCTTTTGCCGTCGTTTACTAAGACTTTAAATCAGGAATGGGTGTTGAATCTTATACAACATTGATTGACATGATTTATTTTTTAATCTATTAATGTGAATTATTATAAATTTCCTAATATCAAACCATCCTTGGTTTTCTCAGATAAACTCAATGTGGGCGTAGTATGTTCTTTTTCCATAATATATTCTTGCATCCAATTTGCTGTTATTTTACTTAGGGTTTTTGCAACTGTAATTCATGAGTGAGATGAATGTGTCTGCTTTTAATTCCAGGGATATGCTGGCTTAGTAGGATGAATTGGGAGTATTCTTTGTTTTTCCCTTCTCTGGGAGATTTTGTGTTAAATTGGGATGATTTCGTCCTTCAAAATTTTGTAGAACTGTGTGTGTGTTTAATTGCTCCATTTAAAAAATAATTGTAGGACAAGTCAGCTTTTACTTCTCAAGTAAGTTTTTCTAGGGATTTTCCCCATTCTTTTCATCTTTCCAAATTGTCAGCTTATAGTTATTGGTAATATTTTCTAAGATTTTGGGTCTCTGTTTAATCTGCATGACGGTTTTTCATTCAGGTCATTTAAAAAAAAAATTGGTCCCATCAGTCTCATCAGAAGTTTGTCCACCTTACTAAGGTTTTTCAAAGAACTAGCCTCTGGCTTTGTTGAGCTTCTCTATGTCTGGACTGGATGTTCATTCTTGTTTTCAAATTTTCTCTTTCCTTCTAATTTCTTGGCGGTTCGTTTCCTGTCTCGAGATGGATGCTTCTTTAGCTTTCAGCGCCTCTGAGTGTGCAGCTCGTCACGCGAAGACCATTACACACAGTGCATGGGGTTCTGCAAAGGTCAAGCGAGCAGGTGCCTTGTGAAGCATGAATCCCTTTGGGAAGGCTCAGCGCAATGTGTCGTGAGCCCTCCCGGGCTTCTTCCCTGTTCCAGTCCCTTTGCTTGAGCAGCCCCGTTCACAGGGGGTGTTTTCCGAACTTGCACAATTGTGATGGAATCCATACTGTGCCTGTGGGTTTGGGGAGATGCTCACGGGTGGTGGCTTATCTTCGGGTGAGTGTACACCTGTTACCTTTACCCTCGGACTTCTGGTCTCGTCGGGTAGAGGGTGCGTCCACACCTTCTTGTATCTCAGTTACTGTTACGATTCCTCCTCCATTTCTTTATCCTCTGTTCGTTCAGGAAGCCTAGCGTCTGGCTCTGTTATTTGCAGGCACTAAAGATACCTGTAGAGTTTTCCCCAAATAAGTAAAGGAGTTGGAACTTAGATTGTGTCTAAATCCTTTCTGACTCTGACGTTCCCTAATTTCAGTGCTGACTGACACTTGCGCCATTCCGTGACCTCCTCACTTTGGCACCGTTTGAATCTACACTTTAGGGAGGAGTTGGGGTCCCCTGGATGTGGGTGGATTTCTTCTGCGGTGCTCTTTCTGCAGGCGGCTCCAGGACAAGTGACGGAGGCGGTGAAATTGGCCATCGACGCCGGATACCGGCACTTCGACTGCGCTTACTTGTACCACAATGAGAGTGAGATCGGGGACGGGATCCAGTGCAAGATCAAGGAGGGCGTGGTGAGACGCGAGGACCTGTTCATCGTCAGTAAGGTAGGTCTCCACACACGGGGCGAGCAGGGCGTCGAGCACGCGGGGCCTAGTTAGCAAGACTGCTGACCCGGCCTCGGGAGGGTTTTCTAGCCTCCCAGGAGCTGACAGCTCAGTTCGTCCTGGAACCAGACCTGACTACACTTGGGCGGCTTTGTGCACGTGCTGGGAATGCGGCAGGTGAAGGCGTCCGGGACAGGGTGACAGGCAGAGGGGACAGCTTGCACAGAGGCAGGAGACGTGGGACAGCACCTTGGGGACAGGGACCTAGAAGAAGCTTGGTGTTCTCGGATCAGAAAATAGCAAGCAGCGGAGTCCTAAGAAACGAGGCGGGAGCAGGGGACAGACCAGACACAGAGGCCTGAGTGCCTTTTAAGGGCCTTACTCTTTTTCCCATAGACCAAGGAGCACAGTTGAAGGTCTCTAAGTAGGGAGCTTATCTTCTACAGCAGCGAGACTTGTGTCCTATCTAGACAATTGCAGCCCCTGAAAGGAGCATGCATGTGGGCAGGAGGCAGAAGACAGGAGACGTTGAGGGCCGTGTGGGTGGGAGAGGAGGGCGGCCCGGACTTGGACAGTGGGGGACGGTGGAGGAGGGAAGAGGGAAACCACCGTGCGGGCCGCTTAGGGGCAGACCCAGACAGCAGAGTTCAAGAACTCCTTTGCTTTGGACTTTGAAGCGGAACGTTAAGACTGTGAGGCCAGGAGCCACAGGCCCTCCTTCCAGCTGTCTCTCACGAGCTCAGAGAGACTGGGTCAGTCACTGGATGGCGCAGGGTCACAGGGTCATTGCGTATAAAGCAAGACTCTGGATTTGGTCATCTGAGTAGTTGCCAGGTCCGATGCCCCTAATTGCAAGATTTCCTGCTGTTTCTGTAGTAGATTTGCTCTTCTGTTTTACCCTCCGATGACGTCTGTAATTCTTCGGTGCTTCTAACGCTGGAGCAGAGGGCGGGTAAGGGAGAGGCCTAGGTATGCACCTGGCTGGGGAGCAGAAGTCTCTCCTGCTACTCCAGGAAGGGAGGTGGGTGCCGGGATTGCTGAGGCCAGCCCCGGAATCAGGGGACATTTGCTCCTGAGTGCATCAAAGCCAGCGGGGCACGTGTGCTCATCACTCTTGACGTTTGGAAAAGTCATGGAAATATAATTTTTAAAAAAATCACTTTATATACTCACCATCTAGAGAGTCCTGTTGCTAACAATCTATTTTTAATTTTTTTGTTTTTCTTCGTTCTGGTCTATCCACTGTGTTTACCGTGTGTTGCTACATCTTTCATGCCTCTTTCTTGTACTTGTTTCTGTGTTTTCTCTTGCTGCGTCCGAGCCTTCGGATTGGCTCCCGTCACAGTTAAATACCAAACAGTGTGACCGAAGTAACGAGAGGCAGAACCAGTCGTGGGTTTCCGACTTAAGAGAGGGCGGGGAGGGAACTACCCAAGTCAGTCCAGGCCGGTGGATGTTCGCTCGCCCACCTAACTTAACTAACTGCTCGAGTATGAGCCCTTCGTCCCCAGGACCTTCAACGCGGAGCTGACGGAGGTGGGACACACAATGGAGAATTTCCTCTGAGTTTTCCTCCTCCCCTTTCTGCTTACGGGCTCTGGCTTGGGTTTAGTTTGGCTTTGGTTTGCTTTCGGTCCCGGTGGATTCAGATAACCAGATGCCCCCCACCCCCATCCCAGAGTACACGGGGCCGCCAACTTCCCTTGAGTAGGACTCAGGCAGCAGAGGCCAGTTTTGGAGATCCCTCCCCGAGTGAATCCTGGGACCATCTGACAATAGTGTCGTTGCCATCTGCTCTTGGATGTTGTGTGTCTTCCTGACACTGGGTTTGTGGGGCCAAGGGGCAGAGGTCATGTTACCCCCCGGCAGCTCTGGTGCACCAGCCATAAGAAGTCCTTGGTGAAAGCAGCGTGCACCAGGAGTCTGAAGGCCTTGAAGCTGGATTACTTGGACCTTTACCTCATACACTGGCCCATGGGGTTCAAGGTACGAAAGGTGCTCGTGGCACCTTGCTTTCTGGTCACGCCCGTCGGGTGGTGCAGGGAGCGTGGGCCAGCCACAGGGCCACGTGGGCCGCAGCTCAGCAAAGGCCTGGGCTCGAGGCCCCCGCGGCCCCTGTCAGCTCCCTCCTCTGCCTCACAGCCCGGGGACGAGGACATGCCCTTGGACCGCAGCGGCATGGTGATACCCAGTGACACGGACTTCCTGGACACGTGGGAGGTGAGCCGTGGGCCGGCGGGCCTCCGGGGAGGGTGCCAGTGGGCAGGGACACAGGTGTGCGGTGTGAACGGGAGCGCGCACCTGACTCGGAAGCTCAGGCACCTGAGCGGCCGTCTGCGTCTGTCCCAGGCGGCTCCTCTCCGCGACGTCTGCTCGAGGGCTCACTGAGGCAGACCTGCTGTCGGTCTCCGCGTCGACTTGTGTTTTGATTAGAAAACATCACGCAGTCATTACAGAAATACAGAAGAGGATAAAAAGAAAATTTTTAAATCCATTTTTCCATTACGGGGTGCTACCCACCACTGCTATTCCGTAGCTGCTGATGGCCCGTCTGTAACCGCTCGTCGGAGCGATGCCCGGCAGCACGGCGAGGTTTGGGGGGCGCTGGAAGCAGCTGGAGGATGGGGTGCAGGCTTGCAGCCTGCTGCTGGAGTCCAGACACGAGGGGAGGAAGAGGCCTGGAGCAAAGCAGCGAGCATGGGAGTCGGGGGAGGGGTGCCAGTGTGGAAGCGAGTCGGGGGTTCCCGCCGCCCCGGGATGATGTGGCGTGTGTAATATTGCACACCGATGTAGGGTAGAGGAGGGCAGGGGTGAGGCCTGAGAAGCAGGTGAAGTCACAGTGAATTCAGGGAGATGCATGGGAGCCGGCCTTGGAGTACCAGGCAGAACAAGGGAATCGCACAGCCGGGGAGGAGCACCAGCCAGGCCACCCCTCACCCCATTCCTCTTATTATTTTTATTTATTTATTTATTTATTTATTTATTTATTTTAATAATAATGTTTTATTATGTTATGTTAGTCACCATACAGGACATCCCTAGTTTTTGATGTAATCTTCCATGATTCATTACTTGCGTATAACGCCATTTCTCTTAAATGGGAATCAGCGAAACAGATTAGCCAAGGGGTCTGGGCTGAGAGAGCCAGGGACCAGGGGCCCCCGCCCTTTCTGTCCCACGGCACTGCCTCTCTGGAAAACTGTGCGTTAAACTCTGGGCCATCTGTGCACGCAGCGGGGTTCTGGATAATGCTGCAGGCGGGCCGTAGCTGTCGTGCACTGACTGGTCACCCACCCGGGGCCACCCCGGACTCACGCTGACGACGTGCACTGCACCGGGTCACGCTCCCGCTGAAGCTGAGGGCCAGCAGGAGAACCTCCCTGTGCTTGGGAAGCATATGATCTAGGTGGAGAGAGAGGTGAGGGGACAGCAGTGGACGTCCTTGCCCAACACCGTGTCTACAGGTCTTTGGGGTAAGAAGATAGTAACAGCTCCACGCTGAGCGTTTACCGCGTTCCAGCCCGGAGCTTAATGCTGCGTGCGTGATTTGATGGAATCTTTAAAACAATCCTGTGGCACGGACGAGCTTGTCCCCACTTGGCAAGGGAGGACACCGAAGCTTAGTGCGGTCAGATAAACGTGCCCACAGTCCCCCAGCGAGGGAGAGGTGCAAGTGGAGTAGGCCTGGGGGGCAGAATGCCTGTGGGGTGCCGGGCGAGCCATTTAGGAATCGTGGATGCGGCCTGTGCAGCGTGAAGACGAGTCAGGGGCGTGCATTACCAGTGGAGCGGAACGGCTCTGTTCTCTTTAGGCCATGGAGGACCTGGTGGTCGCGGGGCTGGTGAAAGCCATCGGGGTGTCAAACTTCAACCACAAGCAGCTGGAGAGACTTTTGAATAAACCCAACTTGCGATTCAAGCCAATGACTAATCAGGTGAGACTTTAACAGAGGGAGTTGGCTTTTCAGCTGTCACTCGCATGTGGCTGGACGGGAAACTGAAGAAGGGGTGGGGCACACAGTGGGCATTTTTCTCCTGTGACTGCAATTGGGCGACTCAGGGAGCAGTTAGGCAGGGAGCTGTCGCCGAGGCAGGAGAGCCGCCCCAGAGGTTTGTGTGGACAGGTGCTGCCCTCAGAAGCCAGGGCAGGGGCTGAACCGGGTTTTCTCTGCGCAGAAGGGGTGAAGGGTCCCGGGGTGCCCTCCCACCTTGCTAACAGTGGTGCTCACAGCCGTGCGGGCTTCCTGGGGAAGCGCCGGGACCCCCTCCTCTCTCTCCAGCCTCACAGGGTGGGCAGCTGAAAGACCCCCACGTTCACAGACGCTCCCAGGACTTCCATGCAGGGAGCTGGCTCATGAGGAAAGGGCATTTTTCTAGCACTTTATTTTACCTAGACGTTCGCTCAAGTGTCATATCCATTTACAGAGAGCACACGTGACAGTAGCGCCTGCTAGATTCTCCTGAACGGAGCCCAGCCGCGCCCTGCATCCAGGTCTAGAAACAGCGCGACCGGCACCTGGGAGCCCCTCCACGCTCTCTTCTAGGACCACAGGGCAGCCAGTGTGCCCATGACTAACGGCAGAGTAGCTTTGGAACTTTATGCAGATAACATGGCACCTTATGTGCTCTTTTGTGTCTGGCTTCTTTCAACCTTGTACCTGTTAGATGCTTCCACGTTCACGTATGATTGTCCCTCGTGCTGTTCCCCGCGTGGGCCTCCTTTACACCAGTAGAGCGCAGGGAGCTTACCCATTCTAGCGCTGATGGGCGCGTGGGTATTTTCCGGTTTGGGGACATTAAGAACAGAGCATCACGTTCCATTTTTTATTAAAAAAACTTCCCAGCCGAAGTTTCACGTGGATACGGGAAACAGGGTCACTTGGTGAGTCTCTGCAGGTCACCACCCAGGGCAGGAACAGAACAGCCTCTGCCTTCTGGAAGCTCTTCCAGCCGCCGTCCCCACGTGAGGCACGGCTTAGTTTCCCTGCTTGACAGCGTCGCGTGCCTAGAATCTGTTCGCGTGCGTCACAGCTCCTGTCCCATCGGAGTTGGAGGCGGCTCTTCAAACCCGGGGGAGGGTTGTTGCCGCGTCTGTGGGGAGCGGAGGGGCTGGGGGTGTGTTTCCCAGTTAGGGTTCTGAGCCCCCGGGAACGTGCCCTCGGAAGGGCTTTCAGAGCCCCGCAGCTGTGTTTGCCGTGCTCCTGAGCGCGGTCCTGGAGCCCACGGGGCCTGTTGGAGCTCCCAGTTCGCCCCAAGCAAGTGTTTGTTTTCAGCCCGCCGATGCCCTGGAATCGTACGTGCAGACAGGAATCCTGCTCTCCGGTTTCTTCAAATGTCCATTAACGTCCCCCGGAGCATGTGTTTGCCACGTGACTCCCCAGCCTTGTCCGCGCACCTCACAAGTGTTGACGGGGCGTGTGCTATATGCCTAGCATATTCTAGATGTCTGGGAACGCAACAAAGTCAGGCCGAATCCGTGCCTTCGTGGACCCTACATCAAATGGGGGGAGACAGACTATGGCCCCTAAGTGCAATGTCGAGGATGTCAGTGACCCGGGCTGGAGCGGAAAGTCAAGGACCAGAGCAGGGTCCTCGCCAAGCAGGCACTGTTTGAGCGTCCAGGGAACACAGGTGTCCCTCCTGCCCATTCTCAGGGGCCTGTTGCTTCACAGGCGCGACGCTTGAGCCTGGGGACGGGTCACGCAGCTCCTCAGTGACAGAGCCGAGACACTAATGTGTGCCCTGTTTCCCAGCATACTGTTGCTCTGAATTTTTGGTAAGCTGGGATTCTCTTTGTAGATTGAGTGCCACCCGTATCTTACCCAGAAGGATCTGATCCGTTTTTGCCAGTCCAGAGATGTGTCCGTGACCGCATACCGGCCCCTCGGTGGTTCCAGGTAGGGCTGCGTCGGTGGGAGCGAGTCGTGGCTCTGGCAGGAAAGGGACGCACCCTCTGCGTGAATTTGGGTAGTTTAATAGGGGATCTCAGGAAGGACAGTGTGGGCAGGAGGTGCAGGGACCACAGGCACCTGCAGGGGGAGCTCACAGCGCCCCGCACCCTGTGGGCTGCGGGAGGGAGCTGGTGCTGGGAGCCAGAGAAGAGTCACTTTGAGGGACGGAAGCAGCCGGGAGCAGCCTCTTCCAGAGCGCTGGACTAGCGCAGGGTCCTCTGCTAGACCGCCCTGTCGGGCTGGTTCACAGACATCCCCGTCCCCACAGAACAGAGAATCTACCCGTCCTCTTTCCCCAGACCCTGAACTCTGAGCTGTGCTCCCTCCATTAACTAAGCTATGGAGCCCTCACTCGCACGCCCCGGACCAGACACCTGGAAATCCGGCCTTTCCAATCCATCAGCGACATCCACTGATCATTCTGCCGCAGAACCTGGGATCTGTCTCCTGATCTCTGTTCTTGCCATCCCTGCCTTAGTTAAGTGGTTCTCATGAGTAATTCTGCAGCCTCTTCACTCCGGCCAGATCTGCCCCATTCACGATAGCCAAAGGGAGCGTCTCAATTTGATCCAGTCACTTTCCTGCTTAAAAACTCTTCAGTTCTTGGCTTGGCCTAGGAGTCCCAACTGGTCTGGCCTCTGCCTATTTCTGGCCTCATTTGTTCCTGCAGAAAGTGTGCGCACCAACCACTTGAAACTAAGCGGGTCTCCCGGAATAGAGCGCATTCTTTCCAGTCTCTGTGCCTCCGCACAGACTGTTCTCTTTACCTAGAGATCTGTTATCCTTCTTTTTTTTTTTTTAAATCTGGCAAACTCTAACTTCTAATATATGGTTTAATTCTGCGTCACCTCCTCCAGGAAGCCCTCTGGACTCTCCATATTCAGGTTTTGTCCCTAGCCCTCGTCACACTGTCTTGTCATGAGTTCCTTTCCCCACTTGTCAGAGCGGCTTGAGTGCAGGGACAGCATGTGATTTGTGACTCTCTGCCAGCCCCTGCCTCAGTGCCTGGGACAGACCAGGGGCCCCGGGAGGACTAGAAATATTTGACCTGATTACCTGTGTGTGTCCCATGGGAAGCAGGCACAGGTCTTTGATCTTGGTAGCAGCGAGGCAGTTGCTGGAAGGCTGGGTCATGTTGTGCAGCTGAGCTCCGGGTCTTGGGGCCACAGTGGGTGGTGGGAGCCGCCCAGGGGAGGGGAACCAGCTGAGTGCTGGGCCCACGGCAAATGGAATCAGCCGTTCAGTTCCTTCAGGACACTCTGGGCACTGTTTCTAGAGCAGTGCTGGGAACCTAGGAGCTGCCTAAAGAATGTGCCCTGCAGGAAGGTCTCTCCCGAGGCCCCACGCTGAGGGAGGGCGCCATTCTCTACCCCAGAGATTCCACACATTCCCGGTCTCCGGGTGGTCTGGTATTTGAGTTGAACTTTGCTGAAATTACCACCATTGACAACAATTACTTAGGAACAGTGCCGTAGGCACGACCCCAGGCCTTGCAGTAAGTGTCAGAGGGACACACGCTGCCTGAGACCCTCCAACGGTACCACCTTGTTCTAGAGAAAACAGCAAATGTGCATGAAAGCAGCGTGTGCGGCTGTCTCTAGGGAGTGTTAGCAGTGGTTGTCGCTAGACAGTGGGATTTGGGTGATAGAGCTCTTCTGTACCACTCAGCTTCCCTGCAGTGAGCAAGTATTGCGATCAGACAAAGCAAATCTAGGTTTTGCATTCTGGACAAGTGCTGTGTTGTTTGAAGCGAGAAGCACCCATGTGTGGCGCCCTAACCCCCTGCCCGGTCCTGCTCTCTCTAGTGAGGGGGTAGACCTGCTGGATGACCCGGTGATTCAGAGGGTGGCCCGGAAGTACAGCAAGTCTCCTGCCCAGGTAGGAGGGGGCTGCCGGGGCTGGGGGGCCGCGCCCGCATCCCCTGGGAGCCCGGGAGTGGGCGGAGGAAGGGTTCCCGCAGGCTGGCCGGGCGGACCCCTGCCCGGAGCTCCATTGGCTCACTAGCGCCCAGGGCCGTGCTCCCACCCACTCAGGCTGCGAGCCCCCCTGCTTGGGACTCCGATGTGGAGCTCTGGGGCCCTGTCCGTCGGCCCACCAGCCGAATGGGACAGGAAAGGGCTTTACCACTGTCTTCCCTGCTCTGATGTCCAACGTGTAGGGGTTGGGCGCTTCAGCGAATCCTTTAACTCACGGAACTCCCCATGGGCCAGTGGTGGTCATTGCACACGCGTTGGAAGAACGTCCCGAATACGCTGGTTTGGTTCCTGAAGGACTTTGGAAGAGGAGAGCTTGTAATAAAAGCTCTGCGGCCCCTGACCTTCGGACTTCACTGCACAGTATAATGTAATCTGTGCGGAAACGGCTGACTCCACAGGATTTCCCTCTGTCTGATATTAGACTATTTCTTCTGTAGATTTTGCTCCGATTTCAGATCCAGAGGAGTGTGATAGTGATCCCCAAATCCGTCACCCCAAAGCGGATTCTTGAGAATATCCAGGAAAGTGCTTTTCTTCTTTTACTCCAAGGGTTTGGGATCGTATGTTAGTGAGCCGGGGGTCCTGTGGCTTTGACGCAGCAGAGGGGCGGGATGAAGCCGTGGCCACAGCACGAGGAACCCGAGGGGGCGACCGTACCCAGCCTAGGAGCTGGCAAACCGGCTGAAACGGGGAACAGAGAGGGGATGAACAGCCAGGGCGTCAGCCCAGCCACGCACCTGCTCCCCAGCGCTGTGGACCGCTGCCCCCGGGCTGCCCTGAGCCCTCCAGAACTGAGCCCAGCTGCCCCCCTGGGCCGCAGCCGGCCCCGCGGTCGGAACTGCCGTGGACACCGAGTCCCTGGTTTCTGCTGGACTGGGGTGGAGGAGATCCTGTGGGGAGAGGCCGGGCCCCTGGCCACTGCACCTTCTCTCCCAGCTCCTCAGCGGCAACTAGGGGTCGTTCCCCTGGGACAAAAGCTCTTATTTTAGGAGGGAGTCCTACTCCGCAAGTGTGTTAAGAGCAAAAGGGTGGGCGGGGTGGCAGCTTGGAATTCTGCGTTAGAAGGAACAGACGCAGGAACCGCACTGTGTTACAGACACTGCTAGACTGAATGGTCCCGGGGCCCAAGCGTCCTCCTAGCTGGTACGGTGTGGGGCACAAAGGTTTTGGGCTTTGGTTTTTCAGTTTTTGGGTTTTTCGAGCAGTGGGAAAAGAATTCTTTGCTGCACTTCCTAACCAGTCCGGGATGTCCCTTATTCCCATGGGCTGAATGCAGTACTCAGCCCGTATTTCTGGGGGCTCCCCCCAGCCCAGCAACCTGTGTCCGGCGACGGCAGCTCACAGGCCACTGCGTGTGCAAAGGCAGATGCTCTGGGGAAGTTGCAGGCGTCACACGCGGTGTTTCACCCACGGCGTTGTGTCCCCCACAGGCCTGGCATGGCGCCTGCGGGTAATGTGCGCTCAGCGAAGTGCTCCCTGATCTGAATTTGCTGTGCACGTGTTTTGGCTGCAGGTGTTTGACTTTGAATTGTCGGAACAGGATATGAATGACATCCTCGCCCTGGACAGAAACTTCCGAATGTGCAGGTTACCCATGTAAATACGTCTCCTTTACTTCCTTTCGCAATAGAGGATTGGTTTCCGAATAGGTGCTGATTATATACGTTTTAGGTGAATTAAGCCTTCTCATAAGTCCTTCCTGTTTGAGGCTGGGCCACTGAGCGAACCCAGACACTAACTTAATACATCCAGGAGCTTGGAAGGACGTGACTGTAGCTTTTAGAATGTTTCTTTCCAAAAGAATATACATTTCTATTTTTATTTGTTTTCCTGTTTTTCAGAGCTGAGAACCACAAGGACTATCCTTTCAACATAGATTACTGAGCATGGCTTCCCCCTTCCTCCTCCTGCTGCCCCAACAGACCCCCAGGTCTGAACCGGCCCACCTCTGCACAGGGCAGCCAGGGAGGGGAGGGACGGGGTTTGATCTGGGTGGATTTCCGCCTGGAACAGAAGCTGAGCTCCCTGAGCAATTCAGACGGTTCAGCCGGTCCCAGTGATGGAGACAAACCCCATGGGAGCAGTGACCACCCTCCGTGGAGAACCCTCAGTCCTCAGGATCCTTGGAGCACAGTGTGATGGGATTTTTACAAGACAAGCTATGGGCCTGTGCTCTCGGAAAAAAGACGGTATTATGGAAATACTTAAATACAAGAGTTGAGTCCATTGCATAACGAGTCTCTACATCTGTCACTCGGCCCCCTCACCGACCCTGGGCCCCCTTGCGTCATCTGTGCTCCTCTGTCCCTGACAATCCCCCCAAAATCCTTGCCGTCACACATCCAGAGAACACCTGGCTGAAAGTGGGAGATGTCTCAGTTCAACACAGAGGGTTTTTCTCTGTTTAAATGTACCTGTGGAAACGCCAGCTCAGAGAGGACATGTGGGCCCTCCCCCTCCTGCACTCAGGGTCCAGCCTTCCACCCACTGCGTCGGGAAGGGCGTGAGGGCGCGTGGCTACACAGGCTCATGCCAGACAGCATGTGACTCATCTCACCAGATGGCACTTCAGCACCAAGCTTAGGGCCTTATTTTTTTTTTTTAAGCTGCTTATATAAAGTATTATGTTAGATTAAAAAGGCTCATTTTCATGAATTAATTATCAGATGTTTCCCTCTTTCTGTTAAGGGTGAGAAAAATTCTACACAATTAGCTAATAGGGCTTTTTATTAGTATTTACAGAATTTTTCTATTTAACAAAGTAATTCTGCCGGATTCAGAATGCAAAGAAAACAGAGAAAAGCTCAATTATAGAAAGTAAAAATGGCCTAAAATAGCAGTATCTAAGAAGAGTCCTCTTTCTAGTGGATCCTTCTAATCTTTGCCCATGTCCTCGACATATGTAGATAAACAACTTACATAAAACATGTAACACGGGTGCCTGCGTGGCTCAGTTGGTGGAGCCTGGGACCTCGGCTTCGGCTCAGGTCATGACCTCAGGGTCCTGAGATCGAGCCCCGAGTGGGGGCTCTGTGCACAGTGAGGAGTGTCCTTCCCTCTCCCTCTGCCCCTCTCCCCTGCACACATGCTCTCTCTCTCTCAAATAAATAAATCTTAAAAAAAATATATGTAACACGTATACACATCTAATAAATGGGCCTAAAGTCCTCACAGACCTGCCACACAGCATATGTCATTTGTAACCTTTTTTTATTTTTATTTTTTATTTTTATTTTTTAAAGATTTTATTTATTTGACAGAGATAGAGACAGCCAGCAAGAGAGGGAACACAAGCAGGGGGAGTGGGAGAGGAAGAAGCAGGCTCGTAGCGGAGGAGCCTGATGTGGGGCTCGATCCCAGAACGGCAGGATCACGCCCTGAGCCGAAGGCAGACGCTTAACCGCTGTGCCACCCAGGCGCCCCAGTAACTTGCTTTTTTAAAATGCATGAATGTACACACTGGATGCACAGTTCACGCAACTGCTCACTTAATATTTTGACAAATAATTTTAACTGATCATCCGAGCTTCCTGCCTAGTGTAATTGATTTCCACATCTTACACGGAGTCCTTCCCACCAGAATTCCAGCCTTGCAAAGGCCCTGCTCGCTGGAGGGGGCGGGGGGGTGTTCTCACCCCTACATGTTAAACTGGGGCGCTGACAAATGCCAGTTCACAGCCTTGAGGGACCACACAGTACCGTACGTTCCATTGCTTTATATTCTACAGAGAAAAGGACTACACATTTGTAAGTGGGTTTTTAGTAGGACCGCTAGGAATAGCAACAGCATGGCAAATACCGCGAAGATGAGAAACACTTGGCCCCGCACAGCTGGGGTCGAGGACGCGTGCCCACGGTGAGCACTGCGCCTGCTTCAGCTGGTCCCAGCGCGGGCGGCCCACAGGTTCTGTCGCACTGTGCATATATCCCAGAACGCTCCGGAAAGCACGAGGGCGCGGACTGTCGACGGCTAGGCCAACATCGCAGCGGAGACCCCAGCTGGGATCCCAGGTCTCGCCTGCGTCGCAGGCGTCTGAGGAGGATTTTGAAGCGGGTCCGAGCCGGGCGCCGGCGCATTCGCGGCTCTGGCGGCAGAGGGCGCCGCTGCCCCGCCTGTCGATTGGAGGCTCTACCTGGGGGTCGTCCGGGGGTGGCGGTGGGGACCCGGGGAGCCGACTTGAGGCTGGAAACGGACGGCCTGGGCCCTGGATGCTGGCGCCCCGGCGGCCTCCTCTCGTTGGACCAGCAAGCGCACACGGGCCAGCTCAGCGGAGGCTTGCAGGGGTTCGTTCCCGAGCCTGGACAGACATCTGGGGCGCTGGCCGGGAAGGCGAAGCAGGGGACCCGACGGGGGCCAGGCAGCCGGGCCCTGTTTGCTTACCCCGGCGGCCCACGGGGTCCGGCGAGGCTTGCCCCGCGCACCACCTGGTCGGGAAGCGCAGGGCCCCGCAGGTGTGGCACCTGCCGCGGCTCCTCGCAGGTGGGACGCCTGCCCCTCTGGTAATGGCCCTGTCCCGTGTGGTCCACAGGGAGATGACCACCGGTTTGGAGGGCTGCCAGGGGGGCCTCTCTCTCGTGCTGTGGACAGCCTTGGTGAAAAAGGACGCCAATGCTTTCCCGTCTCGTGCACACAAGGGCAACGTGACCTCTGAACAGTGGGGTCCGTCTTTTTTGATGAAATCTCTACTATTACTAACAGTTTTTGAACTTGCAGCCAGATACATGTCTATTTTGTATGTATTATATAAATGCTCTCTTTACTAATCCGTCATGTACATTATAAAATACACTTCAAAATAGAAAAAAATTTAAACTGAGCCAGAGATGAAAAAAGAAATAGAAAAATAACTTTAATCATGGTCCAAACACTTTGTGCTCACTAATTTATTGTGATGGCTGACAAATTCTTTCCAAAGCAATAGATTGACTATGCTTTACATATGTTTTTTGTCAATCTTGATTCAATACTTTGTGATACAGAAATTTGAAATTCTGATTCTAAACTCAGTTTCATTTGAAACATGGTCTTTATGGCAAGAACATCTTTGGAAGCTCTTCATAAATCATGGCACTCATTTCTCAGTCCCTTTTACCAATTACACCATTTTTGAAATTTGGACTCTCCAATATATGTGAAGTTTTTTGAAACATTACACTTTCAGTAACTTTTATAACTATAAATTTATGAAGCTCTCCTGGAAGAAAGTTGGGATTATATTTTAAAGTCCTTACAAATGTGTCTATGAATTGATAGCATTTGAGACTTTAGATATTGAAGTTTTGGAAAAAAGAGCCCCCCTCACCCATATTCTGGAGTTAGAGAGTGTATGTTGCTAAAGAAAAGTATTTTATGTTTAATCATTTGAATGTGGGGGGAAATTAAAATTTGAATTTAACAACAATTTCCAGAAAGGATTGTTCTTCCCTTGGGGTTCATTTGGACTTTCGAATTCCTCACCCCAAATTCTGAATTATCCCACTACTTGGTAACTAGCAATGCCAAGTCCTACAACTGACTTGAAACCCCCATCATTCAAGTTCAGAGAAGGGGGTATGTATCGAGCCACTGGCCTCACCGGCTGGGCCAAATCACACCTGTTTTTAATTCCACTCCCTCTTGAGCAGACTGTTCTTGGGATTACACAAGGACTGGTAGCTACAACATCACCCAAATTCTTTTGACGGGGTTAGAAAAGATTCTAAAAGGAGAGGGTGTATATGGGGCTGGAACCATTTGTCTGGTTTCTTATTTTAATAAAACACTTTTTATTTTGAGATAATTGTAGATTCACAATAAGTTGTAAGAAATAATACAGAATACCCCAGGTACTCTTTACTCAGTTTTCCCCAGTGGTACCATCCTGAAAAACTATAGCACAGAGTCACAGAATCACAAAAACCGGCGTTTTGACATTGATGCAATCCACTGATCTTATTCAGACTTTCCCAGGTTTATGCGGATTTGTGTCTGTGATTTTTTCACATATGTGTGTTCAGGAATCCTTCACCACAATCAAGACACACAACATACTCCCCTCTCTCTTCTGTTCCCACTCCCTCCTTTTTCCCCAGCTTGACTGAGAGATAATTGACAAATAAACTATATGTATTTAAAGTGGACCATCACAATGATTTGATACACATATTCATTATGGAATGATTCTTACAATCAAGGTAATTAATACACCCATCATCCCAGACGGCTAACTTTTTTTAACTTTTCTTTTTGGTGAGAGCAATTAAGATCTATTCTTTAAGGGGCGCCTGGGTGGCACAGCGGTTAAGCGTCTGCCTTCGGCTCAGGGCGTGATCCTGGCGTTGTGGGATCGAGCCCCACATCAGGCTCCTCCGCTATGAGCCTGCTTCTTCCTCTCCCACTCCCCCTGCTTGTGTTCCCTCTCTCGCTGGCTGTCTCTATCTCTGTCAAATAAATAAATAAAATCTTTAAAAAAAAAAGATCTATTCTTTAAGCAAATATCAGTTTTACAGTACAGTATTGTTAACTATAATTACCCTGCTGAACTTTAGATCCTCAGAACTTATAAAAGAAGTTGTGGCTTTGACCAACATCTCGGCATTCCCCCCACTGTGACGACACAAACATTAGATTTTTTATTATTGTTCAGGGTCCCCAAGGCTCTGTTCGTTCTTTCCCCCTGGTTACTTTCTCTCTTGTTCCCACTGGGTGATTTGTGTTTTTACCTTCCAGTACGCTAATCATTTCTTCCATCCCTTAATGTCTATTGAGTCTATCCTTTGAGTTTCTTATTTTGATTATTGTATTATTCCGTTCTAAAATTTCCATCTCATGTTTGTTTATATCTTCTGTTCCTTTATTGAAACTTTCTGTCTTTCCGTTTGTTCCAAGTGGGTTTGCCATTGCTTGTTGAAACATTTTCATGATGGCTGCTTTAAAATCTTTCTCAGATAATTTTCGTATCTTGGTCATCTTGGTGTAGGGTATCTGTTGCTCGTTCTTTTTCACTGAGTTTGATAATCTTGTCCTTGGCATTATGAGTAATTTTTAATTGAAATATGGCCCTTTTTGAACTGTGTTTTAATTAAGTTTTAGATCCCTTTAAAAGGTCTGATAAAATTGTATAGTGTGGTAAATTCATAGAATGAAAGAGAAAAAAAATCTTACAGACAAGTAAAAGGCTTGAAAGTCTACTAAATGGTTAGCTATTTTTGGAGATTTATATTCCCTGTGATCACTTCAGAGATCAGCATTTTAACCTCAGTGACACAGGAAAAAGCAAAACAGACTAAAAAGCCGAGGCACTGAAAGATGAGGTTGTTTGAATGCATTTTCTTTGACTTTGGGGGCTGGAGGGAGACTGGGTTTAGAGACTTTTATTTCCGGATTCGGGGATTCAAGCCACATTTCAGCTTGTCAAGCTAAGCAATGTGGGATAAACTGGATACCTTCTCATCGGTGAGCTGTTCGCCAACCGTGAACCAGAATCGAAAAACTCTGGAGCAACCCGACACTGTTGTCAATTCTCATCAAAAAAATGAATAATCTGGAAGCTTAACAAATGTAAAAGGTAAAGGGAGAGACTGAGTCAAGTAGATGTTTCCAGGCGGGTAATAAGTTTCTTTTAAACTCGCTTAAGGATGAAAATCAATGGAACTTTCTTTTTGGACAGGTACAAAGGCACCCAGTTTTATAATGAGCACGTCCCACTGTCTGACACTATAGTGAATACAACGTGGAAAATGCGCTTACATGCTCATGAACCCAGGTACAAAAATAAACCAAAATGTTGCATTTTTGCAGGTACCGTATTATTCTAAACTGAAGGAGATAAGCTCTTTGTGTTGCTATTTTAAACTCCTAAGAGGGTAGAAATGAATTCTGCCTGTTTTAATACCAAACCAATCTGGTTTCACACAGTAAGTTAACAAATATTTCAAGGCGATGATGAGGAAGGTGATAAGAATGTCACTCTTGTTCGATTTCTTTCGAGCACTCAGAAGTAATTCATCTGCACCTTTACTCAGGAGAAATTCCTTTTTAGACCTAGGGATGGATACAGGGATTATGATATAAGTCACCTCATCATGGGGTTTTCATCTTAGCAAGGGAGGTAGACCCCCTCCCCGTGGGTGTGTGTGTGTGTGTGTGTATGAAGTAATAATTTTGAGATAGGAAGTGCTAAATCACAAAATAATCAATTACTGATTAAAATAACCAATGCTAACTACCAAGGATTACTGCCCACTACTCCACTCTCCCTACGCTTCCCTCTCTATCATTTGAGATAATTATTCATTCAACCAGCATTTATTAATCACTCTGGGAGACAGATTTTTTTTAAATCCTGCCCTAGGAGTTCGGATGAGAGAAAGGGGAAATAAACATAAATCAGTAAACTGTACGGTATGCTGATTAGGAAAATGTGCCAACAGAAAAACAAAGTGGAGTAGAGAGAATGGTGTGGCTGGGCAGGGTTGCATTCTTAGGTAAGGTGACAGAGAAGGGATCACAGAGGTGACCCCTGAGTGAGGACGTGAAGGAGGTAAAGGAATGGGCATCCAGCTATCGGGAGGAAGAACATTCTAGACAGGGAGAACAGTCAGTGCAAAGGCCCTGGGACGGGCCTGGCATATGTGAGGAACAGCCAGGAGGCCACAGGGCTTCTCTGCAGTCAGCAGGGGAGAATAGAAGGACAGGGAGGCAGACAGCGAGGGAGGCTGTTTCAGGCTCAATAGTCGGCCTCGTTACCCTCCGGCTGTCTCCACCCCTGTTTTCGTTTCTTTGGTAAATCCAGAGAAAGGAAGGCAGAAAAGGACTCTTGGGTATTATTTTTAGTCAAACATTTCTGAGAAGTGTAGTAAAAGATTGGAAAAGTCAAGAAGATAAAATGTTTGTCCAAAGTAGGACCCAATGATCTCCATGATAATAAATAACCCAATGATTTTATAAGAATTTCAAAAATGCTCTCAATGAGTGATCTGCTCTGTCGAGTGCTGAAAGGTGCATTTTTTATTCCTCTTCAAGAGATAAAGAAACCGAAACTTACAGAAGTTGTCCCTTGTCTCCTATCGCTCAACTACCAAGCGTCAGAATCGTGCCCTGGGCTCACTTTGTCACCCTTGCAGGCCAACGCTTTTGAATTGTGCGAACATTCTAATCAGTGCTTTCAGTATAAATGTGCGTGGAGTCGTTACCATGCAGGCTCCTTACAGGGATTACAAGGATGGATGGGTCCCGCTGTGCCGGCCAACCTCCCCCTGAGGGCTGGGCGATGACTCCACAGCGTCTGTGGTTAGAATAAGAGCGGAGAGGGCATTACCATTCCTTCCTGGAGTCGGACCCCAAGGCAGCGTATGCGGTCAGGACGATGTCCTTGGCCTTGCAGAACTGCAGGAGTTTGCTCTGGTTGCGGTAGGGGTGACATTCCACCTGCAGAGTGCAAGGCAGAAGGGTCGGGTCACAGGACCAGAGCCACCACACTGGTGGCGACCACACGGGGCTGTATCACACGGAGGCCAAAGCATTAGGTGTCGCACACACGGGGTCACGCACAGCCGTGCCCGTGGGGCTGCCAGAGGCTCCCTCCGGATTACCGCCCAGACACGGCGCAGCGGGACTGAGAAATGGGCTCAGCGCTCAGGAGACACAAGCTTGGGGTGAGAGGTCGCCTGAAAGGCTCAGTCTCCCCGACTGGACACCACGGGGCGGCCCTGGGTCTTCCTCACGCATTGCTCCTATCTACGGAGGAGCCGCTCTGCCTTTCTCGGACCTCTCGCCTCAGCCTTCCACGGACCTCTTCGCTTCGCAGCTGCCACACAGGAGACCAGTCCCTCGTCCTCCACATCTGAGTCATGTTCGTGACGCCGTTCTTTGGCTCCAGAAACCAGAGCGCTTTCCTCTTTGCCACCACATCGTACTGTGATGTCTCTGCGTGATCCTCGGAGCCTCCAAACCCCGGCCCTGCTCTGCGTCCCTGCACCTGTTCCCTTCCCCAAGCTCAGTCTTTTCCGCGTGTAGAAGGACTCGGGACTTCTGGCCCCTTTGCCATTGAGTGGAAAGAAATGGCTAGTTGTTATTCTTCAGAAACCGTTATTAGTGTTACGACACGCACACACCCCGAGTGAGAGAGGTTTCTGCGCAGTGAAAGGTATTCGGTGCGGCTGTCACCTTAATTTCCATCTGTCTTCCTTCCAGGCCTCTGGAGAGCAGGAAATCCAGAACCTTTACCCAGAATGCTAACCATGTCTTCTCCGCTTTCTCGTCCAGATATATGTGGGCCAAGACCGTCGCGCCAGCCATGGGACGTTGTGGGGGGGGCTAGGGTCAGCTCAGCTCGACCGTGGGTTCTTGGGCTGGTATTGGCTATACTCCCTTCCATCAGATCAATTAGGCTCGAGTTAAACCCCAGGTGGTTAGACGGTAGTGTAGCAGTTTCTGCTGTGGGGTGGGCCTGAACGGAAACAGAATGTTCTGACCACTTTTCAAGCTGGCTACTTTCCTTTCCCCCTGCTAGAAGCATGAGGGGATTTTTCTCCAGTGTCCATTGGGACAACCTGGTAGGGCTTCTGGAGGTGAAAGTCACTAAAGTGTGGGGGCCGCCGGACAGATGAGCCCCTGGTGTCTTTAGCTCTCAGACTGGTCCACACTGAGCCTCCAGCAGGTCTGCAGTGGCTGTCTGATGCCCTCCTGCCCCCAGGGCCCCTCGCAGCCCGTGTGCTCCCAGGAGCCACGATTCTCTGCATCTGGCTGTCTGCCTCTCCAATTTTTTAGGGCGGCAGCCTGCCCTGTGACCCCAGTCCTCGGAGGGCTCGTAAAACAGTGGCTGGTTCTCCACTGGTTCAGCTTTTCTATTATTGTACAGACGCAAGGCACCACTCCCCAGCTCCTTACGCGCCGGAGCCAAAACTGGAGGTGTGGCAGGAGCTCTTCTCTCTCCACACCTTTCTCTCTGCTTTTCCTGCGACTCTGGTGGTCAGATCAGAATGAGCAGGGATCCAGAATGAGCTGGCTTGCTGGGGCAGGCTCAGGCAGGACGAGCAAATTAACCCCATCATTTGTCTTTATTTCCCAAATTTTCTGTAATTTTTATGTATCATTATAATAATCAGGAAAAAACATGCTTATTTTGAAGTCTTTATTGTTTCTTTAAAAAGAAAAAAAAGAAAAGAAAAGAAAAGAAAAGAAAAGAAAGACAGGCAAGCAGCCTGAAGCCACAGACACTGCTGTTAATCATCTCCAGCACGCACAGAAGCCTTTCCGAGCCCTGAAAGGGAGAAATTCTGGTAGAGCGAATGCTGATAGCTCGTGGTCAGTATTCTTCAGAAAATGGGTAATGAGGATGACCGACAGCACTGAAAGAGAAGGAGGGACGTGAACTCGTCAACTCTGCCTCCCAGGGTCCCAGAGGGTTCTTTGGGTACGTAGGCAGGCTGGGTGAAAACCTCCAAGTCCGCAGCCACATCCCCCCTTGTCCTCCCGAAAGCTCGAGCACTGAAGCTCCAGAGCCCCGAGCAGAGCCCACCTGAGCGCCCAGTTCCCCCCACATGTGCAGTACAAACCCCCACGGGACACAGAGCCTGATCTAGGTGGCAGTTTACTAGAGGGGTAAGTACTGGGACTCGAATACTGTGGTCACTACATCCCCAGGGGGCACCAGCCCCTAGATGGTCAGAACAGTCACAGTGAGGATTTTCCTGCTTTTTTTTTTTTAATGCATGCATTCAGCAAATATATAAGGAGCTCCCTTGACAACACAGGGTCCCTCTATGAAGGAACCCCCAGTTTGTTGAGGAGATAATACGTACACCTAAATAACCATACCTACAAAATGTGATTACTGTCCTCTTAAGTTATCATTTAAGAGAATACTTGTTGTTCAATAATCAGGATTACTGATGATCTTTCTTTCTAAGCTAACCCTTGTCTGTTTGACTAGCCTTCCTTCTCCTTGATCCAGAGAGCCTCCCGCAGTCTAACTGAAAAATTGGAAAGTGAATAAATCAAAGTCAAAGGAGGCAGGGCTCCCAGGGGATGGCCTCCTGATGGACTAAGGCAATTTAGGAGTCCGTCTTGACTCCAGAAACCAGAGAAATCCAAAGGATCTTATCTGTATACCAGTGGGGACACATGAGTCACCAACTTGAGGGTCAGTTAATTTCATGACCCATTCAGTTCAGTGACATTACACAGCTGAGAAAAGGCCAACAAAAAGATGCATTTGAGAACAAATGGATCTGAAAGAAATAGGGAAAAGAATACCTGCCAAGGAAAAAATGCACATTAGCCTTTGTGGGCCACACTCCTCCATAAAAATATTAACATGACCCTTCACAATTGTGTTAGGATAAAAATAAACAGAATCCAGGCTGGACTCATTATTACATAGTCGTTATTAATGGAATCCTTTTTTCTCCTGATTTTGAAAAGAATTAAAGATGAAGCAATTTCATAGGCCCCCCAGAAGTACAGTGGACCACGGGCACTGGGCCGTCTGTGTCTAACGGGTCACTCCGCCCCGAGAGAAGGTACACCAGGCACAGGACTAGGGCACGAAAGTACTGAATTCCCGATGATGCAGACGTTAGCAGTTTTACTCCTGGTCTGTGCTGGGGCCCCGTTCACACTACCACTGGGTCAGAGCCTGAGCTCTGGAGTAGACCTCCAGGCTTCGGTCTACGGGGAAGCTCCTGTTTGACTCCTACGTGGAAATCAGGCCTTCGTTCCTGGTTTAGGGCAGCGTCGTCCCTCTGCTGACCTCCACACCTCAGAAAACAACCAACGACCCGTGAAATACAACATACAAGTCACTTACAACGGTAGTTTGAAATATCGGAAATTCCTGTTGAGGCCTTCAATTGCTTTCATGTCTTCTGGAGTCAATTCAAAGTTAAAAACCTGAAATGAAGGAAAGAACCAGATTGACCTCTCCCCCAATGCAGCTGGCTTCTACCTGGGAGCTTGAGTTCTTTCCAGCTGGGCAGCGGGGTGGGGCAAGGGCGCGCTGCGGGGGTGGGGGCACGTCCCCGCCATCAGCTGCCAGGAGCACTGGCATGAGTTCACCCCCCACCCCATTCTTCCCCATCCCTCCTCCGCTGATCCACTTCACAAAAGAAAGGCTCACAACTCACAATGCCAGGTCTTTCTGTCTTACAAGTATACTCCAGAAGGGATATGTTGTCATGGGGATATGTATTAATATATTGAGTTGAATTGAAAAATAAAATGGGATCTCTTTTCTGATTGGTTTAACAATGAGATTAGATGTGCCTATTGGGTATTTCCGTACATTGAATGAACTGAATCTATGGCTTCAAAGTTTTGGAGCAAATACTTTATAAGTCACATGCTCCACAATATCATCTTTCGCAAATTCTGAACTCAGGATTCAATTTTCGTTGTCATTAGGACAGGCTAGGGTTCCCACGGTTTTTCACAATTTGCAGGAGTTCACAACAAAGTAAGCTGAAGACTACCGACTGTTCTAAGGCGCCAGGAGATACATGAGAGAGAGTTTAGGGCAACGCCATTCATTTGTTAGTTTGGTCGGTCCCTAAACTTACACCTAGCTCCCTACCTGCTGGGAGCTCTGCTGGGGAAAAGGTGTTACAAGATGACCCAGAGAGCATCACGACATTTAGGGTCTCACAGCTTGGAGGGCACACCGACCTATAAACAAGCAATTTGGGCTTACTAAAGGAAAACCCACACGGCCATGCCAAGTGCTGTGGTGGTCACGCCGTGCCGATGGTTTAACAGAGCCGCTGATCCTATTTGGGTCTGATATTGACATACACACTGGAGTTCATCAGATGGAGAAGGTAAAAGAGAGGAACCAAGGTTTTAAAAGTTCTTTACTGCGTGGAAGTCCTCCTATAAGGAGAGCAGACGTAAAATGTGCTCAGGTTACGTAACTAGGAAGCGGCAAAGCCAGAGCTAGAGACCATAAAGCCTAGGACTCGGGCTCATGCTTTCTCTCCTACCTGCCCAGCTGCCTCACAGCACACAGGGAGAGATGCCTGGGAATGCATGACCGTGGGCGCTTGCTGAAAAGCAAGAGAGAGAGTCCCCAGCACAGCACCCATTCCTCACTTTGGAAAAATGCCACCGGGCCTCTACCTCAAAGTTCTCTTTGATTCTCTTCTGGTTGAAGCTCTTGACCAGGACCACCACCCCTCACTGCAGCTGGAAGCGCAGGGCCACCTGGCCTGGGCTTCTATTGTGTTTCTTGGCAATGGCGTTCAAGACTGGCTCTTCCAAGAGAGATGGGCTATCCCTTTCCACCCTGAGAACAAAAAACACAAATCACAAAACACAGATTAGAAGGGTGTAGGACTGAACATCTACAGTGTGCTGTCGCTTTCCCCCAGATTCTCCAGACAACTGAGAGAAGTGGGTACTATATGGTATAATTAAGAGAGTTTCATGAATATTCATAGGGTTTCATTCATAATTGCACCAAACTGGAAACAACTAATGTTTCCATCAAGAGGTGAATGGAGAAACAATCTATGGTATATGTGTGTCCATATAATGAACTATTACACAGCAGCAAACAAGAATGAACCAGACTCTTGCAAAACACAGATACATTTCACAGATACTATGGCCAGCCAAAGAAGCTGGACACAAAGAGTGTGTCCTCTATGACTTCTTTTATTTATGAAGTCCTGAAACATACCACATTAATCCAGGTTGAAAAAGGAAATCAGAAAAAAAAATAGTAAGGAAGAAAATGGTATGGAAGTTCCTCAAAAAGTTAAAAATAAAACCAGCTTATAATTCAGCAATTGCACTTCTGGGTTATTTACCCAAGAATACAAGAACACTAATTCAAAGGGATACATGCACCCCGATGCTTATAGCAGCTGTATCTACAGTGGCCAAGATACAGAAGCAGCCCACGTGTCCAACGACTGATAAATGGATAAAGAAGATGTGATATATATACAATAGAATATTACTCAGCCATAAAAAAGAATGAAATCTTGCCATTTGCGATGACATGAGTGGAGCTAGAGAGTATTATGCTAAATGAAATAAGTCAGTCAGAGAAAGACAAACACCTGATGATTTCACTCATGTAGAATTTAAGAAACAAAACAAGGAGAGGGAAAAAAGAGAGAGAAAGAGATAAATCAAGAAACAGACCCTTCACTGCAGAGAACAAACTGATGGTCACCAGAGGGGAGGGGGAAGGAGGATTGTGGGAAACAGGTGATGGGGACGCAGGACACTAGCTGCGACGGGCACCAAGTGTTGCATGGAAGTGTTGACTCACTGTATTGTACACACGAAACTAACGTAACACTGTGTGTTAACTAAGTGGAATTAAAATAAAAACTTTAAAATCAAAGAAGGATGGTGAGGAAGAACTGTCTGGGAGGAAACACAAAAGACCTGTCTTAGGAGATGCCAAGGTTCTGGATCATGGTAGGGGTGTGGGTTACACTGTACACCTATTTGTCAGAATTATACAGCTAAGAGTTATACATGCCAAGCTGTGCAAATTTTACCATAAAGTTAATAAATAACATTATTAATAACTTAATAACATTTGGAGTGGAATTTGGAGTAGCTGGGTGCATGGATGAAGCAAGATTGTAAGAATGGGGGTGAGTTCGGAAGCTCGGCGATGGTACGTGGGAACTCTCCACATGGTCGTGTGTAATTCCTTATGTTTGAACCTTTCCACATTAAAACGTTAGTAAAAATGTTTCGTCATCATGGGGTTGCTGACATAGGCTCACTTTGATATTGTCATTACCAGGCTGGGTTCTTTTGGGATCCCAGGGCACTGTAGGCAACAAGAACGATGTCCTTGGACTTGCAGAACTCCAGGAGTTTGCTCTGGTTGAGGTACGGATGACACTCCACCTGTGAATTGCCAAGACCAAAAGGTATCAAAACACATAAGCCAAAGACACGTAAATTTGGCAAGTCCTTTGAAAAACCTCTGATACTCTATGAACATACATACTATATTTTCAGATTCGTTATTTTTCTCATGTCCTTCTGAAATACCTTCAAGATGCTATCAATTTTCAGACATAATAAAACAATTTTCTTCCTCCTTCTCCTCCCCCTTCACCTCCTCCCCCCCCTCTTCTTAAGTAGGCTCCACACCCAACACAGAGCCCAATGCAGGGCTTGAACTCATGACCCTGAGATCAAGACTGAGCTGAGATCAAGAGTGGGACATTTAATCAACTGAGCCACCAGGCGCCCCTCTTCTTATTTTTTTAAATTAGTGTTTAAAATTATTACAGACCATTATGGTCAAGTTGTGGCCTCTAAATGCATCCTACTAAAAGAAACCAAGATTCCTTAGAAAACTGGCTGATTCCAGGTCTGAACAAAAAAGCTACAAACCAAGTGGGATTCATCCCTGGGATGCAAGTGTGGTTCAACATTCACAAATCGATCAGTGTCATAGATTTTATCCAGAAGAAAAAAGCCAAAAATCATATGATTCTCTCAATAGATGCAGAAAAAGCATTTGACAAAATACAGCATCCTTTCCTGATTAAAACCCTTCAGAGTGTAGGGATAGAAGGTACATTCCTCAATCTCATAAAAACCATCAATGAAAAGCCTACAGCAAATACCATTCTCAATGGGGAAAAGCTGGAAGCCTTTCCCTTAAGATCAGGAACACGACAAGGATGCCCACTCTCACCATTATTATTCAACATAGTACTAGAAGTCCTTGCAACAGCAATCAGACAACAAAAAGGGATAAAAGGTATTCAAATCGGCAAAGAAGAAGTCAAACTGTCTTACCATCACAAAGACAACTAGACTTAATTTAAAAAGTCTTAGTAATTAAAAAAAGCATTATTGTCATTGTTATGCCATTATTTATTAAACCAAATTCTCATCTGCTTGGCATTACCAAAATTAAACAGCCTCTAAATCCATTGCCTATAAGAAAATAATCCTTTGTCAAATTTCTGCACATTGTAAAAGAAGATTCATTTTAAATGAAAATACTTCCAACATCTTTCAAGAACAGACCTACTTATTAGAGGAAGAAAAAGAGAATTAAGGATGAAGCGAGACTTCTGGTCAGTGCTTCCCAAATACAGCTGCAATTAGCATCACCTGAGGGATTTCCAAAATACATATGCTAACACACCTATACACCTCCAGAGCTGATATTCTGGCACGGCGATCATGATGTGCAAACCATGTGAAGTCACACATAGAGCTCAGGATAAGCACCTGTTCTCAAACCTGCTTCAGTAACTTTAACTAGTGGTCGCCATATTCCTCATACGAAGGGCATTCCTCAACATTCACAATGAATTGCAACCTCCTACGATACAGACTGGAAAGATATTCCAGAATAATGGTTTAGCCAAGTAACCAATGTACTGAGAATTTGCTACATGGAAGGAAGTAATTTAAGACATAATCCCGGACCCTAAGATAGTGCACATCTAGTTGCCGAGATAATTCCACGTGTCATTAAGTCTGAGTTGTGTGGTGAACTCTGTGGTGGTGCCCAGGGGTTCCCAGGAGGATGGCCCCAGGCGGGCAGAGATCTTCACCATGAGCGGCAACTGCACTTCCAAACCCTAGACTCTGGGGGAAAAGAATAATCGTGAAACCCAAGCCCAGTGTCTGTGCACAGCAGTGTCATTTTCCAAAACACGACTAATTCATTCTGAAGATAAACACTCAATCAAGTGAGTGTCCAAGTAATTTAAATTTGTATGTAAAGAATAAAGAAGCATTTCCCCCTCATATAAAGAAGACTTATTTTCCATGTGATTATTTTCCAGCAGCTTTTATTAAAAAAAATGAGGGCTATGAACCTCACCCGTAGCGCTTTCGGTTTTTGTTCCCAGACTTTAGTGACAGCCTATGGGCCAATATCGGGTTTCTCTTCATCCGAAAAAAGAGACAGAGGAACGCTTCTACATCTGACCTTAGAAGACCCAGACAACTCCAAATGGAAGTGCCTAGTGAGTCATAAAAGCTTAATTATAAAACTGGACATCTATAGATGTCTTTCTTTTTGAATACTTTTGATATCTGCTAATATTTCTCTATTTTAAACTAGGTTCCTCATTTCACATCTTCACATATAATAATAATAATGATGAGAATATTAGTAACTATTCCAAAGCTTGAATTAGTATATACTCACATTTTCTTGCTTCATCTTAGAAAATGTGTCTGAGTAATTAAATACATTATTCCTTCTTCTGCAAATTACTCTGAATGGATATATTTAATTGAATGAATAAGGCCTTAGAATTGATGTCATAAAAATACAAACATGAATAAAACATAAGCTGTATCCTAAAGAAGTAAGATTTAATAAATGCCCCCAACAGAAGTATCGGCAAAATGCTATGACCAGTAACGTACTGATAAAGAGCCATTAAAACTCATATGAAAACAAGAGAGTTTCTAAAACTAAAAGACCCAAACAGGGGAGGGGGGTGGGGGAATGGGACAGGCTGGTGATGGGTGGTGGGGAGGGCATGTGTCGCATTGTGCACTGGGTGTTATACGCAACTAATGAATCATCGAGCCTTACATCGGAAACCAGGGATGTACTGTATGGTGACTAACATAATACAATAAAAAAATATTTTTAAAAAAGCTACAAACTGATCCTGGAACATCTTACAGTCCTGAGAGTAAAGAAGATGGGGAAGACAAAGAGGAGGACAAGGCTTCTGCTGACCAAAATGGTGACCATTTGCTCAGGATAAGCAGTGGGTGGGAAAACATCCCATCTGTTAACACTCACGAATTCAGGATGGCATGTGTATGTGCTCACGTCTTTAGACCTAACCTCCAGTTTACAGGAAGCACAAAAGACGGAGTAACATGTCAAACTGTATCACAGGGATCAGTCAGTAAAACCAATTGTGTGGAAAAATTTAAAGGAAAAAAGGCTTAGTTTCTTTCACAAATAAATTGATAGAGAGAGAAGGAGGTGGAGGAAGAGGAGGAGGAAGACAAAGGGAAGGAAGGACATATTTTAACACATTTTAAATTATTTTCTACAAATAGATTCCTTGAAGTAAGACAACTAAGATGAAGAGGATAAATATTTGAATGGTTTCTTGGCTCACTTTCAAGCTCTGTTACAAAAGGGCTATATGGGGCGCCTGGGTGGCGCAGTCATTAGGCGTCTGCCTTCGGCTCAGGGCGTGATCCCAGCGTTATGGGATCGAGCCCCACATCAGGCTCCTCCGCTGGGAGCCTGCTTCTTCCTCTCCCACTCCCCCTGCTTGTATTCCCTCTCTCGCTGGCTGTCTCTATCTCTGTCAAATAAATAAATAAAATCTTTTAAAAAAAAAAAAAGGGCTATAAAACTTTACAATGTCATAGTGTTTGAAAATTGGCAGCGTATGGCGGGGTTTTTTTTTTTTTAATTCAGTTAGCCAACACATAGTACATCCTTAGTTTCAGATGAGTGTTCAGTACTTCATCAGTGCATATAACACCCAGTGCTCATCACAGCACGTGCCCTCAATGCCCCTCACCCAGTTATCCTGTACACCCACCCACCTCCCCTCCAGCAAACCTCAGTTTGTTTCTTAGAGTTAAGAGTCTCTCACGGTTTGTCTCCCTCTCTGGTTTCTTCCCATCCAACCTTACCCTCCCTTCTCCCATGATCCTCTGCACCATCTCTTATGTTCCATATATGAGTGAAGCCATATGATAATTGTCTTTCTCTGATCGACTTATTTCCCTCAGCATAATACCCTCCAGTTCCATCCACGTCAATGTAAACAGTAAGTATTCCTCCTTTCTGATGGCTGAGTAATATTCCATTGTATATATGAACCACATCTTTATCCATTCATCTGTCAAAGGACATCTCAGCTCCCTCCACAGTTTGGCTATTGTGGACATTGCTGCTCTGAACATTGGGGAGCATCTGTGCCTCTGGGTCACTACATCTGTATCTGTGGGGTAAATACCCAATAATGCAATTGCTGGATTATAGGGTAGCTCTATTTTTAACTTTGTGAGGAAGCTCCATACTGTTCTCCAGAGCGGCTGCACCAGCTTGCATTCCCACCAACAGTGTAGGAGGGCTCCCCTTTCTCCGCATCCTCGCCAACATTTGTTGTTTCCTATCTTATTAATTTTAGCCATTCTGACAGGTGTGAGGTGGTATCTCATGGTGGTTTTGTATGTATTTCCCTGACGACAAGTGGTTTGGAGCATTTTTCATGTGTCTGTTGGCCATTTGGACGTCTTCTTTGGAGAAATGTCTATTTATGTCTTCTGCCCATTTCTTGACTGGACTATTTGTCTTTTGGGTGTTGGGCATTATTTTTAAAAATGATTTCTTTTAATTATGATTTATTCTTTCCTTGCTCTCCATTTCTTTGCTTCTCTTTTCATCTTCTCTCTCGCTGCTCTGCCACTGCCCTTGTGGGCTTTCCCATGCAGTCCAGCGGCTTTTTCCACCCCTATTTGGACTGTCTGCTCTTCACCAAGATCCCCACCCCCACCTCAAACCTTTTCAACCCTCTCCTTTGGCTTCCACCGTGTTCTCTCTCCCTACTTGGCAACTCATATTCAATCTCCTAACAGTGCCTCTAATTAAATGTTGACTTTCCTGCCCTCTGCAGGTTATCCTATCCCAGAGTAAACTGGAAATTTGCTCCCAGGAACACTAATCCATTTCTGTGAATTTAAGTACCACCCATAAAGCAATGACTTGCAAAATCTGCACACCACCAGCCCCGACCGACTTCCTGAGCAACAGGCCAGCACTGCCGTCTGCCAACTCGGCATCTCCCACTTGGACGTCTCAGAGGAATCTGACAAGTGGAAATCATACCCTTCCCACTCCCCTCAATCTGTTCCTCCTTTGGCATTTCCTCTTGCGATAAAAGGAACAATCCCCTAGGCCGTGGACACAAGCCATACATTAAGGGAGCACATGTGAAGGACAGGAAGCAAGGCAGTCTCCGGTGGGCTGTGGGCTCACCTGGTTGCACACGGGCTTGTACTTGAGCCCTGGTTTGTTCAGGATCATTTCCAGCTGCTTGTGGTTGAAATTTGACACCCCAATGGACTTGGTTAAACCTGCATCTTTACACTTCTCCATGGCCTGAGGAGGAGGGAAAAGTGAGGCAAGCCTTTAGTGTACTTTGGCTCTGGCATTTGACATTGAACTTTTAAAAAACAGGAAATCTGTGTTTAACATATATAATGATTTGACCGAATCAGTTTTATCATTTACATGTATTATTTCCTGTGACACTTAATCACTGTGTACACATTTTGTTTCCTTGAGTCCATTAACGTGCACGACCAGGACAACAAATAGACATTGAAAAGTTTTTAAGTTCCCCCTCACTCCCCGATTTCTTCTCCTGTTTTGCTATTAGGCCCATAATAGTTCTTTGGTATGAATGGTATGAGAGTCAAGGGCAAAGAGGAATTCTCAGGTTTTCCACCAAGGGAAGGTCGTTCTTCTTCCTCTCTCCTTGAATTTCAGTGAAAAAAGTGTACAGAACGGCATACACAAGGGTATCCCTCTGCTAAGTCAGACAGCAGCCCTTCCCTCCCTCTGTGGGTGCCTTTACTTGTCCCGGACAGAGCTCTGCCTCCTTTTGAGCTTGCTGCTGACAATCCCCCTTAAGGAGCTCGCAGCTCAACCTGATCCGTGGAGCAAAGAAACCTGCACTTAGAACCACAGAATTTAGATTAAAAATAGACCTTAGAGGCCGTCCTGTTCAACTCCCTTGCTGTACAGATGAGAACACTGAGGTACGTCGAGACTCAGCCACCTGTCTGAGGGCAGACAATTGATGGAGCCAGACCCCACGTCTTCTGACCCCCCGGCTGGTGGCCTCGACCCCTCCCACAGCCCCTCTCAGGTCTGGTAGCCATACTTACCGCCCACGTGCTACACAGGTCCACCGTCTCTAAAATAAAGTCCCCATTGGCATCCTTGGGCATAAGCTCCTCCCCAGGCTGGAATACGGAGAGGAAAGAGAAGGAGGAAGGTTTTTTTTTTTTTTAAAGGATGACCTTTCTGGTGCCTAAGGAGCTTGGTCACATGACCCTTAAAAAGTTGTGATTACTGATCAGAATGTATGTGTGAATTTGGGCATGCGGGGTGTGTGTGTGTGTTGTGGAGAAGAAATGGGGAGAGGGAGGAGAACAAGAATCATCTGAGAGACTGTAACTAAGTACCCCTCCTCCCTCCTATCCACACACACCCCTATACTCTGCCAAGAATCAGTTTTCCTACTGTTGGAATTGATTTCACAAGGACAGGCTGGTTTGGATGATAGGAGCCCCCTTTACTAATAAGCAATGTGTTTCAGCTTCAGTTTATGATAACCTACGTCAGAGACGGTGAGGCCACCAGACACGGCCCGTGAACGTCCACTTTGATGACAGGTTGGATCGGCGAAGCCCAAAGAAGCCAGGGGTGCAGTGTGAGACATCCCAGGGTACCTCATCATGCTTGGGCTGAGAGGTCCATATGGGAGGGACTCTTCCCCTACAGGGGTGGGGATTTCCCATCGTATCTCTGTAGTCACTGATCATTAAGGGCCACAGACAGGAGCACATCACTTAGACGTGTAGGGCACCATCCTTAACTTTTTGAGGCAGAGGCAAAGAGATCATTGAATTTCAATCATTCTGCAGGCTATGGGATGAGGATTTTGAAAAGTCTTGGTGGTGAGGTGACAGAAGTGTCAAGGAGAGTCACAAGTCGTGGAGCAATTCTATGCACGACACTCAAGCCTACCTCTCAGTCAGAACCCAGACAAGCTAGCGGGAAGGAGGTAACGAGGTGCGGCAGCAGGGGTGGGCATAACAAGGAACGCAGAAGCTGACCTTCATGGCGATTGGCAAATGGATAATGAAGAGATCCACGTAGTCCAGTTGAAGTGCCTTCAGCGATCTTTCCAGGGCTGGTCGAACCAATTCCGGGCGACAGAAAGTAGTCCAAAGCTGCAATGATCAAAAGAAGAGATTCCACATGTTAGGGGACCAAAATTAAGTATCTCAGTTACAAGATTGAGAAGTGAGTAACAAGCCACTGGGGTGGTCTAAAAAATAAGAAATGCTAAATTCATCACTTGGTGTGACTGGGGTCCTTCAGGGGCACTGAGCTGTTTTTGAATGATGGTAGGAACATTAAATGAACTTGGATGGGCCAGGGAGGGCAGCCCAAATGTCCCAGGGATGAGAAACGTCATCTCTGAGAGGAGAGTCAGGAAGTGCCAGGCAAGGGGAACGGAATCTGCCTGGAAACAGGTCTGCCACTTCCTAGAAACAGAGTGTCCCTGATGGAGACACTCATAGGATCATTCTGTAGAGACCCCCACTCTCTCAACATTGGAAGCACCGTTTTCCACCTAAGAATATTGTACAAATTTCAGGAACTTCAATGCTGACTTGAAGAACGTGTTTCTGAGTCAGGCTCCCTTCTGTGAATACGAGGTCCACCACATGCGGATATGTCCTGAGAGAATCTGCTGAAGAATAAAAGGAGTGACCCCCAACTGTGGTGGCTCAGACAAGCCATAAAACAGATAAAGGACGTACGTATCACTGACACGTCTCACGTGTGAATGAAGTCTACTCTCCTACCTCTAACATGCTTCAAGCAAAGCAAGCCTTTTTCGTTCTCTACTTTCCTACAATGGGTCCCTACAATGTGAGAAGGTACATAAATTATTCAAACCAAGACCAAACATTGTTTTTTGTGTTTTACAAGATAATGTATCTAGCAGTGACTTCTCGTCACTGGCCCACAGCACCTTGGTGGTGTAGAATATGTCCTCTCTCTTCACGGTGCCGTCAGCGATCTTCTCTCGAATGGCCTTGCCAACTTCCTTCTCATTTTGATAGATGTATGCTGCATCGAAGTGACGGAAACCTACATCAATAGCCACTTTGGTGGCCTCACCAGACTTGCTCTTAGGAACCTATAAAATACGAATTAGGAGGGCTGGTAATTCACTTGACACAGGGAAGCAATGTATTTCCTCAATGGCACGTTGGCAGCCATGTTTCTGCGTGTCCCCTGCTCCCCTGGGGGATGATGGAAGCCTTGGTAACAAATCTGCACTCTGGGGGCACAGACTGGACCTCTCATCTCAGAGGAGTTAGTGAAACAGCCTTCACCAGGGACCACGGACAATCAAGTCTCATTCAATAAGGAATTCATTGTATGGAAGTCACTAAGAGGAAAGCCTCTGACACTAGAGAAAACTTCTAAGGATACAGATGTGCATAGATATAGTTAGAGAAGACAGAGACAAGATAAAAGAGACAACATGTATTTTTGGCTTAGAATTAAAAATGAGGCCATAATAGCCATTCTCCATCCAACTGATATATATGAGATGTATATATCTCACATTTTCTTTATATAGATTTTTCTTTACACACACACACACACACACACACACACACACACACACTGGAATATTCAGCTGTGAAGAAAGAAACCCTGTCATTTGCAAGGACATGGATGGACTTGGAGGGCATTTCCACTAAATGAGATAAGGCAGAGAAAGACAAACACTGCGTGGTGTCACTCACATGTGGGATCTGAAAAAAAGAATTCTATTTCCTAGAAACAGAAAGTAGAAAAGGGGTTGCCAGGGGCCAGGAGTTGGGGAAATGGGAAGATGTTAATAAAATGGTACCAACTTTCAGCGAAAAAACAAGGTCTGAGGAGGTCATGTGTATCATGTATATTATGTCATGAGAACATTAGCTAGTGATAGTTCAGGTAATAAGAAGCTTGAAATAAGAGCGGGTTCTCTTAGGACGAAAGATTTCGGTGATAGAAGTTCTCTGGCAGATACTTCCTGCGCCAACGAAGCTACAGCAAAGCTGCTACCAAGCGGCCATGCTGTCCTCCCATCCCCGGGCACTCACTGCCCATCAGGAGCTTCTAACAAAGAGCAGAGTGGCTCTGACCGAGGCAGCAGGTGAGGGCAGGAGGAGCAGCCCCAGCTCAGATTTACACAGGTGAGAAATAAGAAGAAGAATAGCACTTACCCAGGAGGGTTGTTGAGGAATTAAAAAAAAAAATAATAATGCATGGAAAGCACTCAAAATACACAGTAAGCATTCAATATGCATTACAGTAACCCAAATAATAATAATAATAACCCTCAAAATGATCAGCTCTGAATCCCCAGAATCAACAGCTTGCCATCCCATTTAGCGCAAGTTAGAGATCACGAAATGAAGACCCAAATGAGTCCTTCCAAATCACCCGGAGTGCATGAAGCGTGGGGTGCATGTCTGCTGACCACCCTTCCACGGCTGTTCATGGCCAACCCTCCGGTCCCCTGGGTTCTACCTACATCATCAGGAGCAAGAGTGCCAAACCCGAGCACTGGCATGACGTGCCCATCATTCAGTTTCACCGAACGACTCCGGTTGAGGTCCATCACCACTCACGGTCCGGGCTAATCTGGCTCTGTCTCTCCACCCTCTTCCTGACAGACAGCCAAGAGAAGACAAAGCTCCAGTGTTTTTTATTGCTACACAAGGTAGGTGGGGCTGGGCTTAACAGATTCCAGTGACGGCAAGATGAAACTGGAATCAATCCAATGACTTTCATGTCTTTTTATCAGGACTCTGCAGGCATCTCTTGCAGGAACTCCACCCAGAAATGTCACGCAAGTCACGGGAGTTTGAATTTTCTCTGCAGCATTGCTCACTAATTGATCCTAATTATAAAAAATAATTTAAGACGGGTGGAGTACCAACTGAGCCAGATGCTGCTGGTAGGTTGAGCCGGCCAAGGACTGAGTGTTTCCTTTTCAATTTAGCATCATGGAAGTCACCGGTGACCTCAGTAAAACAGTTTTAGTGGGATGATAAGGATGAAAACCCCCGTGGGGTGAGAGAACGGGAATTGGAGGCAGTGAATGGAGACAGAGCTGTGAAGGAATTTAACCGGGAAAGTAGAGACATGAGGCAGAGGTCGAAGAGTGTTGTGTAAAAGGGAAAGAATCCCCATTATAACAGGGAAGGTGGGGGAGACAAGACTCCAGAGCACAGATGTGAAAATGCCAGGAATGATGAGAGAAACAGTATTACAGAACGAGCCAGAACCAGGAATTAAAATCTTCAAGGAGCGAGAGCAGGTGATCGCGAGGGTGGAGGCCAGGGGACCACGACCACAAGAGGTGGCCTGAGATGTGGCTGTTTCCAGGGGGCTGCCACCCCCACCTCCATGCTTGCTGGGGAGGTAGTGAGGGGCCAGTGGCCTCCCCTGAAGAGGGCTGCATCATCCGCAAGGAGGAACCATGTTTGGACCAGAAAGAAAGGGAAGGGGTGGGCATGCAGACGGAAGTCCAGGATTTAGAATTTTTTGACAATGGACGGAGCTCCAGTTCCAGAGGGAACACAAGGAGGGCTTCTGAAGTGAGCCGTGCTCATGAAGTAGGGGGCCCAAAGTGCAGGGATGAAGGTTTGGGGGACCGGGATGAGCTGGGAGTGCCAGGCCCTTCGGATGACCCACACGAGCTGGGGTGAGGAGGAGATGACCGTCACTCTGACGTTATCCTGGCAAGAGGAGGTGGGAGGTTGTACGCACGGCCGTGGGGGCCTTGCCAGCCACAGGCAGAGCTCTGGAACTTTTCCTTGACACTTGACGAAGGAGACGTGGTGGCCCAGGGAGCAGAGGGCTCACTCTAAACAGAGAAACCCCCTCTATTGAATCTAGACACCTTGAGAATTGATAAAGTGGAGAATTTTTTCCTCTATGGTATACTATCACGTTCCTGCCAGGTGAAAAAGAAACCGTCATGCACCATACAGGGGATACCTGCTTCTCTCTCGAAACTTGGGGAGATGGCTACTGGAAGGAAAAACTGACAGAAGGAAACAGGAAACCAAGGAGGAGAATTGTCTCAGTCGCCCCTGGACGGCAAGCCTCAGATGCGTGACTCAACCGTAGAGGGAGGGAAGCCCACACGGAGAAGTCAAGCTGTGTGGGAAAGCCTCAGGGGAAGGAGGGAAGGAGTGGTCCTCTCTTTGAATCAGTCCCTGGAAAAGAGGCAGAGTTGGGATTAGTGAACAACACACAGCTGGATAGCCTTCTGGAAGTCATGAGAAAGTGCTGGGCCCGAGGAAGTTAAAAGATGTGTTGAGAGAAACTGTCTTCTCTAGAGTCAACAAGAGATTTGTTTTACCACGAAATGTTTTTCTTCTTTGCTCTGGCGGTGTCCCAAGCAACCCTCATGATCTAGTGCTTATGATGGAGGAAGGTTTCGATTCAGTGCAAGCGTGTTAGCCATGGCAGCCAAGGGCCACCACAGCCCAACCGTGCACAGGAACAGGCGGGCTCACAGGAGGAGGCTGCTCGCTGTGAGCTTTTGGGGGGATAGCTAACGTGGCCCTAAGGACAAAAATGAGATGTGGATGGACTCTGACTCAGTATCCCTTGAGAGGACCACAGTGCATTTCAACTGCAGGCCCTGAGAAATCTTAAAGTTAAAAAGAGTGTACAATGGAGCACCTGGGTGGCACAGTCGTTAAGCGTCTGCCTTCGGCTCAGGGCATGATCCCAGCATTCTGGGATCGAGCCCCTCATTGGGCTCCCTGCTCCGCTGGGAGCCTGCTTCTTCCTCTCCCACTCCCCCTGCTTGTGTTCCCTCTCTCGCTGGCTGTTTCTCTCTGTCAAATTAATAACTAAAATCTTTAAAAAAAATTAAAAAGAGTGTACAAGTATATTTTCTTGAGGAAGGATTTTGCTCAACAAAACTCTTAACTTTCTCACACACACATTCACACACAAGTCATTTCAGATCTGCTCTCCTTACCCAGCCCTTGCTGTGGCTATAGGTCTTTGCCTCTGTGCAGCCATGTGCGGCTGGAGGTGGGAGAGAGGAGGGGTTCCCAGCTCTGGCCCTCAATTATGGAAGTATCTGCAGGGATGCACCATTTCCCCATGCCACTTCCAGGGTCATGTCTGCTACTTCTAGAACTGCCATTTATTCTTTTCCTGTCCCTTCTCTGGTTTCTGTGCCAAACACAAACATACTAAACTGTAAGCCCTAGAAACATAAGTGTACCAAGAGATCCTTGGCCAATGGCCCCACTCCCTCCCTCCTGAGAAGGGGGACACCAGCCTCAGAAACACTATTAAACAACTGCAAAAACCAGAATTATTTAAAAAGGAATGGCTCTCATTTTATGAGCTTCTTTCCAATAAGCTGGTATCAAACGAGAGAACCTGTGTGGCTTCACGTGAGCACAGACAAGCTAGGTTTGTGTTTTCAGCAGTTCTGACATGCCACCAAAAGCCTCTGGTCACTGTGAGTCAGCAGTATTTTTCAAAGAAAGGTGGGGTGGTATTTTTGATAGCAGCAAAGCAGAAATTCCGATACCAAATACAAAGGCAGGTCAAAGTCTCACTCCTCTTGGATTTCCTACAGAATGCAATGCCAGGTACGAATCAGATATGCCACGCATTGCTTTTAGCCTTCTATAGGAAGGAGGGGTTTCTCAACCGTCCGGGTGGTTCTGGGAGCCAACGCTGGCATTGCTCACTCAGTCAGATGAGGGTAGGAAGGAGAGCAAAAGGGATTCCACGTGTCCATGTCAGTGGGCATTACTGGCTAGTCCCCACTGAGGACTCTGGAAGGGGAAGGTAGCTCTGTGTCCTTTATTAGGTCACCGAAGGTAGAAATGATGGGCCCATGGTTCCATCAAATGGCAATCTTCCTTTACTTGTTTGGGACACCTGACTGTCAAGCTTCTCTTCAGTTGTGTTCAGGGAAAAATTAAAAGTAAAATCTCCCGCCAACACAGAAAACTCCTCTCCATGCATGCAGAAAAGAAAGCAAATGGTTTTATTATTGAATGTGCATTAAACTGGACTGCAAGGAACATCACAGGTAATCTGCTAATGAGATTACAAAGACAGAAGGAAATCTCATCCCTTTACATAAACAAGTAGATAGATCTTCAAGAGAAACGATAGCTTGTCTTCAGGTAAGAGGGCTTAATACCACCATTTGCAATGCATCATTATATAGTTCAATTCTAAATTTGTGTAATAACTGGGGCAACATTTGCAATGCATTATTGTATAGTTCAATTCTCATTTTGCATGGTAATTGGGGCAACCATCTGTGCTAGTTAATTGACTTTTTCTGAAGGAAAAATGAAAGCTCTATGACAACAGGCAATTAGAACTTGGAGCAAGGTGCCCAGAGGGACAGATACCTGTCTTCTCTGATGTTTACATTTCAAAGAGAAGGAATCCCACCCTTTAAGAAAAATGTTAACAAAACTGACAAAACTTCAAGTAAACTAACCAAGAAAAAAGAGAACCTACATAAATAAAACTATAAATGAAAGAGAAGACATTACAACTGATACCACAGAAATACAAAGGATCTGCTATAAGCAACTGTACCTCAACACACTGGACAACCTAGAAGAAATGGGTAAATTCCTGGAAAGGTACAGCCCACTGAGGCTGAATCATGAAGAAATAGAAAATCTGATCAGATAAATAATGAGTATGAAGATCGAATCAGTAATCAGAAACCTCTTGACAAAGAAAAGCTCAAGAACAGATGGCTTCACGGGCAAATTCCGTCAAACACATAAAGATGAATTAACACCAGTATTCCCTGTTCTGTGCTTAGATTCTGTGAGCCCTGGACTGTCTCCAAATCCTTATTAACTCCTTAAAGCTGCAGTTGACGCTGGGAAACACGGCCTCGTTTTCTTCCCTCCCTGCAAGGCCGGTGACAATTTTCAGCAGGAACAGCTGTGCCTGGCTGAGTGACAACCAAGACACAGAGAAGTCGGCAGTAAGGCAGGCAGGTGTGGCAGCCACAGAGAAGGAATGGGACGTGAGCAGGGCTGCTGGGGAAACAGCGGCCCTAAGGAGTTCCAGAGATTGCTGGAGACATGTCGAGGGGTAGCTTCAGCCAGGTACCAGCCATGAGACAGAAATCATGCTGGTTATGGACACAGAGGAAACTTCACGCACGAGACTGGTATTCAAATAGTGGGAACATCCGGGAAGCAAACCAGGGAACAAGGAAGCAACCCAGTGATGAGTAAAACCAGGCAGCCCCTGCTTGCTGCTCCCCTGGGTAAAGAAAACAAGGGGGAGGACAATTAGGAAGCCCAGAGTTGGGGGCCCCTGGCAGAAGCCGCAGCCATGGCAAGCCTGGTGGGTGGGAGCTAGAAGGGCCTGTGAGTGGGCTGCATCCCCCAGAAAAGGAGAGGAACCACCCCCACACCCCCTTCTGCTTCTAGGCTCTCACTAGTCCCTCCTGATGCCCAAACCAGCTGGAAACCCACAGACAGGAAAGCCAGGGCACAGCCACGGTGGCCAACCCTCCCGGGCCACCATGGCCACAGTGAAAGGGTGAGGAGGGTTCTGGGGCTGGCGCTGTAACGTGACTCAACCAGCCAGGCTGCTTCTGGCCGCACCCCCTAAACTGGGTATTGATGACACACTGCCTCCTTCTGTAGTCCACACAGATGGAGCCAGAAGGTCAGATTATGTAGGTGTGAGAGGGGGAACAGAGTGGGGTAACTAGGATGTGTTAGAACTTGCTAGCATTCACCAGATTCAGGTCACCTTTGCCGAAGTTGGGATCAGCACAGGCGGGGCTATATAACGTGTCCTACCTATCCAGACCTCAGTTCAACAAATATTTACCTTCTCTCTTATATGCAAAACCCTAATTTTTTTTCTTATTTGAGGTCATGGATATAAGAACAATTGAAGAGTTTTGAAGTTTGCTTTTGTAGGGTTATATCCTCAAGTCTTTCTCTGGCCCTAAAATGATAATAACCTTCTTTGAAATATAGACATAGGAGTCATTATTGCTGGATCTTAAGGCCTGTAGTCCCAGGGGTCCACTCCTTCCCAAAGCATGGCTTAGAAGACTAAGGATGACACCATAATTACATCACAGAAAAACACGGGTAGCTGCAGTGTCTATGGCTCGGGCATCGGCCTGCCTGGCCAGGGGTGGGAGCTAAAGACCGAGTCTATCTGCCTGAACTCAAGAGTTTGGATGGGTCTAGGATCCCACATTCTTCAGCACAGTTCTCCTAAGAATCCAAATCATGGAATTTGTGCTGGTTTCTGGAGGATAAGCCACAAAATGGAGACACTCAGACTTCAGATGATGGAGCTGCCCCTTTGATACCAAAAAGCAAGCTGATTTCAGCCCCCTTGAGCTTTCTTCTTTCCCAGGCCTTGTTTCAGTGCACGAGGAAAGACAGGAGGCCCCCAGCATCCAAGAAAGAGTAATCAAGAGACACGCTCCTCAGGAGACCAGGTCTCTTGCCCCAAACCCAAGAGCGCCTGTCCGGACCAAGAGCAGAGTCGGCATAGCAGGTGCCTGTACTTAGGACCATCATCGTTCCTGATTTTCCCACCACAGAACAGTCAGATCAATCCTGGAACGATAGGAAGAGTAATAACAATAGCTCTATTTGACATTTTTCAGCAGCTTTATTAAGGTATAATTTACGCATCATGAAATTCATCCATTCTAAATGTATTTCCAAGGGGTTTTAGGAAATCTATAGAGTTTTGCCATCATCACCGCTATCTTGGTTCTGAACCCTTCCATCACCCCCCAAGAATCCCCCTTTGCCTGTTGGAAGGCAATTCTTTCTCCCTTACCCCAGCTCCACACAATCTCTAACCTCCCCTCTGCTTGTAGAGGTTGGCCTCTCCCACAAATTTCATATAGATGGAGTCATACAATATGCAGCCTTTTATGTTGGGCTTCTTTCACTCACCAAAATTTTTTTGAGATTCATCCATATCACGGCATGTACCAATAGTTTGTTCCCTTTTACCGTGGAGATGTGTCCCGTGATAGGGGTGAACCACACTGTGTTTCTCCGTGCACCTGTTAACGGTGTTTGGATCCTTTCTACTTTGCAGCTATTATAAATAGCATTTCGCGATGCACATTGGTGCCCAAGTCTGTCTTAAACATAAGTTTTTCATTTGTCTTGGGTCGATGCCTCCAACACATACGAGTGGAATTCCTCTATGATAAGTGTATGTTTAACTTGTGACGAAACTGCCCAACTATCTTCCAGCAATATCCGGGTGCTGTCCCTTTCTAGTCCCCAAGCCGGAGAAAGTAGCCTTCTTCTCTGCTTTGTTTCCTGACTTCTTGTCTGTGCCCATGGGCGATTCCGGAGGGCTGGGTCCCAGACAGTCTGCGCCTAACTGCCTTTGCTCTTCGGTGGCATAAGCAGGGCAGAACCCCGAAATGTGACGTGCTACCTTTTCTGGAACCAGAAGCTAGTGTAGCAGTGAAAAGCATGAGCCACGCGGCCCGGGTGCAGATCCTGGCTCTGGGACCTCCTAACTGTGTGACCCGCTCTCGGCTCCCTGATGCGTAAAGTAGCAATGTTCGAGGATGCATCATGCCTGTAAGATCCTCGGGACAATTTTGAGCAAGTGGTAAATGTAGATGGTGGTGTTTTTGTTATCTGAATTTAAAACCCATTGCTTGTCCTCGACACTCTCCTGCCTCTCTGCCGATGACAGTTTCCAGAGCCATCCATGCTCTCAGGCCCGTAGCTGAGATCCTACGTTACGGACAGTCACTGTGGGCACAGACTTGGGCTCTAGCTTCCCGGTTCACAGCCCACACCCCACGTGAGGTAGATTTCTTGCCAGCGTGAGCTCTGTTCACCATCTGAGATTTGATCCTAACCACTGAGCTCAGTGCAAGGCATGTACTATGAACCAGAAACCATTTGCTGCATGGATGAATACAGAGATGTCACATTTCTCTCAGTCCTGTCGACTGGACACCTCCTGGTCATCTTCTAACCACGGAGCATGAGGGTCTCAAAGGAGCTGAATATTCAGCCAGAATCAAAATGCTTTACAATAACGGCGATGTTAGCTAACTAACATAGAATGTGTCTGGGAGGAAAATTATTTTAACTTTTTCCTTTTACCCTCGTCCATTCTCTGTCTGGGAGTCTGTGAATTGGATTAACGAAAGACAGAGTAACATGAGAAAAACAAGCAGAGTTTGTCAACAGAGGGAGCGCTGTCCCTCTGGGGGACCTCAAGAATGAGTAACCGGAAGGGTGGTTAGAACTCAAGCTGGCAGAGCATTTTAGCAGAAGAACAATACATCTCGTAAAGGGACAAGACAGAGGGAAGTGGGGAGGTAAATATACGGGAATCTCTGGGGAACCAAGGGGAGGCAAAGGCTAGTCAGTGGGGTTGCTGTGTAGACTCCCCTGGTCTCCAGGCTGATGAGGGTCTAGAAGTGTCTCCGGTGCTTGAGAGCCTGCTGTCCTTCCTGGTGGGGGTGGGGCTGGCAGAGAGCTCTTCCTGCGCCCGCTTCTCAGCTGCCTTCAGCTCAAAACCATCCTCTGCCAAAGTGGCGTACTTCGGGGAGGCGTCATCTGAGCCCCTCCAGACGTGTTATACATGCCACAACCACGTTATTAAGCAGAAACTCTGATTACCGTCATCCCAAAGTGCGTCGCACTCACCCCAGCTTCAAGAACACGTTTAAGCATCAACTGGCCTCAGGTGGCCGGGCTTTCTCAGTGTTAAGGCTCATTCAGAGTTGGGGAATGAAAAAATACGAAAAATTGTATCGTGTTGTTAAAAAAAAAAAAAAACAGGTCCAAAACGGTGTCGTGTAGACAAGTTCCCAAACTGGGGCTTCAGACAGAACCTATTAGCAGTTTCACCTCCCCCAAGAAAGGGGTCCCCCAGGGAGTTTTCTGTCTGAGCCCGTGGGTCTGCCACGATGGGTCCTCTCCACCCCACAAAGAAAGATGAGTCATCTGCATGGTTAGACTCTCCTCCTAGAAAGGGCCTCACCTGGAACCAACCCTTTTCTTTTGCGAATAACTTTCTTGCCCCCACCCTCCTTCGACAAAAACCTTCCATTATGTACAAGTCTCTACTGGCCGGATGGGGTGCTGTCCAATTTATGAATCCTGTAATAAAGCCGATTTGATGTTTGAATTTACTTGGTTGGGTTTTGTTATTTAACAGTGTAACTGAGGATATTATATGATGCAGGATGGTTGAGCACAACCATCAGGAAAGAATTCTTGAGATGTTTTTGGTGCAAAAAGGTGGTTTTATTAAACCACGGGGACAGGACCCGTGGGCAGAAAGAGCTGCACTGGGGTTGCGTGGGGTGACTGATTATGTAGGGTCTTCTGTCCTTTGGAGGCAAAGGTGACCTTAGGGCTCCAGGAAATTGAGCCTATAGGTTCCTGGAGGTCTGACTATTATTAAGATTGTGTTTTTCTTGTAAATCACTAAGTCAGTGACAAACTATAGTGGAGTTGCATGCCCTACACGACTGGGATCTTTATCAGCTGACCATTTGTTTTCCCCTGGCCTTTGTTCTTAGGCAGTCGGGAGCGCCCGCACGTAATACATATCGCACCTTACGGGGTACTTTGTGGGGTATCATTGTGCTTTGCCCTCAGCTTGCCTTTTGCTCTCTCATCACTATATACAACTCTACCCATTGGGCGAGGGCCTGGCTATCCAGAGCAGAGCTCTGATAAAGATTGAATTTGAGAAGGTGTTTATTCCGGGGAACCTGAGCAGGGGTCACTCGCTCCTAGCCTTAAATTCCTCTCCTATACATACAGGTGGGGATGGCTCACTGCAGTGCAGGGAAAGAACAAGGCCCACAGCACGAATGACCCCATTCACTCGAGATGCCCAGCGCGGGCTCTGCTGGCTTTGGACACTCAGCTGTTGGCCAGACTCTGGGTTCCCTCAGGAGGTTGAGGGGGGAGTCCCTGGGGCTCCTGCCGCGCTGTATGAAGCTGGATGCCCTGGCATCGCCTGATCGGATCGCCCACGTGTTAGGGGAAAAGGAGAAACCTTATAAAACAGAACTCATACAGGCCTAATTCCCTAACAAAACAAAATCACAGGCAAAAAAGCTAAATCCCCAGCAAGCAATCAAACACAAAAAGAAAAACAAACAACAAAAGGAGGGGCAAAAACGATAACAACACAAACTCAGAGACAGGAGAAGAAAAGAGGGAAGAATGAATGGGGATTAAGTCCTGGTAATGACACAGGAAATAGAAGTAATGCAGATTTGTCCCGGTAACTTAGACTAAAGTTTTTGAAAGACATCATATTTAGAAAGCCTGACTAAGGAAAGGAGTATATAAAATAAACGACATTTAGGATAAAACATGGAAGCTGAGCACATTACAAAAATCTCTCCGATCTTTGTCGGAAGGGCTAAGTTGTCACCAGTGCTTTTAAGGGCAATGTGACATCAACTTAAGTTTACAATGTTCTTTTCTTTTGACCAAGCAATCTCATGTCTAAAAGACCCATCTTACAGAAATATCTACACGTGGCCAAAGATAAGCAAAGATATGCTTTGCTTCATTGTTTGTAAAAACAGTCATAAAAAATGAATACAAATATATCAATAAAGTTCCGTTTAAGTAAATCATGATTCAAACCATACTGGGGGAGCCATGAAACAGATGTGATAGGCTAATGTGGGGAGGGCACGTTCAGAGTAATGTGTCTACACAGCCTCACTCTGTACTGACATGTGGGCTTCGTATGTACATGTAGGGTATATACATGCACACAGGGCGTCCTGTGTTATGTAAATGCGTGTGAAGATGTGGAAGGCCACCACCAAGTCATCAAGGGGGTACCTCTGCGAAGTAAGCAGTGGACAGCAGTATAAAGAAGGGGGGCTTTTTTAACCTTAAATATTTAGGTCTTACTTTTGTTAATTTTAAAGCCTGGAAAGGAAAACTGACTTCTATTTTCTTCCCCTGAGGCAGAGGGAAGAGAATCAGGGGACAGACAGCACAGCACATACACAATCCAGTGTGTCCATGTCTCCGCAGCCTCAGAACCCTGCCTCACCCATGAGCTCAAATTCCATACTAGCAAAGTTCCGTGCCAGAATCCATACTAGCAAAGTTCCGTGCCAGAATCCATACTAGCAAAGTTCCATGCCAGAATCCATTCTAGCAAAGTTCCGTGCCAGAATCCATACTAGCAAAGTTCCGTGCCAAAAACAGCAAACATTTGTGCATTTTGAGCAGAAATGATGCAAAGCATTGGGTGCTCAGAAAAGCACTGGCAGGGCCAGCAAGTGGGATCTCAACACGATCTCCAGGAATGACCCCAAGACTGATGTTCCACAGGGGTGTCCCCAGTCAGAGAGCAGGCCTTCAGGAGGTGGCCTTGGCAGCTGTAGAGTTCAAGAACACACCTCCACAGCCGGACCATCCAGGGATCAGGAACCCACTGCCACCAACCGCAGTGCCCCGGACACCAAAGCAGTCACACCCACCAGTGAGTTGGTCTTCACAGCACAAAACAGGTGCAAGGGGGTCCCACGGATGCAGCCTGCACATCACAACAACCTGTGGTCACCTCGGAAGCCAGAGGCTGCAGCACACAACCACCAAAAGCCAGAGGACAATACCTCCCGCCTTCCAAATCACGTATGAGGGTTTCTGATTGGCAGAATCCAATTAGCACATAGAAACTTTATTTGTAAGAGTCTACTTCTATGCCAGTAGGTTTAATAGTCTTCCTGGCCCCTGTACACCCAGGACATAGAAAATGAGTTGAGTGCCAACTAAAGAACAGGTGGTGAGTGGCGTGTTTAAAATGCATGTTCTCAAACGCCCTCCCAGAGGCTGCCACCCTCCCTCCCCCATGGAGGATTTCATTAGTTGAACTATCCAAGAGTGACCTCAGCCAGGAGGAAAAAAGATCTTTCTCTGCAAAAGGGACAGACCTAGAGGAAAGTCTCACTGTTACTACTCTTGAGGAGCCCCAATTTATACTGGGATAGAGCTCTGCCCACCACCCCTGTAGGGCGGATTACCAGTCCTTTGAGGAAATCCTGTAGCCTGAAAGACAGGAGAAAGAAAAGAAAAGAAAAGAAAAGAAAAGAAAAGAAAAGAAAAGAAAAGAAAAGAAAAGAAAAGAAAAGAAAAAAAGAAAAAGAAAAGAAAGAAGGAAGGAAGGAAGGAAAAAGAAAGAAGGAAAGAAGGAAAGAAGGAAAGAAAGAAAGAAAGAAAGGGGGAAAGAAAGAAAGAGGAGGGGAATAACTTGGGGGGAAAAAAACATAGAGACTAGAAGACAAAGAATTTTTAAAATAAAGACTGCATAGGAGTTCCCTTGGCTGTCTGACCAAACACTGAGATGTGGAACTCCACAAAGCCACCCAAATACTGATGGGAGCAATGAGTAGAAAAATTCCAAGATGACACAAGAGCTAGGGTGTGTTTGAGTTCTAACCAGCAGAGTAGAGAATCTTTGTTGAACACCCGTGGAATTCAGTACAGACCCTAGAAGCGTAATATCTTAAATTCTGGAGGAACCACCAAAAAAAAGTTTTAAAAAGGTAAGCTAATTAGACAATAATGCAGTTCAATATAACTAATGGAGTGTTACCGCAAAAGAAAGCAGAACAAGAGAAAAAAGGAACAAGGAACAAATGAGAAAAATAGAAAACAAATAGCAAGACGGTGGACTGAGGTCCAAGCACATTGATAATTATGTTAGATATACATGGTTTAAACACTTCATTTAAAAGGCATAGATATTCAGACTGGATAAAAAGCAAAATCTTTTTATATGCTATCTATAAGAAACAGATAACACTTCTCTATTCACAGATATCACGGTTATCAATATTGGATATTCCAGAAACAATGTGAAAACTAGTAGAACTAATATGTGAGTTTAGAAGGACACAGAATACAAAGTCAGTATTCAAAAGATCAATGGTATTTTTATATACTAAAAAGTAAAACAGAAATTGGTATTAAACAGTATTATTTACTATTACATTAGGAAACAAGATATTTAGGGACAAATTTAGAAATATGTACAAAATTTGTATGCCAAAATATATAGAATATTGATGAGAGAAATTAAAAGAATGAATGAAGAGAAATACTGTGCACATGGACTGGAAGACTTAATATTGCTAAGAGGTCAATCAAGTCTTCCCAAAATGTTTCTTTTTTTTTTTTTTTAAAGATTTTATTTATTTATTTGACAGAGATAGAGACAGCCAGCGAGAGAGGGAACACAAGCAGGGGGAGTGGGAGAGGAAGAAGCAGGCTCATAGAGGAGGAGCCTGATGTGGGGCTCGATCCCGGAACGCCGGGATCACGCCCTGAGCCGAAGGCAGACACTTTAACCGCTGTGCCACCCAGGCGCCCCCCAAAATGTTTCTTTTGATTCAACACAATCCTGCTAAAAATTACCAGCACTTTTTTCCCCTAAAAATCGACAAACTGATTCTAAAATTTATATGGACAAGAAAAGGAGTTAGAGTAGCAAACATAATTTTGAAAAAGAGCCAGGTTGGAGGACTTAAACTACCTTAAATCAAGACTTCGTATAAAGGGGCAGTAATTAAGACAGTGTGCTCTACTGAAAAGATGGACATACAGACCAAGGGAGCAGAAGAGAGTCCAGGAAGAAATGGACACGTGTATGGTCAATTGCTTTTCTACAAAGGGGCCCAGGTAACACAAGGAGAACACACAGTTTTCCCAACAAAAGGTGCTGAAACACTTGGACACCTTTTCACCCAAGGGCAGAAGCTTTCCAGCTGGTGTCCCAGCCTCCAGGGTGTACCATCTTCCAGTCTGTACCCACAGAGCAGCTGAGCTGTCCTTCCCAAACAAGGCAGTCCCCTGTTCGTCTCTCATACAAGCTTCTCTCGAGACTGCCCTCAAGAGGAACTACCTACTCCTTAGGATGCAACCTCTTTATGCTGGACCTCATGAGCCCCGTATCTTGCCCTGCCTTCCCTTGCACTCTATATTCTAACTGTACTGAACTTACAGTTCCCCATATACGCTATGCTCCGACCTCATCCTTAGAAGGTTTCCTCTGTCTGGCCTGCCAAGCTGCACCTGTCCTCCATATGCTTTAGTATTACCTCCTCCTGGAAGCTCCCCAGGACAGTCCACGCTAGGTAGGGACCCCTCTCAGGCGTCTTTAGCTAACTATGCTCACCCTTACCTTTAGTACTTGTCATACGACCCTGTAATTGCCTGTTTACCTGTCTGCATCTCTCACAGACTGTGAGATCTAGGAGGGCAGGTGCTATATCCTCCCGATGGTGGCATCCCCAGCCTCCAGCACAGAGCCTGACACACAGCAGGGCTCAACAACTGTGGGTTGGATCCCCCGTTATCACCTGCCCATCATATTCCACAAGTAAAGAGAAGAGGTGTTTCCCAAACAGTGAGCTCCTCTGACAGATGCAAGCAGCTTTGAGTGTTGCTTGGAAAATATTCATTTAGCCTTGCCCAACTTTGATTCATTGTCAGAACAAGCCTTGCCTATTAGCAAGTTCTAGTTCCACAGCCCCGGGTGGAATTCACAGAGAATCCCATGAGGAAAAAAGAGTTTGAGCAAATTGAAATATTTCAGCCCCAAGTAAACAATGATGAAGTATTGGCATGTAATCATTTTAAATAGTTGAGGTTTTCTTATAGAGTCTCCTCATCTGTTACTCATCCCCGCTTAGGACAGGATAAGAAGAGTTTATTTCAGCCAGAAGGACTTCAGTTGGATATAAGGGAAGTGGTCCTGGCCAAAGTATGGTAGAGAAGTTCGCTGCCCTCGCTGGTGGGGGCTTGACGGGTCGTTGGACTCCCACCCACTCACCGGCGCGTCTGCAGAACGCTAACGGAGCATTCCCGCCTAGACCAAGGATGACAGGAAACAATCCCACTGCTCTAAACTGGTAAGTCCTATGTCCACTCTTCCATGATCTTCAAAACCAATATTTGCTCAAACTCCAAGCAAACTAAACTTCCAAGGATCTGGCGAAAGAGGGCTTCTCAGCGCATTTTAGCCAATGCTGCCCTCTAGTGTGTGGCTTGGGCATTGCACGAGCCCGGGGCTGTGACCATAGAGACCTAGAGAGTTTAAGGAAACAGAAACTTTTCCCAACGTCCCTTCGCACATAAGGAAACAGACATGCCAGGTATGTTGCCCCAGGTCACACAGCTGGGGGCCAGCAGAGGGAACTAGCCTGCAGGACCCCAGTCTCCCACTTTTTGCCGCCCCCCAATTAAGAGGCAGCGCAGAGGGCAAGTAACAAAAGTGGGGATCAGAGAGCACATCTCCTGCTAGACTTTCGAAATCCCACCAGCCATGAAGCACCCTAGGAGTGTGCCGTCTAAAACACAAGAGAAGATTACGACATAGCTCAAACGAAAAACAATCCACATTCCTGCAAGCCAGTGTCCTTCTGAGAGATAACTGGACTTATTTGTTGGCATGCTGGAATTCCAGAGTGGAGAAGCAGATGAAGATTGACGGGATGATGGAAGAGAAAGGCTCCAGAACAGTTGGGTCCACGCAAAGGGCTGAGTGTTTCTTCCAGCTCTAATTCTGAGGAAACCTTCAGAACAGTGGTCGGCATGAGTGAGTGCCTGGCGAGCATCTGTGGGACGAATAAACTCAGGTGGTAAGTCCAGGGTGGGGAACATTCCGTGCGCATCCTAAAGATGGCTTTAGTTTCTTCTGTCTAGCCTGGCGGCATGGGAAGCTCACTCCATTACCTTCCAGCTGTGCTATTTTTTTTTTTAAGATTTTCTATTTATTTATTTGAGAGAGAGAGCGAGCACGGGTAGGGGAAAGGGCAGAGGGAGCGGGAGAAGCAGACTCCCCGCTGAGCAGGGAACCCGAAGGCTCGTGAGGCTCGATCCCAGGACCCCGATCATGACCTGAGCCTAAGGCAGATGCTTACTCACTGAGCCACCCAGGCGCCCCACCCCCGTCCCTGCTGTGCTACTTTACACCTCACATCAATTTCTGAGCCACGAAACATTTCACAGACCCACCCTCCCTCAGAAAGATCTTAGAAATAAAATAAATGAAATGATCACTTCTCTATTGCTCACTAGGGGAAATATGACTCACCGGGGAAAATGAGGGATAGGCCATGAACAAGTTAAAAAATACCTGAAAACACAAAATATCTGTACAGAGGTTGGAAGTAAGAGCATTCACAAGCATAGGCTCTCTCCACTGCACAAGTGTCCGCTGTCTGCGTGCTTTCCCTCTTCTTTTCTAAATAGCTGTCGATGACATTCAGTGAATCAAGAGAGTCCACCCAACTGTGGATACCTCTACACTGAGCAGCCCCACTTTTTACTCTCCTCCTTCTCCCCCCAGGAGAGTGGGAGCAGAAGGGGCAAGGACACCCATTAGCATGCAATGTCTGAATAAGTTCATCAAGAGAACCTTGAGAGCGAAGCAGTAGGAGAGCACAGTGGCGCATCCACTGTGCCCTCATGACCCCACAGAGAAGGACACCAAGGCCAGCACAGGGCATGAACATGTCTTGGAGAAGCCGCACAAAGACACGTGCTCCATGAGGCTGTGCATGTTAGTAGGGGAAGAGAGTGGGAAAATGCGGGAGACCGTCTAGTGGGGCCTTACTCCAATGGGGTCTCTAGCTTCCAAAGGCAGAAGAGAGCCACCAGGGCCATCGGAGTGCATTTCTCCCCAAGAACCACATTTTGTTTTCACTCCCATGACTTTCCACCCTCTGGACAAAGCTGATGTTTTGGTTGGAGTGACTGCCCCAGGATGGTACACACTCAGATGACATCGTCATCTTGACTCATCCCACTTCTTCACGGCTGTCGTGGTGACAATGACAAAACCCCCACCTCTGTCTTTGGCTCTGGGTGATGCTCACAGGATGGGAAGTTGGGGAGACACGGGAGCAACCAAAACCCAGGCAACCCTCTCCCCAGGACCGGAGACCCGTGTCAGGAGCCTGGCTTATAGTCACTTTGGTGCGGATGGCCTTCTTCACTGTTCCTCCCTCTCCCCTTTCTCTCCTGACTTTGCACCTCAATATGATAATAACCACCGGTGGGACTCACTGAAAGCCCACCAGGTGAAACAGGAAATTTTGACGAGGGCTACTGGAAGCAGCCAAGTTCACGTGCGATCTATAAACATGTCCCAGTTTACAAATATCTCGATTCCCTCTGTGTTGATGAACCTCTCCTGCCTCGGACACCCCCCCATCCATCAGGCTCACTTCATCTCTGGGACACATGCTAGAGCCATTTCTTCATCTGGGGCCAGCGGGCCACAGACGGACAGAGTGTCCATAAACTTGGAATAAACGACATCCTTGCATTTACTAACCTTTAACTGCAGCTCGCCTTTGTTTCAATTATGACCATAGAAAACAAACCACAGTGATTTTCACAGGCCCTATGACTCACGAACAGAGTCAACATTTTCCTACCCTCTCTCAGTTGTTACAGATATTCCCAATGTGGTCTACCTTCATCACTGCTTTGAAATCACAGGACTTATTAAACCTGCCCCTAGATCTTGCTATTGACACATTGTTAAAGAGGCTCATGGGGGCGCCTGGGTGGCTCCGCCGGTGAAGCGTCTGCCTTCCGCTCAGGTCATTAATCCCAGGGCCCTGGGATCGAGTCCCACATCGGGCTCTTTGCTCAGCAGGGAGTCTGCTTCTCCCTCTCCCTCTGCCTGCCGCTCTGCCTACTTGTTCCCTCTCTCTGTCAAATAAATAAACAAAATCTTTAAAGAGGCTCCCGTATTACTATGGAATAAAAAGGTTTTTTAACTGCGTGGTAGGCAGAATAATGCTCTCCCAAGGATGTCCATATCCTAATTCCAGAAACCTGGAATACGTTTCCTTATATAGTAAAAAGTTGGAAGAAGTGAGTAAGTTAAGGATCCTGAGCTGGGAAGAGGATCCTGGGCTCTTCGGGTGAGTCCAGTATAATCGCAAAGCTTCTTCAAAGAGGGAGGCAGGTGGTCGGAGCCGGAACGACGCACCCACTGGCTTTCCAGACGGAGGAAGGGGCACGAGCCAAGGAATGCAGGAGTTCTCCGGAAACGGAAAAAGGCAAGGAAACAGTTCTCCCCCAAGCTCCAGAGGAATGCAGCCCTGCTGACCCGGTTTGGATCTCTGACCTCCAAAACCCTAAGGTAAACGTGTGTTATTTCAAGCCACTAGGTTTGTAGTAATGCCTCACAGCCTAGTAAGAAGCCAGTGCCACTGTATTTCACTACCATTGGTTTCTTTTGCAATCCTACGCATTTACCTTATTTTCTGGCTTTTAAATCCTCACTATGGTAATGGCCCATGGCCTCACCCTTGCTCTAGAAAGTAAGGAATGGATGACATTCGGGGAAGGGATGAAAGCCTGAAACGAGGTGGTGGTCAGAAATACAGTAAGAATTTAAGTTGTATAATTTTGTGGGTTTCTTTAAAATTCAAAGTGTCATAATGTAAAAAGCACTCAAATGTTAACTTTGCTATTATTGCCTCTCTGAGACCTTCAAGTCCCGGAGTTACAATGAGTCTACCTGCAAAGAGTCTGGAATTGCTAATGGAAAAATAAAAAGTTTTTAAAAATCGAATGCTCCTGACTGCGGACCAGTAAACAAAAGGTTCACAAGACGGGTAATGACTCTTCTTTACTGGACGGCATTGGTAGAAGTTCCTCCAGAAGAACGGGCAGGCCTAGCTTCTGTCCCCGGGGCTGACATAAGCTCACTGCAGAGCGAGTTCTTGAAGGACAAAAGCAGCCCTTCACAGTGGCTTCAAGGTCGAGGGAAGAAGGGCCGGGCACAAAGCCTGGGGCAGATGCACGGGAGCAGGGGGACCTGAGGCAGGTGGTGAGGGCCTGGGCAGGAGAAGCCTGGAGGACATAAGGGACAGCTCAGCCACGAACAGCTCTGAACGATCCTGTGGGCCAGGGTCTGGTTACCAGCTTCTAGATCTAGGAGGGGACCCTAAGGGAGAATCGGCAAAGATCTAAGAGGATCAACAGCTCTCCAGGTCCCCAGTCCCCTGGTGATTGGGTCCTGCCACCCAGCTGTTGGATCCGAAGTCCTTTTGCTAAAAAGACGACAGCCACACCAGACACTATGGTAAGAGTTATATTATCTTAACATTGTACTCCCCCAAGTCATTTTCCACCCCCTCAGTAATTGCCTTAAAATGAAGTCTTCATCTGTTCTTCCTGCTTGGCTTTGACACGTCTGAGAAGAGGGAGAATGTGAAGCTTCGTGGAAGAACAAAGCATAATTCCAAGCTGCTTCTCAGCCGCACAATGTCTGCATTCACCCATTGGACGGGCACTGCAGGAGTGCCCTATGTCACACCCCATGGAGAAGGTGTAGACATGGGAGCACCTCCCCTCAGAGGGCATCGTGCTCCCAGGGAGACCAGGGAATAGGTGTGTCTTCACATCTGGTTAGGAGCCTGGGAAACACGGAGACCAGGGACACATGCAGGTCTGGGGCGAACGTTCTGGGGAGATACACCTGTCAGGGACTGAGGAAGGCCAGGCTGGGCTGAGGTGGAAGCTGACCCGAAAAGCAATATCATGGAAACCCAAATTGGGCTGCCTGTTGCTCGAAAGGCCAATACTCAAGTTCAGTTTTGATCGGAAAGGAATATGAGCTTTATTTAGGAGGCCAGCAATCTGGGGAGAAGGTGGACTCTTGTCCAAAAGCCAAGTCCAAGGTTTCCACCTGGCTCAGATTTTTAAAGGGGCTTAATCAGTTAAGGAAGTGCGGTGGTCTGTGACCTTTCTTGCTTATATGCAGACTCCGTATCAGCTACAGAGTTATCTCGGTGCCCAGAGGTGGTGCAAGAGAAGCCCTAGTTCCTTGGGGCAGGGGAGTGGGGGTGGGGTTGTACAAAAAGGTCAGGTTCCTTGGTACCTGGGGGTTGTACAAGAGTACTCTGATTTTTGGGGCGGGGGGGTAAGGTCTACAGATGTGCAAAGAGAGTTCAGTAGTCTTTTACTTATAGAAAAACAATTTTGCTAAAAATTGCTGGGCTATCAGAAAGCCAAGGTGACTTCAAACAGACTTGCTGTCCTCTGTGGCCGGGGAAAATTCTAGTCTTTCGTTCTCCAAGGCCAGAGGTCTGCACATCTCAAAGTAAGTTAGTTGTGTTCACAGATCAAGGGCCTTAGGGCAGCAAGCAAGGAGTGCATTACCTTGAAGCAAGTTATCCCTTAAGACCGGCCAAGAGCTAAACCCGTGGAGCGCTCTAGGTTGGGGATGGTCTTTGGGAGTTGTCCCACATGGACGCAAGGGGGCTGGGCCTTGGTCTTCCTGCATCAGCAACTGCTGACTTTGAGTCACCCCCCCTGAAGGGTGGGCAACCTTGGGTGAGGTGGCCTCTTGTTTCCCAGGGCAATTTCAAAGGAGCACAATTGTGAACCATCCTGCCATACCAGGAGTTTCTAGATCTAGAGACAAAAATCATCAAGCTAAGCTGCCCCCCAGTCCACACCCTATCCCCTCCCCTGCTTTACCTTTAAAGATTTTATTTATTTGAGCACATACAAGCAGAGGAGGGGCAGTGGGAAAGGGAGAAGCAGACTCCCTGCTCATGAGGAAGCCCAACTCAGGGGCTCAATCCCACATCCCAGGAGCATGACCAGAGCCAAAGGCAGACACTTAACCGACTGAGCCACCCAGGCGCCCCGACACCCTTACCCTTTAAACCTGGTGAAGTGTGTATATATTGCTTTGAAAGTGCTCTCCAGCCCTTAGAAAATTCAAATGGGCAGGGTTGCCCACTAGCTTATCCGTCCAGCAGATGAGAAGCCAGGTAACCTGATCTAATGCTTCACCTGAGTGTAATTACCCAGAAGGACTTCTATTGCCTCATTAACTCTGTGACCATTAGCAGTTAGAAAAACAAATAAGCAGCTGGGCAAGGCAAATACACTCTAGCCATTTGCAAGTTGAAGACAGAGCCCTCATTGCCAACAGGCGGTAGGCACACGGGCAGCAGGTTGTCCACTAATCCTACCCAGTGAGCATGGTGGACAGGCCCTCTGTGCCTTCGAGCAGGGCTCCGTGAAAGGGGAGCCAGAGGATTACCCTGTTTAAATAGCTAAACCTCCCAGGGGCAGCCACCTAATGCTCCCTTTCTTTGTTCTGCAGAGGAGCAGTCTGAAAATACTGAGGCCAAGCATATTATGCCACATCCAGTCATCATGCGCCTGAATGGGGGAGGGGGTGCAGGGGGGTGCAGGTGAAGATGGGGGTGGGAAGAAAGAATTGCTTTACTATGACACATGTTGGCGAGGAGAGCTAATCACGTGGATGAATGAGCTGTTGTGTGAAAGAGCAGAAGTTAGAAGGGAAGTCGGGGTCCGTCCCCTCCACTCCCTCATTTTATGGGGGAAAAACTAAAAGAGGGGAGAGGTGACTTGCCCAAGGTCACACTGCAAGATCATGCACATGATAGCATTCATTCAAAGGTAGCTTTCCTGATTTCCATTCAGGGTTTCTACCCACCTCCCCAAAGGAAATAGAGGAAATGGAGAAAAGTAGGTGACAAAGTAAGCAAGATAAAACTAGGGGAAGGGTGTCGGAGTAAATTGGGAACTGGGATAGAAACAAGCAGAGGACGAACAATCCTCAGAACAGATGGGGATTCTAAAATACGTGTGGGTGGGAAGAACCGAGAAAGTTCAAAGAGCCAACACGTGGAACTAGCTCTAGGATTTCAAATGCTCTAGAGCGATCATGATTAAGACAGTGTGGTATTAGAACGGTAATCAACAAATAGATCAGCGGAAGAGAATAACGTATATGTGGGATTTAGTACCTAGGGAAGATGCCATTTCAGTCCGTGGCAGGGGATGTGGGGATGGTGGAGCTCTAGTCCATACCTGCCAAGAGCCTATGGGCTAGACATCTGAGGGAGGAATTAAGTTAAATCCCTACCTCACAACACCAATAAAAAGATGGACAACCTCAATAAAAAGGGCAACATTTTTAAAGTATGATGAGAAAATGTAGGGAATATCTGTAGGAGGATAGAGGTTCTCCTAACCAAGGCACAAAAAAAGCAGAAGGAGAAAGACTGGTAAATTTGACCACATCAGAATTTAAAACTCCTATTTTATAGTAGCAAGTTAAAATAGGGGGACAAACCAGAAGAAATACTGCAAATATCTAGCAAAGGACTTAAAGCCATAAAAGAGAAAGAATTCTGAAAATCAATACAAAAAGACTATTAAAAAAGGGGGGGGAATGGGCAAAGGGTATGTGTCAGCAATTTGAAGAAGTGGAAACAAAAATGTCCAAATCAACAGAGGAAAAGCTGATCGACTTTGCTTGTGATTGGAGAATTGCCGATTAATGCAAAATACAATCTTGCCTCGCACGCAGCAGCCTGGCAAAAATGTTAATGCTTGATACTGAATGTGGAACTTATACTTTTATACCCAAGTGGCGGAAGTAAAACTGGGCACACTGAGGGGCCAGTTGGTAAAATCTATTGAAACTAAATTTCCAAAGTTTCACTTTCACATTTAAGCCAATGTATACATGTCACTCTTCGAGAAAAGAGGATCACTTTGACCAAAAACGTCATCCTGGGGTCCCGGGAGGGAAGAATATTTGCATTAGTTCCTGTCTCCGCCCACAGGTGGGGCCAGTAGCAGAGCTGCAGAAGGAGGGGAAGCCAACCCAAGGGTTGACATCTCCCTTCTCCGTAGAGTCCAATGCCACTGATGGCTCGGGCTGTCCCAGGCAGGGAAGATGGCTTCAGGTCATCTCATTTTCCAAACATCAGTGATGAATCTATTTCAGGTTGGCAAGCCAAGCAATTAAATTCCTTAGTGGTGGAGTCACCTGGTGCTAAATGAATACTCTGCCAGGCAAGAGACACATGGCGAGGTCCCCACATGCCCACTCGTGTTCCTTGTGATCTCCTTTCCTTGAGTGGACTCCTCCTTCATCTCATCTCCCTGAGCAGAGTTGCCAGAAATGGTGCACTGGGGCCCAGATAGGGAGGAAAGTCATTTAAGTGCTGGTGGCCCTGGAAATTGAAAACCTGCCATGGTACTAACAGAGTGACTTGATATCCTGTAATGTCTGGATCCTGAAGTTTCTGGGGAAATAATGTCAGAACCCAGTGGGGAACTATAAGACTGCATGAGCAAGGCAGGGAGAGGGGGCTGGCATTGAGTAGACTCTGGTGTTCAAGGACCTTGGTCGTTTGTATCCCTTGTGAACCTGTCTCTACCTTTCTGGATTGTTCCAACTTTACAAATCTGAAGTCCAGGGTCTCTGCTGGGATGCCTGACTCTTACTCTTGTTGTCCTTGCCTTGATGGTCTGATCCCCCACGTTCCTGCCCCACTTCCTGTTTGTGTCCTAGGAGTACCCTCTTGGCTCCTGATCCACTACCAGCAATGTTATTCAGTTAGCACTAAATATGATGCTATGCACTTTGCATGAGTTCTTTAATAAACTCTGGATCTCTGACACCGGTAGTAAATGACTGTAGTCCCCAAGCCCTGTCTCTTCTGGGCAGTTGTGGCTGGTGCACCATCTTACCTAAGAGGTATGCCTCAAAATCACCAGGGGAGCTTTGTCAAAATATACATACCAGGACTCAGACTTTTCTGTGGAGGTGCAACCTAGGAGATCCCCAGATGGTCAGAAGGATGACTCCTGGTTAAGAGCTACTGATCTGGGCTCTGGAGTGCATCCTGGCTTGACCAATCCTACCGTACCAGAAAGAATTCCTGCCACCAAGTCCCTGCAGCAGCCCCTAGCTGGGTGTCTGATATACATAGCTCGTTCTTCAGTCCTTCTCCCATAGGCTCCATTCCAATCTTAAAAAAGTGATTTAAGGGTTAAGCACTGGTTCAGATAGTCCACATCTCTTCTCTCTTTCTTGGACTATGCTCAAAAACTCCTTTGGCAGGGACCACTGAATCCCTAACACAAATTTTGAGTATGACACACCCATCATTCAAAGGGTCTTCAAAAGAGAAATGTTAATGGCAACCAGAAATAGGATTGTTCTGCCCCCAGATTTCATGGTAATAAGGAGACAGCCTGTGAATCAGCTAATGTAAAGGACAAGGGGCAGGGAAGGTTGAGCAAAAGCAAGCACAGAATCCATCACCTGATAACACCACTCAACACACCAGTCTCTTTAATTAATCATTAAATGGGAAAGTAATTAAAAATAATAATAGCAGGCTATTATGCTGGAAAGAATGTATAGAAGATGAAGAGGTGGTGTCCTTGACCTCATACTCTGAAAGAATATGAAGGATTTTCGTTTAAAGATTTATTTATTTATTTATTAGGGAGAGAGAGCATGCATGTGTGCACACAGGGAGAGGGAGAAGCTGGCTCCCTGCTGAGCAGGAAGCCCCATGCAGGGCTCAATCCCCGGGATCATGACCTGAGCTGAAGGCAGACGCTTAACGACTGAGCCACCCAGTTGCCCCTGAAGGATTTTTAAATTTTTTATTATTTTTTAATTTTTTTAAAGATTTTATTTATTTATTTGACAGAGAGAGAGGCAGCGAGATAGGGAACACAAGCAGGGGGTGTGGGAGAGGGAGAAGCAATCTTCCTACTGAGCAGGGAGCCCGATGCGGGGCTTGATCCCAGAACACTGGGATCACGACCTGAGCCGAAGGCAGACGCTTTAGGACTGAGCCACCCAGGTGCCCTCCTGAAGGATTTTTTAAAATGAGGAGGCCACCCATTGAGCTGTTGAGGAGCAGCAGGGAAGGGAAACCACTCCCATTTTTGTCTAAGTCAAATGCAGTCAAGGATTTCAAAAACATGCCTGAATTCAAATCCCAATTTCACCACTTCCTGCCTGTGGGATCTCAAGGAAAGACACAGCTTCTTCATGTAGAAGTGGGGAGAATCATTGCACCTATGTCACAGGGCAAATGTGTTAGTAACCAGAAAACCTAGCTTCACGAGAAACTTTAATATGTGTAAAATATTTATTCCGTGCCTAGCATGGAGTTCAATAGATGATTGATAATCACTGTGACAATATAGATGTCCTCTGGATTTCTGCTTCTGGTCTCTTGAGGAATGCTAGGTGGGGGCTTCATTACTCAGAGCCTCATTCTCTCCACACACACAGAAAGGGAATAATGACTTCTGACCCCGATCCTATGTAAGTCTTGATTTTCCCAAAGTGTTAAGACCTGTGTGGCAACGTCCAGAAAAAAGATATCATTGATCTTCAGCCTTAAAAAAGAAAGTGACCCTGTCATTTGGGACAACATGGATGAATCTGGAGGACAGTATGTTAAGTGAAATAAGCCAAAAACAAATACTGCATGATCTCACTTAGACGTGCAATCTAAACTAGTTGAACTCATAATAGCAAAGGCTAGACTGGTGGCTGCCAGGGGCCATCTCAATAGAGAGATGTTAGTCAAAGAATACAAATTTCCATTGTACAAGATGAATACATTCATCTTAAAATTCACTAAGAGGGTAGGGGTGCCTGGGTAGATCAGTAGGTTAAGCATCTGACTCTTGATTTTGGCTCAGGTCATGATCTCAGGGTCGTGAGATCAAGCCCCTCATTGGGCTCCACATGTGGGGTGTGGAGCCTCCTTAAGATTCTCTCTCTCATTCTGCCCTTCCCTGCTCACACATGTGCAGGCGCTCTCTCTCGCTCTCTCTCTCAAAAAATTTGCGAAGAGGGTAGATTGTGTGTTCTCACCACCAAAAAAAAAAAAAAAAAAAGTATTGAGGTGTTACATTAGTTAGCTTGATCGTGGTGATTATTTCACAATGCCTAGCAAATCATCCAATCTAAATATGTCCAATTTTACTTGCCAATTATACCTCAATAAAAAAAATACTAATGTAGTATTATGGTATCAGCATTCCTGCCCATATGTGACTTCTAGCAACAGGATGTGAATCCCAGTGAGCTGACAAAGCAGAAGTCACACACCCCTACAGGAGACAACCCCAGAGAGCGAGGAAGCGCTGGGGGAACGTGTAGACAACGTGTCCAAGGAAGCAGACCTACCTCTGGAGGAGAGAGATGAACACTTGCAGTAAAAGGTAATCGAGTGCCTAAGGAAACTGAAGGAGAGCACAAGAAGACTGCCAGGGGCTTTGCCCAAAAGCATGTTTTGAATTTTAAAACCTAGTATATGAATTAAAGAACCAGATGGTCATTCATTACTGAGACCAAGAGTAAGAAATGTGCCAAAGTACAGGGAAAAAAAAAGAAGAAAATCAGAGGGAAAGAGAAGAGCCAGAAAGATAGCTCCAGAAGGCTTAATTTTTTTTTTAAGATTTTATTTATTTATTCAACAGAGAGAGAGAGAAAGGCAGCGAGAGAGGGAACACAAGCAGGGGGAGTGGGAGAGGAAGAAGCAGGCTCTCCGCAGAGGAGCCTGATGTGGGGCTCGATCCCAGAACTCCAGGATTACGCCCTGAGCTGAAGGCAGACGCTCAATGACTGAGCCACCCAGACGCCCCCAGGAGGCTTAATTTTGAGGAAGAGGATTTCCAGAAGAGGAAATACAAACCTATTATGAGGGAATAACAGGCACCACATCTACCCTCCTGCCTTAAGCAACTAGAAAACCAGGCAAACGCATAACATGTGTTTCACACATTGGATGACAGCACAGGATGGCCAATTTCATCTGAGATTGTCCTTGATAAGGTTATAGATGAAGTCTCAACCCTTTCAACCCTAGCCCTCCCTCTCCCTACCATCCTATGCCCCCCACACTCATGCATCTTTTTAGTATTCTGTGTGTCAAGATGGGAAGCACTCCGTGCTGCGTACCACAGCACACTGGTTATTTCCAGGAAAAGCACTTGTACAGCTGTTTGAACTGTGGGCTGAACAAGTCACCTTTCCACTGAGTGCTATTTTTACTCGAAAGAACAACTGA
>NW_024425675.1:28387550-28388086 GCF_017311325.1 Ursus maritimus | reverse complement strand
AAAAAAAAAAAAAAAAAAAGTATTGAGGTGTTACATTAGTTAGCTTGATCGTGGTGATTATTTCACAATGCCTAGCAAATCATCCAATCTAAATATGTCCAATTTTACTTGCCAATTATACCTCAATAAAAAAAATACTAATGTAGTATTATGGTATCAGCATTCCTGCCCATGCCCATATGTGACTTCTAGCAACAGGATGTGAATCCCAGTGAGCTGACAAAGCAGAAGTCACACACCCCTACAGGAGACAACCCCAGAGAGCGAGGAAGCGCTGGGGGAACGTGTAGACAACGTGTCCAAGGAAGCAGACCTACCTCTGGAGGAGAGAGATGAACACTTGCAGTAAAAGGTAATCGAGTGCCTAAGGAAACTGAAGGAGAGCACAAGAAGACTGCCAGGGGCTTTGCCCAAAAGCATGTTTTGAATTTTAAAACCTAGTATATGAATTAAAGAACCAGATGGTCATTCATTACTGAGACCAAGAGTAAGAAATGTGCCAAAGTACAGGGAAAAAAAAAGAAGAAAATCAGAGG
>NW_024425675.1:28318098-28387490 GCF_017311325.1 Ursus maritimus | reverse complement strand
AAGACACCTCCAGAAGGCTTAATTTTTTTTTTAAGATTTTATTTATTTATTCAACAGAGAGAGAGAGAAAGGCAGCGAGAGAGGGAACACAAGCAGGGGGAGTGGGAGAGGAAGAAGCAGGCTCTCCGCAGAGGAGCCTGATGTGGGGCTCGATCCCAGAACTCCAGGATTACGCCCTGAGCTGAAGGCAGACGCTCAATGACTGAGCCACCCAGACGCCCCCAGGAGGCTTAATTTTGAGGAAGAGGATTTCCAGAAGAGGAAATACAAACCTATTATGAGGGAATAACAGGCACCACATCTACCCTCCTGCCTTAAGCAACTAGAAAACCAGGCAAACGCATAACATGTGTTTCACACATTGGATGACAGCACAGGATGGCCAATTTCATCTGAGATTGTCCTTGATAAGGTTATAGATGAAGTCTCAACCCTTTCAACCCTAGCCCTCCCTCTCCCTACCATCCTATGCCCCCCACACTCATGCATCTTTTTAGTATTCTGTGTGTCAAGATGGGAAGCACTCCGTGCTGCGTACCACAGCACACTGGTTATTTCCAGGAAAAGCACTTGTACAGCTGTTTGAACTGTGGGCTGAACAAGTCACCTTTCCACTGAGTGCTATTTTTACTCGAAAGAACAACTGACAAACTATGGTTCTGACAAATTATGGTTAGTTATTCCAACATTGGCTTATGGCAGGCACTTTCTCATTGCAGGGAAAACAACTAACAATGTTTGTTGCCAAAGATAAAAATGGAGCTTTCAAGAGAAAATTAGATTTTGGGAAAACTTGTATCAGCCACTCTGAGCTCACTCAACAAGAAACAGATAATGTAACCAGTCCTATATTTATCAATGAAAATTTGTAGTTAAAATGTTCATTTTATGAGCCAATTAGTACCCTGATAACAAAGCCAGACAAAGATATCACAAGAGAAAAACACTTTTCAGGGGCACCTGGATGGCTCAGTGGGTTGAGCATCCAACCTTTGATTTCAGCTCAGGTCATGATCTCAGGCTCATGAGTCTGAGCCCTGCATTGGGCTCCATGCTCAGGACAGAGTCTGCTTCTCTCCTTCTCCCTCTGCCCCAACACCCTCTCATGCGTTCTTTCTCTCTAAAACAAATTTAAAAAAAAAAAGAAAAACAGGGGTGCCTGGGTGGCTCAGTTGTTAAGCATCTGCCTTCGGCTCAGGGCGTGATCCCAGCATTCTGGGATCCAGCCCCACATCAGGCTCCTCTGCTGTGAGCCTGCTTCTTCCTCTCCCATTCCCCCTGCTTGTGTTCCCTCTCGCTGGCTGTCTCTATCTCTGTCAAATAAATAAATAAAATCTTAAAAAAAAAAAAAAGAAAAACACTTTTCAGAATACTACCCCTCATGAACATGGATACAAAATCCTCAACAAAATACTAGCTAATCAAATCCAGCAATATGTAAAAACAAGTATATATCATGATCAAATGGTATTATATCCCGGAGATAAAGAAACAAAAGCCCGGAATTTTAAAACACCGTGGATTCTCATTATTTGTGGTATTTACGTTTGATAAAGTTGCTGTGGACACCGATTTAACAAATGGCCACTGAACCATTGCTCCTGAGGGAAATATGGGGTTAGGTTCCTGCCAGCTTCTGGTCACACCATTCTCCTCAACAGTTCCATATATAACCCTGTTCTGTGTGTATTTCTGTTTGAGGAAACTTCGTCTTATATATATCGTTGAGTCCCTAACATTGGACTCATGACCAACAGCACTACAGGTCGTGCCCGAACTGAAGTTTAACACAGATATTTTCTCCATAAGGCTGATCACATGCTCTTGCACTTAGGAACTCTAGACAGAACTTCAGGATTATGCGGGGGGACCATTTTAAACAGAAATCACCAACACAAGGCACAAAAAAGCCAAAAGACCATGAAGAGGACATGTGTTTACAGTGTGAAAGCTGAAACAAGAAGGCAGAGCGGAGCCTTGTCCAACCTCAGCCGAAAACATGCACATCAGGTGACATTTTGGGGCCATTATGCACATGTCTGCAAATGACCACAAAAGCTCCACAAGTGTGGATTCTGGGCTTAGATATAAATTGTAGCATTTTGGAAAATTCACAAATGCAGAATCTCTAAATAGTTGAGTATTGACTGCAATAGTAGAAGAAAAATGTCCGAGTCAAAGAAACATTTGAATCTATGATTTAAACGGCCCACTGAATCCTAGTTTAGATTGATGACACAAAAGACACATTTGTGAGCATATCCTAACAGAGTTCTTGGATTATAATAAGAGGGAAATTTGCAAACTTCCTGGAAAAAAACAAGTTACCCATAAAGAGGGAAATCTAGCTTGCTTCTGACTTCTCATCTTCTGCACAGTGAGCTGGACCGTTGCTACTGAGATTAGAGTCTGCTAACTGACAGCGGGTACATCAACTGGGAGCTTCCTCGAACCGCAGAATCTCAGGCCCCACTCTAGTCCTGCATTAGAATCTGCAGCTTAACAAGATCTCCAGTGATGAGTAGGCACGTTGGGGTAGAAGACACTAAGAGTATCCACAGACTTTTGAGAAAGATACTGCTTTCTCTCAGGATAAAAGAAAGCTATTTAGTGAGACACTCAAACTAAGAGAGTCTACCACCTCTGGATCCCATCTAATAAAAATACATGAGAAAACAAGCCAAGTGATATGTAAAGTAAAGAGAAAGGCTTCAAGAGGGGGAAGATGAAGAGAAGAGAAAAAAGTGGGTGTAAAGAACCTTGCAGTATATAAATATTAATGGGTAAGAATAGTTTCTCTGAGAATGTATAAATAACGACCTTGGTATCAGAAGAGACCTGTTATAAGGGACATTCTAATAACATTAAATGATTTCACAAACCTAGATGGCAGAGAAAGAGTGGTGAAAATAGTGCAAGGACTTGTTAGCTCCTTGTAAGGGGAAGGGGGAGGAGAGTAAGAGAATTTTAAACTAAAAGTCTAAAGTGAAGCTTTGAAAGGGTTATACTCTGTAACTTGATGCATGGAGGCCTTGCAAGTTTGCCCCGTACCCTATGGATGGATGGCTCTGGAATGGTAACACCCTTTTTCCCCACCAAGGTCATGGATTGGGCACCAGAGGAAAACTGGGAAAGGCCCATGCCTCTTGGTTATTCAGAGGGGGGAAGGGAGGGAGCATCAGCAATAATGCCATTTACTAGATACCTACTATGTGTCGGTCACTTGTACATGCAACCTTATTTAATCTTCACAGAAATCCTGCAAAATAGATATTTTCTCCACTATACAGACAAACCAGAAGCTTAGAGAAGGTAGCTTGCCACAGGCAAGCTAGTAAATAAGAGAACTGGAATTTGAGCTCAGATCTGTTTGCTTCCAAAGTCCCTGCTAATTGGGTGAGCAAGTGAGCTTCAGAATCAACAACAAACTGCAGCTTCCTGATAGTGTCCCTCACTGCTCTTCCCTCCTTTACAGAGGAGTTGGTTAGTTCTTACTACCTGAAGATTCCTCCCCTTAGATACTACTATAATCTACAGGAGCACGAGCTGAAAGCAAAGCACAACGAATAAATTAAAGTCAAAGTGAGCCAACAGCCTATCCACTTAGAGATGTGGATTTTCCCAGTTGACAATTTTAGGAGAAGAAAGTTTTCAGGACAAATGAAATCAAGGAATAACTAAACAGATGGAGATGTATTCCATGTTCATGGATAAGAAGATATAATATAGTCAAGGTATCAGTTATTCCCAACTTGATCTATAGATTCAATGCAACCCCAATCAAAGTACAAGCAACTTATTTTGTAAATATTATGAATTGACTCAATTTATACAGGGAGGCAAAAGACCCAGGAGAGCCAATGTGATATTTAAAAAGAACAAAGTGGGAAGACTGATACTACCTGACTTCAAGACTCACTGTAAAGCTACAGTAATCAAGGCAGTGTGGTATTGATGAAAAAGACACACAAACCAATGGAACAGAATAGATGGATGAATAGCCCAGAAATAGACCCATAACATATAGTCAGCCAATTTTTGACAAAGAGTAGAGGCAACATTAAAATTTGTAACTTCTGCTCCGCAAAAGACTATGTCAAGAGCATGAAAAGTCCAGCCACAGACTGGGAGAAAATATTTGCAAAAAACATATCTGATAAAAGGACTGTTACCAAAATATACCCTTAAAACTCAGCTATAAGAAAACAAATCAATTAAAAAATGGGCAAGACTTGAATAGCCACCCCACAAAAGAAGAAATACAGATGGCAAATAAGCATATGAAAAGACGTTCAACATTACTTGGAAACTGTTATTTGGAAACTGCAAAGTAATAATGGGACACCACTATACATCTATTAGAGCAAGGAAAATCCAAAACACTGGCATCAGCAAATGTTGGCAACCATGCGGAGCCATAGGAACTCTCATTCACTGCTGGCGGGAATGCAAAATGGTGCAGCCACTTTGGAAGATAGTTTGGCAGTTTCTTAGAAAACGGAACATTCCTACCATATAGTTCATCAATCATGCTCCTTGATATTTACCTAAATGAACTGACCACGTACATCCATGCAAAATTCTGCCCACAGATATTGATAGTAGCTTTATTCATAATTGCCAAAACCTGGAAGCACCCCTCCTTCAGAGGGCGAATGTATAAATAATAAGCTATGGTCCATCCAGACAATGGAATGTACCTCATTACTAAAAATAAATGAGCTATGAAGCCTGAAAAGACATGGAGGAGCCTTAAATGCATATTACTAAGTAGAAGAAGTCCATCTGAAAAGGCTGGGTACCGTGTAACTCCAATTATATGACATCCTGGAAAAGGCAAAACTAGGAAGATAATAAAAAGATCAAAGGGTGCCATGGAAGAGAGAGGACGGGATGAACAGGTGGGGCACAGGGGATTTTTGGAACCATGAGACGATTATGTAGGGTGTTGTAATGGCAGATACACGTCATTACACATTTGTCCAAACCCACAGAACGTACAACACCAAGAGTGACCCTGATGTACACTGTGGGCTCTGGGTGACGATGATGGGTCAGTGTAGGTCCATCATTTGTAACAAATATCCCACTCTGGCTGGGGTGTTGCTAGTAGAAGAGACTGCACGTGTGTCGGCTGGGCATATACGGGAGATCTCTGTACTTTCTGCTCGGCTTTCCTGTGAAACTAAAACTGCTCTAAAAAAGTGTATTTTTTTAAGTTTCCAGGACTGATAAAAAGTGATTAAAAAAATATTCAATTTCTACGCATTCCAGAAACGTAGCCATGTCAAGTTGAATAAGCAATCAGGTAAAACAATGATGAATCCTATCTTTTCATGGTTTTTTTTTTTAATTTGGAGTTTGACGCTAAATGAAAAAGATTTTGAAAAAAAGTAAACTGAATTTCAGATCACTTCAGAGTCCTTTACCTCTCTCCTAAATAGAGACCAAATATTTTTTAAAAATTGGGCTTAGGGGCGCCTGGGTGGCACAGCGGTTAAGCATCTGCCTTCGGCTCAGGGCGTGATCCCGGCGTTATGGGATCGAGCCCCACATCAGGCTCTTCCGCTATGAGCCTGCTTCTTCCTCTCCCACTCCCCCTGCTTGTGTTCCCTCTCTCGCTGGCTGTCTCTATCTCTGTCGAATAAATAAATAAAATCTTTAAAAAAAAAAATTGGGCTTAGATAAAAAAAGAAACACTTCCTAACAGAGATGAGTGTTAAATTCTAAAATAAGTGAAAGGAGAATGTGCACCCTGTGCTCTAGGCACTTACAGGTGTTCGTGAACTAGATATATGGACAGTGCTGGAGTTGGGAGGTCCAGGGGATTCTGGTACCTTCTGAGCTGCCTTATGGAGTAAACAAAGAGGAGGTCTGGCCCACTAGGAACACACGCAGCCTGGTTTATATATGCTTTATATATTATGGTTCTAAGTAAACTTGTATTTGATAAAATAGTTTCTCTGCTTTGAACAAACCAAACAGGAAAGGGAGAAATTGAAAACCACTTACGATCTGATCACCTATCTTTCTGAACCTAAAATATGGATTTCTTTTTTAAGAACAAAGCAAAGGAAGTGCTATTTTACACGGCAGGTTGCCAATCAGTGGAACTTGTTTTCCTTGGAGGTGTTATTGATTGAAAATCACCTCAGTTCATATACCTTGCTCACATATTTACTGTCTACTCCATGCCAGGGCTGCAGTGTCAGTAAAATATGCATGGTTCTTAGGGCATGGAGCTTATATTTTTAAGTAGAGATGAAAGAAAATCATGCATGAAGTCCACAATTAGCAAAGAAAAGAAGGGATGTCTTCCCACAAAACATCTAAGTCTAGAGCGTGAGCTTCAAGCTACTAGAGGCTGTAACAACCTAGCTCGCTGTTCGTATTGCCCAAAGCACCCAAAACTTCAGAAGAAAAGGATTCTGGCAGTATTCGAATTGGAGCCATCCCTGGACAGGATCAAGCTGAGCTAGTTCCTCTTGAGTTGACTCTTAACTAACTCTTCCTCCTTGCAGATGGGCTTTGTCCCATTTCTTCCTGGTTTGGCTATTCAAGCCCCCCCTGCTGGTGATGGCTGGAGGGATTTTACTGTCCAGGGCATTTGCATCTCAGTCTTGAGTTTCCAGAAGACTGACAGGCTTCAAGCCTCAGATCAGAAAATCTCTAATGGGGGGCACCTGGGTGGCACAGCGGTTAAGCGTCTGCCTTCGGCTCAGGGCGTGATCCCGGCGTTATGGGATCGAGCCCCACATCAGGCTCCTCTGCTATGAGCCTGCTTCTTCCTCTCCCACTCCCCCTGCTTGTGTTCCCTCTCTCGCTGGCTGTCTCTATCTCTGTCAAATAAATAAATAAAATCTTAAAAAAAAAAAAAGAAAGAAAGAAAATCTCTAATGGTTTGATTCCAGACACCAGGATTGTCCAACAGGATCATCCAGATCTGAGCTATGCTCCCAAAGTTACACCACAGCGTGCACTGCCTTCTCTCAAGTCTCTTATGATGGGGACACCCACCCCAGGTCCTCATGGGACTGAACACATTAGTATTGCTTGTGAACCTTGTGTGGGGCGGGAAGAAGTCATCCCAGGATTTCCATCCTTGCTTTAAGTTCTATCATAAATCCTTCCTGCAAAGCCTTGTCCTGCCATCAGCCTCACTGAGTTCCCCCTCCTCTCCCTATTGAAACTGATGGAAACGCCCAGCAAAGTTCAGGACTTAAATGAGTTCTCTGTTCCCCAGTGATCAGATTTGACTCTGAGTTGATTTCCAGAGGCAGAGAACACAGATCAGTCATCATGCTGTGCTTAATACAATTGAAATCCTTGTCGCCGGTCCACGTTCAGAGGGGAGGGAAACTGGGGGCTGGGTGGGTGGGGGGAAGGGAGGGTGGGTAGAGAAAACTTTAAGTCTGTCCAGTCATCCCAGAAGGGGGAAAAGGTGTAAAAGAACTTTACTGCCTTCACCTGAAACCACAGCCGCGGCAGGAGACCGACACCTGCCTTCCCCAGAGACAAAGATGCTGAGATGCACTCCTAGCTCCCTGCCGGCACCTGTCCCCTCCCTGCCAGCCCTCCTCAGCCCCAGCATATCGGCCTGCTCCCCTGCTCACGGTCGTAGCCACCTGAATCAATCCTCTCCCCGCTGCCGATACCTCTCCAGTTTGACTGTTGACCCCAGTTGTTCCTGCTTCTCAATTCCTTCACAGCAAGAGTAGCTGGCCCAACGGGATTCTGAACTAGTACCTGCCCTGACCTGTCTCCGTGGGCTTCCTTATACCTCGGGTGCTGTCTCCATCTCGTCTGGCCCACCTCCGTCCACATTTTCATCAACCTCCACAGCTCAGATAGGTCCTCACGTGGAAGGTGTTGATGCATTGGCTTGCTCTCTCACTCTTGTGAAAAATTTTTTTGAAGTTTTCTTTACATTTTATTTGTAGTAATCTCTACACCTAACGTGGCAGCTTCACAACCCTGAGATCAAGAGTCACACACTAGGGGCGCCTGGGTGGCTCAGTTGTTAAGCATCTACCTTCAGCTCAGAGCGTGATCCCAGGGTCCTGGAATCGAGCTCCGCATCAGGCTCCCTGCTCTGCTGGGAAGCCTGCTTCTTCCTCTCCCACTTCCCCTGCTTGTGTTTCCTCTCTCGCTGGCTGTCTCCCTCTGTCAAATAAATAAATTAAAAAAAAAAAAAGTCACACACTCCTCCGACTGAGCCAGCCAGGTGCCCCACTCTTGCTTCTTTTCTATAACATGAGAATATACTGGAGAGGCCCCAGGGACATGGGGAGGACGAACTTGCCCAGGCCAACAGCCAGCAGACCCCCAGACTTGTAACCAAGCCCAGTCAGGACCCACAAACCATCAGCCTCAATCACTGACCCACAGAATTGAGCTAAATGCATGGTTAGGATTTTAAATCAAATGGGGTTTTGGGTGTTACATAACACTATTTGTGCAATCAGTAACTGCTAATATTCCCCAATGTCATGTTCAATATTTGAATGAAATTTCCTTCTATTTATAGGCTCCTTGACATTTTTCTGTTTTTATTATTGACTTCTGTGCATTTCATCTCCTTCAGAGCAAGTAAGCCACACCTCTAGTCTTGCTCCCCACCACCCACCAGCAATTTTTTAAAAAGCTGGGGGCGCCTGGGTGGCTCAGTTGGTTGAACACACTCTTGATTTCCATTCAGGTTGAGGGATCAAGCCCCGAGTCCAGGAATCTGCCTCAGGATTCTCTCTCCCTCTGCATCCCTCCCACACTGTCCCTAAAATGAATAAATAAATGTTGAAAAAAACATTTTTTTAAAAAGTCTAATACAAGGTTTTGAAAGAATAGCTCAAAGGACTATTGGAAGAAATAGCTTAGAAGTAAAAACTACTTACAGAGGATCAAGTATTTGAGTTTCAAAAGAGGGTCTGACACTGCTGATAGGAACCATCAGGGGACGGAAATGCATAACCTACAGCCCTGAGTAGCCGAAAATCTTAAAACGGGGAAGAATAAAACCTGTTCCTGTGAAGCGCGATGCCGTGCTGATTTCCACGATAAAGGCTAGACGTACAACACGAGTTTGAGGAGAAGCACAGCCTTGGAAGGAGGAGGACGGCTGTTTTCTCAGCAGTGACAAGGAAGGAGGATGTGGTTCCGGAAGTGTGGTTAGGAACGGTGAGATCGAAGGCATAGAAGCAGGGGTAAGCTTCAGGACCTTGAACATGGCTTGAAAGACTGGGATCAGGTGGGGAGACAGTCCACTTAACACACAAAGCACACGTTGGTCAAGAGTGAGGAGAGACACTGAGTTTGGGGGTCCGATTTCCCTAGAGTCTGTAGTGCACACAGTAGCCAGCGAGAGGGGGAGATCCACTGCGAGCTGTCACAGGGCTGTGCTTTTGGGTAACGAAATGCCATCTTGGGAACTTATTCCCGAGCCAATAATTCAAAAGCAGAAAAAAGCTATATACATAAAGGTATTTTGTGCTAAGGCCGTCACAGGAGGGAATAAAGACTTTGGATACAAAAGGTCCACCAACTGACATAGGACAAAGTCTAGCAAAGTCAGGGAATATTCCACAACAATTTAAAAAAGACACATGAAGAGCATAGACACAACAATGTGCTTATAATGTGATATTAAATAGAAACAAAGTATGCTTTATAATTATAGTACAAGTATTCATATGGGAATATAAAAGGATAGTTAAATAATTGAAATAGCTGTATGTGAGTTTGAGACAAATATTTAAACTTTTAAAACGTTCTATAATTTAGAGGTGATAATAGCCATTTTTTGAACCTGAAACAATGAGTTATACAGAAGAGGTGACATAATGAAGGTGGAAAAATTTGGCCAAACTGGCCTGGACAGCTCTGTGTTCATGTTTTTGAGTGGTACATAACCCTACTAGCTTGTGATTTGACCTTCCCACCTCTGTGGTTTTCCTTTTAATTACTTATTGTCTTTAATGACACCCTTAAAGACCCCTAAGGTACGCTGATAGCTCAGGACACCCCAGAACTGCACCCCTGAGCTGCCATTCCTGGTGATGAGTTCAGAGCACTGGTCCCAACCTTCTTGTTGGTTGATGGGATTTAATTTAGAACCTTTCCTCAATTTAGACTGTTAGGACTCTCCTTGCCATTAAATGGACTTTAATTTTGTGTCTACAATACAGACCCATAAATGTAATGGCCAACAATAACAAATTTACCTAACAAATATATATTAAATTGCACACACCATGAACTAGACTGGAGTCCTATACTTCTCTCTCAACAAGGCTTTGATTTTTTTTAAAGATTTATTTGTTTATTTGAGAGAGAGAGAGTGTGTTCACGTGCATGTGAGCAGGGGGAGGGACAGAGAGAGAGGGAGAAAATCCCAGGCAGACTCCCCAAACAAACTCACTAAGCTTCTATCCATTCACCTAAAACGACTTTGACTACATCTTCTCTGTATTAATCGTTTTCCTCGTTAATTCATTTGTTCATTTATTAACCAATTATTTTTTGGAGACCTACTGTTTATGCCTCTGCCCGGGGGGCTAGGTTCTGGGGACATCACACAGTTCCACTGCCTGATGGAGACACAAGTCCAGAGGGAAGTATGATAAGTGGGCATGCTCCTATTTCTGCCTCCCTCATTCCACGCCCACACTCTGCTCCTCTGCACCCTGCTCTGTGGTCCCAGAGGCTGACCTGATGGTCTCCATCAACAGGCTCCTTGGCCCTTCCTTCCAGTTGGATTTGGCCAAGGAAAGACACAGACTAAAAATCAGCAAGCCATTTAGTTCTCTCAGCTTCATTTGTCCCCACTGCCTTATGAGATGTTGAGATGATCAAGTGAGATCATTTATTTCTTCAGCAATTAGTCTTGAGTGCCTGGTATGTCATGCTATGTAGGGCTGGCTTCAGGGGCATAGCTGCTGAGGGTAATGTGCTCAGAAGGGCCCCATCTTCGTTTAACGCTCAACTGTCACTATCTTGAAAATCTTCAGAATTTTTTTAACAGGGAGCCCCACGATTTCATTTTGCAATTATGTAGCTGCGTCTGCTCCTATATACACTCTTCTAGGAGCTGGGGAGACAGCAATGAACAAAACAGACAGAACCCCCGCCTGCATGGAGCTTACATTCTTCATCCGTTAATTCGTTAAACAAATATTTATTGATCACATCCTATAGGAGAACAACACTTCAGGAGAAGAGAATTGCGTAAGCAAACAGCTTAGATGGGAAGATGTCTGCATTTTAAAGGAGGGCCAAAGGGTATGCTGGTATTCTTTTTTTTTTTTTTTTTTTGTCTTATTGCATTGTGGAGGACCAGAGTACGATGTTGAATAGAAGTGGTGATAGTAAATGGCTAACAGACACATGAAAAAATGTTCAAAATCATTAGCCATCAGGGAAATTCAAATCAAAACCACACTGAGATACCACCTTACGCCAGTTAGAATGGCAAAAATAGACAAGGCAAGAAACAACAATTGTTGGAGAGGATGTGGAGAAAGGGGATCCCTCCTACATTGTTGGTGGGAATGCAAGTTGGTACAACCACTCTGGAAAACAGTGTGGAGGTCCCTTAAAAAGTTAAAAATTGAGCTACCCTATGACCCAGCCATTGCACTACTGGGTGTTTACCCCAAAGATACAGACGTAGTGAAGAGAAGGGCCATATGCACCCCAATGTTCATGGCAGCATTGTCCACAATAGCTAAATCGTGGAAGGAGCTGAGATGCCCTTCAACAGATGACTGGATTAAGAAGTTGTGGTCCATATATACAATGGAATATTACTCAGCCATCAGAAAGAACGAATTCTCAACATTTGCTGCAACATGGACGGCACTGGAGGAGATAATGCTAAGTGAAATAAGTCAAGCAGAGAAAGACAACTATCATATGATTTCTCTCATCTATGGAACATAAGAAATAGGATGATCGGTAGGGGAAGAAAGGGATAAAGAAAGGGGGGTAATCAGAAGGGGGAATGAAACATGAGAGACTATGGACTCTGAGAAACAAACTGAGGGCCTCAGAGGGGAGGGGGGTGGGGGAATGGGATAGACTGGTGATGGGTAGTAAGGAGGGCACGTATTGCATGGTGCACTGGGTGTTATACGCAACTAATGAATCATCGAACTTTATATCGGAAACTGGGGATGTACTGTATGGTGACTAACATAATATAATAAAAAATCATTAAAAAAAAAGAATAGTGATAGTAGTTACTCTTGTTTTGTTTCTGATTTTAAAGGGAATGCTTCTGATATTTATCAATTTAGGTTTCTGACTTTTATACCCTTTATTCAGTTAAAGAAAGTCCTTTTTATTCTTAATTTAACCAGCATTTTTTAAAGTCAAAATTTATGGCATTATTAAATGCATTTCCTGTAGTTACTGAAAAAAATCTCTGTACGTTTATAGATTTTTTTTTAAAGATTCCAAATATATTTTGAAGATCAAGTCTACAGAATTTGTTGACAGATCAGATGTGAAACAGGAGAGACATAGAGAAGTCAAGTCTGATGCCAAAAGTTTTGGCCTAAGCAAGTGAGTAAATAAAATTACTATTAATCCAAACAGGGAAGGCCACAGAGAAAGTTGGATATTTTTTGTGCGGAGGAGGAGGGGTCCAAATCAGAGGCTCAGTTTTGTATTGTGAAATGTGACATGCCTGGAAGACCGTAAACTGAGAGGCAAAGCAGGTGGATATACATCCTAGACTTAGAAGACGGGCTTGAGCCGCAGATAAGATCTTACACATCTGGGAATCATCAGCACTTGAGGAAACAGAGGACGGAAATGGAAGGAAACATTCCAAAGAATGTACATATCCAAGAGTAAATAGGTCTCAGGATTCCTTGCAACACGCTATTCCTTCTCTCGTGTAGGAGAACGCACACACACAGACAGGACATCTATCAAGCGTTATTTGTTACCCAGCACATCCTGTCGCTCTGGGCCTCAGTGACGTTCCTCACCACACCTGTGAAGATTTTTCTCTAGTAGTTATCTTGTCTGGTAGGTTGCCTTGGGAAGTCTATTGATCTGAAGAATGATATGGAAATTCTGCAATCTGGTAAGCAAACCTGAAACAGACCACACACACACCCCAGTTACACTATATATAAACTTAAAAATATGTTTTAAAAAATGCTTTAGCTTCACAGGTTCTGCCTTTGACGTTCTCCACAGCCACCAATCAGCCTAAAAAGAATGATCTCTTCAGGTAACACGGAAGGTGCTGGTGTTTATAAAGGGGGTTGTCTAGGACCATGAGCTTTTCTTTATTAAACCATGTCCACATGAGACCAAGTCCCCTCATTCCATTGGTTCTTGGATCTAAAGTTATAACATCAAAACTGAAGCCTGGATGTGGCCTTCAAAGATTGCCCAGTTAGCTAGAAGCTCATTCATTGTCCTGCCCCCAAGGGACACACCAAGCCACCCTAGACTGAACTGCCCTAACTATCTCCTAAAATTATTGCAAGAATCCAATAAGATGGGCAACGTAAGAAACAATTAAGAGCTTGGCAAGTGGAAAGCATTCTTCACACCTTTCTCTGTGAATCCAAACTCACCATTCCTATCCCACAAATAAGGAACCCACAGTCATATAGAAGTTATCAGGAATGAACCTACTTCTTTAACAGTTAGCAGGATTCCTTCAACAACATATGCACAGGTGCCCTGCCGTCCTGGCCTCAACACCACTTTGCTTCCTCTCCAAAACCTGGCAAATTTATTGGATTCCTGATGAGCTTACACTTTGACTCCTACATCCTCCCTCTGCATTTCCCACCTGTGACTGACTGACGTGTGTCCTTTTTGGACTGAATTATTAAATCCAGTAATGGCTTGACTGCTTCTGATTGCCGACACGTGCCAATTGCGCTGTGGCATTTATCAAGTTCTCATTAGCCTGGATGAGGATACTTCCGGCGTTGATTTATGCTCACAAACTCATTTTCCTTAACTAGCATCAGTTCAGCTCCAACAGTCATGGCTAATAAGCCCCTAATGAGTTTGCCATAGAGTATCTAACGAAAAGAAATACACAGAATTAGTGAGTACTTAGCAAAGTTACAAGCTATTGAACTTTCAGGAAACAATGTCATAGGAGTCCAGAGCACTGCTGCACACAGTGCCCTCCTCCAGAAGGGGGTGGGGTGGCAGGAAGTTGTGTTACCCCTGGGGGGTCTCCTATCCCCCCTTCCCTTAGCGCTAACCATCTGCTATGTCTGTCTCTAAGATGACTTCTGATAAATCCAGAGCCCAAAAGAAGAAAGGCATTTACGTCAATGTGAAATACTTGGGAAGTTGACTCACACACCCCAGAGAAACCTCAGGCTGATTTTTTCACTTTACTGTTCAAGTAGCTTTAGAGAGTTTGAGAAAAGAGTCTTGCTTGAGAAGTCAGAAGGTATAAGTTTTCCCTAGATGTTGGGAAAATCACGTAACCCCTTCACCTTGGGTCCAGCTACACCTTCAGTAAAATAAGGATAATAAAACCTTACCTGCTCCCCAAAACAAGGTTTGGTCAGATAAATTCTGCTCAACATCTCGTCCAAGATTGAAACGTATGGGCCCCAGAGACTTTACTTGGGTGCTGTCCTAAGTCAAGTACCCATGTCCTTCCTCATTTTCCTCGTTTTCAGAATGGGAAGTCTAAAATTTCCTTCCACCATGGCTGGAGGAGTTTGACTGCAGCATGGCAGAAAGCACTGTTTTCGTGCACGACCAGCCAAACTGAAAGGGAAATGCCTCCGTGATAAAAACCAAAGCCTGACCCTCCTCCTAGGTTTGAACAGAAAAGTGGTAGCTAGGAGAAGCTGTAGCTGACAGGAAAGAGAATGGATTGAATGTGCATGTGGGTGTTGGTGCTTTCTTCCCGTGGCTCTGCCTTCTTCCATAAGGCCCCTCTGACTCAGGTCTTGTTATGCCATCAACGTTGGCCCCCAAAGATATTGTGTTCCTCCTAACATCCACTTGGTCTCATTCAACAAGCACTTGCTAAGAGCTTCTACCCCCTAAATCCTGGGCTTTGGGATAGAGGTCCTGGAGTAAGTTGGGCACAATCCCTGCTCTTAGAAAACTCACAACTAGGGAGAGGAGTAAGCTGGATAGAGATAATCAGAGTAAAATGTGTGAAGTGACATCGTGATAGCACACACCAGGTAATATGGGAACGCCAAGATGGGAAACAAGAATCCCGTAGAAAACTTTCATAGAGGAAGTAACTTTTCTACTGTGTCTCGAAGGATGAACTGGAAGGTGCTATGTTCTCCCGGAGAACCTGTGCGTGTCCCTGGCACCGCACTTACCACCCTGTGTGTGTGGTCATTAATTTACTGGTCTCCTTCACCAGACTCCCTGAAGGTAAGGACTGTCTTGTTCATGGCCCTTGCACTTTGCCCAATTCCTGGGAGGTGGGAGGCCCTCCACCAAAGGCTGATGGATGACTAAATGTGTAAAGAACAAATGCATACATTTCTCTCTTGAACAGCATGCCTATTCAAGATGATAGAATGATAGAAAAGCAACTAAAGCAAGACCCAGGGTCCAGGGGGGTTTTGATTGTTTTAGTAATTTGGAATCTTGCTTATGACCACAGATTGAGGGGTAAGAGCTAGAGGTAAAGGATGTGCAGAGGTGAAGAAGGAAGGGAAGGAGATCCTTGGGGAGGTGAAGGGATCAGTGCATGGGAGACGTGAACATTTGGACAGCCGCTGAATACCACTGACTCAGCATAAGAGCAAAGGGGGTAGGAAAAGGGAAACACGCTGATAAATGTGGAAGACGAGTCTGATAGGATGGCACACAAGGAAATAGGAAATGGAGGAAACTCACTCTTGTTTCTCTGTGAAGGAAAAGCACCAACATTTGCTGGGGCAGAAAGGTGGTGGTTGGATTAGATGTGCCGACTCAAATCTGGTTCACAGAATCAGCCCTTATCCTCTGGACAGCTTGAGAAATGTGCCTGTTTGAGGAATCAAGTTGACAGAATGCTTTCCATCAAGTCCTTCCCAAGGTGGCATCTGAAAGGGTTTAAGTGTTGAAAACATGACAGCGCTCCCAATCTCAATGTCTTGAAAAGCTGGTTTTTGCACCCACAGATCCGAAAATAAGATTGGCTGGAAAGAAGCTCTTGTTTCCCTTATAGATGAAGTCCTTTCAGATTTCCCTGTAGGTTGCCACCACACGTATCCACTATCTACCGTCAATCAGAAGAGTTCTTTGGCAATATAACGTGTGTGCACAATGCTTTTTCATAACCTCATGCCAGATCAATTCTGAGCAGAGGCCATATGGCAAAGCCCTCACTCAGACTGGGCACTCAGTAGCAAAAAGGCTTTCCTTCACTTTCTACTGATCCTTTTTCTGATCTACTTCAGCTTTCGAGAATGACCATCTTCTTCTGCCTGAGTCATTCTGTGTAGGACATAGATGAGCTTCTGACAGAGCTGATCATCAAGGGCCCCTGAGGATTAGGGGCTCAGCGTAGAGAGAAAGGGGAGCAGACCCAGGGACTGCAGAGTTCTGGAAAGGGAGCAAACAATTACTAGTCAGCTGCACTATCTGATCCTCCCTTCCTCATCTCTGCTGAGCCCCATAGGAGCCCCAAGCAGGGCATCTCATAAAGGCATCTAGAAATATTGAAGCCCTAAGAAGGAATTAAAAGTTTTAGGTCAGTCCCAAAGTGGGAAAACATTCAGCCCACGTGAGCCCAAGTAAAGTATGTTTACTTTTAGGCTAAGAAGGGTACAGGATCTCTTTCCTTGCCGTCCAATCCCACACATTTTTTTAACTTCTGCTGATAACCAGCCAGAGGGTTTTTTGCAAAATTCTGTAAGTTTTGTAAACTTCCCTTCTAGGTTCTTCAACAGTAAGCTCCCCTTCTGCATAAGGGAGCTAAAGATCCTAGTTCGTTCTTTCTTTCCTTCTCTTGTTTTGTGTCCACTATGGGCCAGGAACCTTGCCACAGTCTTCAAACCACTTCTCTCCACCCCTCTGAAGGTAAATCACAACTGATTCACTGCACACGTATTGAACCTTTGATACGCATAGTACTGTGCTATGTACTAAGAGTGTGTCCATCCTTCATCCTTATTGAAATGAATGACAGCATCTTACCCCATTCCCTTCCAACAACGCCCCCTCCGCCACCCCTGTTTTCTTCATCTGGTAATCCCTATCTCCAACCACTTTCTAGACAGTCTGTGATCAGCGGTTCCAACCCCTATAACTGCGGCTTCTTTCACTGGTAGACATTTGCTCCTGGGAATTTGTATTCTGCACCGAGCTGCCAATCTCTGTGTTTTAAATGTTATCACCAAACACTATTTTTAAACCACAGCTTAATGAATGGGAACTATATTCAGCCTTTTATAAAGCTAGTTTACATATAAACAGTTCTTACCCCTATTGGAGCTTTTGATGGTATCATCTTTTTTTTTTAAGATTTTATTTATTTATTTGACAGAGAGAGACAGCCAGCGAGAGAGGGAACACAAGCAGGGGGAGTGGGAGAGGAAGAAGCAGGCTCCCAGCAGAGGAGCCTGAGGGTGGGGCTTGATCCCAGAACGGCAGGATCACGCCCTGAGCCGAAGGCAGACGCTTAACAACTGAGCCACCCAGGCGCCCCTGATGGTATCATCTTAATAATATTAAAATAATAGTAACATATAATAATGACAAAATGACAAAATCAAACAATAATTAGACACTTCTATGTGTCTACCTTATCAGGTAGTTGTAGGATTAAAGAAATGGGTTTTGTGGGAGAGGTGGAAATTGTGTAGGCAATGTTATGTTAAATAAAAATTGAGGTGGTGGTATTATTAATCCCATTACAAGACAGGAACTGAAGACTGACCCATCTTTCCACAGTCACACAGCCAGCCGGGACCAGAGCTGGCACCTGAACTCATCTCTCTGGCTCCCCACTTACGCACCTAACCTCTCTACCATGCTACTCTCTGCTTAGGTTTCAGTGGCAATTTGACCCAACTATGACTCTTGTCCCCTTCTCTCCCCCCTCAGTTCTGCCCCCCAAAAGCACCAGCATGCATTGCCTTAAGTGTCAGCATACAACTGTTGGAGCTGCTAGAAAGTATTATATATATAAGTTTTAGATGCTTACTGGGACCATATTTTCAATCCAAGTATTTATAGTATGGGCTTACTCGGTGACCAGGCACAACTTCTTCCTTAGGAATCCTGAAAAATAACCCCCATGATGCTCATCTTAAAAAATATAATGCTGTTTGCTCCCAACGCTGCTGCCCTAGTTAAGATCTCATTACCTTTCCTGAAACTTGTGTGCCCCTAATGGGTCTCACTGCTTCCTGTGTTCCCGTTCTCCAATATTAATCCTGACAGAGTCAGCCCCCTAAAACACAGCTGTGAGCACCCCACAAATCCTTCTCCGTCATTAACTCGACATTACAGGAACTCCTCAGCTCTCACTCAAACAAAGGGCCTCCCCCCAGAAAGTTCTACCTTTCTGGTCTTATCTATCTACACATCCCAACACACCAGCCCAAACTCACTGTGCTGTTCCATGAACACCCGGGGTTTTGCTCATATTCTTCTCTGTACCGAGACTACTTCCCATACCCACAGTCTTTGCCTTTCAAAATTCTGCCCAGATGTCAAGGTCTTGCAAAAACACCCTCCACGATGAAGCTTCTGATACCTTCTTACTCAAATATGATATTTCCTCCTTTGAGCCCCCATATCACTTCATTTTGAAATTCTCTTTGATCCTTTTCTTACTAGTTTTGTAACCCTGGGAAAGTCGCTTAAGCCTGAAGCAAGACTAACACCTACCTTACATGGTTGTGGAAATCCTTACATGTGAGGATTTGATGAGGTTATATAGAATTTTGAGTAGTGCCTGGTGTATAGGAAGTACCCAGTCTATGGTAGCTTTCCTGGTGAGTTTTTGTCCCTGATCACACACACACACACACACACACACACACACACACACACACACCTGTAAGCCCTTGAGGACAAGTGCCCAGCCCTATTAATCTTTGTATCCCTCGCAGAAAATTTCATACGGTATGTCCTCAAAAAAGATTGGTTGAACTGAAAATGCCAATGTTCCATTCCAAGACAGCAATACTTCATGTCCAGATAGGAAGACGCTTTGAGAAGAGGAATAACTCACTCACCCTGTTGATACACCTAGCCTTTGTAAATATACTTACCTGTTTCCTTTGAGAGTGGCTTGTTAGTGACAGAATAGGTATTTTTTGTCTTTCTAAACAAAGCCTCTGGCATACACCCAAATGATATAATAATTGCTCAACTTTAATAGCATTTTAAAAAATGTGGTGATATTTCTTATGGACTGAATTATGTTTTTTCTATTTTCTCCATCTGCGTGTGGGTCACAGAGGACAATGGAGTGGCCCTACCATAGCTGTTTTGGTATCCCTAGCCCTAAAATAGAACCTGGTACAAAATTTTTGTTCCAGAAAATGCTTTCTGAATATTGTTGAACCATATTCTTGCTCCATTTCTTAGTGAAGCTACTAAGGAGGGAGAAGCAATAGATGAGTCTTGTCACACAGGGCTCAGCTAAGCCTTGGCAATTTCCCATTTCAATCTTGTTATTACTTCATTATCCTCAGGACAGTTGGCTCAGGTTCATTTCTGCACAGGCCAATTAAGGGCAAGGGCTCTTGGATGTCCTGAAGATGTCAGGACTGTGTTAAGATCTGTAGTTAAGGCTTGACAGAACACATTTAGAAGCAATCCTGTTACTTTTGTGTTCACAAAGTTCTCCTGCTTTGTGAATCAGTGTGTCAGAAGCTGATGCTAGAAGAGGATATTAAACAATCCATCAAAAATCTTTGCTTCTTTGCTTGAGGGAAACCCAATCATAATGAGTATGTATCTTTCTCCAGTCTTCTGACTCCTGAAATTCCTGCCCCCAGGTTTTCACCTGCTGTCTGAAACTTGAAAGTATTTTTCTAAACCAAGACAATTTCTGTTCTAAGAGGAATTCCAACATCTGCTAGTGAGATTTTTTTCCCCCACCCACTGGGAAAGAATTTTGGGGCCAAATAATGATTTGCATTTCAGCAAAAATGCTTTGCTCCTGTGCAGAGGATTGAGGGGGGAGTCATATTGGAGAACAGGATGCAACTAGTATGGACAAGTAACTTCATCCCATCTTGTAGCTGCTTAGTTGAGAGCTGGGAGTAAGATGGTGGAATCAAGGATCTGTTCCAGCATCTGGCCAAGCAATAGGGCCAGTAACAGAGCTAGGGAATGCTGAAGAGGGAAGATAATGAGCTGAGCTTTGGAAATGTTGACCGTGATGTGCTTCTAGAACATTCAAGTGGAGATACTGAGTGGACACTTGGATGTACAGTCTGGGGCCCTGGATGGAGAGCTGTCTGGGCTGTAAATACAGATGGAGGGTTATCCTCGGAAGGAAGAAGCCACAGCTTCCAGAATTCTCCCAGGAAGAGTACACGTGACAAGACAAACCCAAGTAAGAGAATTTTGCGAAAGGAGGCTGAGAAACTGCAGGGAAGGTAGAGAACCAGAACACATCATTCCCAAAAGCCAAGAGATCATTCTTTTTTTTTTTTTTTAAAGATTTTATTTATTTATTTGACAGAGATAGAGACAGCCAGCGAGAGAGGGAACACAAGCAGGGGGAGTGGGAAAGGAAGAAGCAGGCTCATAGCGGAGGAGCCTGATGTGGGGCTCGATCCCAGAACGCCGGGATCACGCCCTGAGCCGAAGGCAGACGCTTAACCGCTGTGCCACCCAGGCGCCCCCCAAGAGATCATTCTTAAGGGGGAAGTGACCAGTGACAGACAGACTGAGTGAAAGAGATTTGGAGGAAGTTGGGGAAATTACTTAACGTTCTATTTTTTTTTTTTATCTTGAAAATGGGGTAATAATATCCACCCTGGAAGGTTGCCCAGAGAAGTAAATGCAAACACCCCACAGAAATGTCTAGTCACAAGGCAGCTCATCCATGGCAACAGCCCAGCCCTTTGGTTCCTGGTCCAGTGCTCTTTTCCCCACACTGTGCCTTTCTCATTCCCGCATTTCATCTGCAATATAACAGCTACATAAAGGACTATGCCTTTAGCAAACATTTATGAAACATCTATTACTTTCCATGCACTATGATACAGAGATGAACAGCACACAGTTCCTTCTCTGTTTGAGAAACCAAACAAGTAAACCAACAACCATAACCCACGTTAGGATGGAAATATGGCCAGGTGTTTAAACTATAAAATGTAAAAGCATCTATGAGTTTGCCAGTGAAGGTGAACTCAGGGAAATCAGCTAGAGTAACTTTAACTGAAGAGCTGAGAGAAAACAGATGAGGAAGAAGACATGGTCCGTTTAGGGATGACTGAGGTGAAGCACTATGGTATTTACGGGGAAATTTGGGGAAGGATTTTGGGGAGTTTGCTCTGGTGCAGTGGTTCTTAACCTGGGCTACCCCTTATAACACTTGGCAAGCTTTTAAGAAACTCAGCACCTGAAGGTACATCCCAGACTGCTTAAATCAGACTCTGAGCTGGTATGATCCAGGCAAGAATATTTTGTAAATCTCTCCAAGTGATGATTTCAACAGGGCATCCAACATTGTGGTTTTCAAGGTGTGGTCTCCAGACCAGCCAACCAGCATCGGCATTACCTAGGAACTTAGAAATGCAAATCCTCTGCCCCTTCTCTCTCCGGCCACTGGCCACTGTGATTTAATGAGCCCTTCGGGGGTTCAAATGCACTTTAAAGTTAGAAAAACCCTGGCATTAGGGGAAGCCAAGACTGAAGTCAGGGATGCTGAATTGGAAGCAATCGCCTTTATTCAGGTAACAAGAGAGGCTTGAACCAAGCCAAGGGCATGGAGAAGGCAGAGAGGGAAAAATCTGCCAAAGATAACGGAGATTGAGTTTGTGTGATTTGATGTGGGGTCTGGGAGCAAACAGTCAAGAAAGAATTCTTGAGGGGCGCCTGGGTAGCGCAGTCGTTAAAGCGTCTGCCTTCGGCTCAGGGCGTGATCCTGGTGATCCCGGATCGAGTCCCACATCAGGCTCTTCCGCTATGAGCCTGCTTCTTCCTCTCCCACTCCCCCTGCTGTGTTCCCTCTCTCGCTGGCTGTCTCTCTGTCACATAAATAAATAAAATCTTTAAAAAAAAGAAAGAATTCTTGAGATGTTTTTAGTGCAAAAAAGGTGGTTTTATTAAAGCACAGGGACAGTACGTCTGGGCAGAAAGAGCTGTGGTCCTGAGAAATGATTGATTGATACACTTTTAAGTTGTGGGGGGGAGGGGTAGAGACAAAGGAAGTTTCCAAAAGGGTTTTCATATGTTAAAGAAGATTTACAGAATCCTGGAGGCCTAGCTATTGTCAAGCTAAGGTGGTTTTTTCCTTCTAGCAAGGCATTAACATTGAGACGGTTGGGAGTTCCAGGAGGAATGTCATACTCTGCCCGTCTCAAGTATTTGTCAAGGGCCCACAAGTTGTAAGATCTGAATTTACGTACATTTCTTTTGCCTGTGTTCTCCACATGAAGTTGACAGAGCGTATTTACTCACAGAAATGAAGACAAGTAGTGACAGAAATTGCCGTCAACATAGATAATACCAAATAATTTTTCATTATGCTCTTAGTAATAATGCAACCATATACTGAGGACTTACCCTGTGCCAGGTGCTCTGCTAACAATTCATACACCTTATCTCATTGTGACCTTTACAACAACCCCATGACATAGAAACGATTATCCCCATCTAATGGATGAGGAATTGGAAAAGCACATTCTTGATTCTTATTCCCGATTCTAGAACCTATTCTTTATTCTAGCTCTGGTGTCTGAGCTGGGATTTGAACCCATTTGTCTGCCTCCAAAGCTCCAGCTCTTTCTTATCCATTACCCTGTGACTATTTTATACACCATTTACTTACAAATTTGCCTTTAAAATTATCTTTCTGTTAGGAAAATTCTGAAAGAACAGCTAGTTGAGTTGAGATGAAAAGATTTGCATGGGATCCATGACAGTCTCTAAGGAGAGCTATGCACAGCCGGACACACTGGGAAAAGATAGGGCTTACTTACCATGACTAACCCAAGCACCTCGTGACTAACCCTAAACTCCTAAATTGAATAACCAAGACTAACCCTAAACTCCTAAATTGAATTCCTAATCCTGGTAAGGCCCAAGGGCTCCTTTTGTGTTTTTGATTCAAGGTCCTAAGGCCAAGTCAGAAAGAATGGCCTCCTTGACCTTGAGCTGTCCCTGCCCCTCCCAAGACTCAAGACTTAAAATTGGCCTTTGATGCTTTACTGCTTAAAGGACAAAAAGCTGGAGGACAGAGGAGACCGAAGCAGCTAAAGGAGAGTGTGGTTGACCTAATCCATGATAATTTATATTTTTACTGTGAAACTTCAGCCCCTATCAATGAGGCCTAGGAGTAGTCTTGACCCTAACTCACATTACCTTTCCCCTTGGGAAGAATCCTCGTTTCTCCCGAGCTGCCCGAGCTGCCCTGTGAGTTGCGGCACAAACCTGAACTGTTCTCAGGGTCAGGGAGAAGATGCCCTGAATTCACAACTTGCCTGGGGGCAGTAATAGTAATTTGCAGTCAACTATCATATTTGCCATCAGATAGGCTGATGACATGTACTGGGGCCATTCTATTTGTGCTTCTTTAAAGCAATTAAATACGTTTTAGACGCTACAATTCAACTGGCACAGAAATATATTGGTTGTTAATTCCTCTTATAAAAACAACTCGTAAGTGTTATCTCTCCATTCATAAATCCACTTGATTCAATTTTAATCTTTATTATTTATGTAATCGGATGTCTTGGTTGGGCCTTGGGGTTGGTTAGTTCTGGTGAAGGAAGTTGGACAAAATGCTTTATCTGTGGGGAGAGACTTGGTGGGCCGTGGGGTCTCTCCTCCTGAGACTTGGGGGCAATGTCTCACTTTCACAGATAGGAAAAGCGCCTACCACAATTCCATCCATTTAGCAGCAAAGCTGTGAATTATATGGACCAGGGACTTCAGAACCTTATCTGGACCAGCCAACGGGTGAATGGTCAGGAATGATTTGTTACCACATGTACACACCCCCGAGTAAGCCCGGAAATATTTAGGGAGGAGGTTTATAAAAGACTGACATTTAACAGTCAGCTGGAGCTGACGGCCAGTGAGAATTTCGTATTATTAATGGGAATGATTCTAAACTCCAGCAGTTAATGAGCCTGAGACCTTTGGTATAATAAGGTAAACATGGCTTTATTATAAAACTCGTGTTGTATTTGTTCTTTGTTCTCTGGGTCTCACGATGACATTTGTAGTGCTCAGGTGCAAGTTCTGTGGCTGGCTAGGGCAGCCGTATTAAACCCGTCCCAGCAGGTCCATCGCAGGTCCGACCACGTGGGAACTGTCCACCCCCACGCTATCACACTTATCAGAAAGCCAAGGGCTTGCTACTGTTGTGTAATCATGTCCTCCAATTCCGATCCCCAAAGTTCTACTCAGGGGGCCTTAGGCTGCGTTCTCATGTATTCCTATTGAGAGTGTAAATTGATATAACCTCTATGGGGGCAAATCTGGCAATTTTTTTCAAAATGATAAAAGTATAGCTTCTTTGATCCAGTAATTCCACTCCTAGGAAATTATCTTACAGATACACACATATGGAAGCATGTTTTTACTAGCAAAAGATTGACCATCAACGGGGGACTGATTTAATCAATTATGGTACATCTTAAATTGGAATATGGAAGAATGAGGAAGTGCTATAGTTCTTTAACATTTGTGGAAAAGAGGAGGAAAAATTGTATCTATACAACATAAAAATTATATGTATATAAATTATATAGTTATATACAGCATTATATATACTTCATATATATGTATATATACGTACATGTATATATGTACATATGCGTGTGTGTATATAATTTATTTGTTTTCTGCATGAAATATCTCTGGAAGGAAGCTCAAGAAATGTGTAAGTTTGGTTTCCTCCAGAGGGAAACCTCAGTGACTCAGGGACCGGGTGAAAGAGGCAGTTTTCACTGTGTGCCTCTGTGTACCTCTCGTACTTTGAATCATGTGAGTGAGTTACATCCATAAGCACGTAGTTTACAGATTGCATATTATCTTTGCTCATGATGCAACAAGCAACACACCTCTAAGTTTGCCAAGCATCTTCCCAGGACTCCTCCCTGCTTCTCTTCAGGTGGGCAGCGTCAGAATAGCCTGTCGTGTAGAAAGGAACATCAGATCCTGAACAAGACCACACCATCTCTGAGTAAACCACGACCTCGTTTCCTGTTGGGAATGAATAATTCCTACTCATCCTTCAACTGTCCTACTAAGTGTGAGCTTCGATATCTAGGAATCTTTGGGTGGCACCCAAGACTGGACAAGGGGTCCTTGGGGATGTCCCCACAGCACCCTGGCCTCCCCTCTTGTGACAGTGGGTCATCTCACTGTCCCGCCACGGCCTGTTTACCCATCTTCAGCCCAGCTCACTTGGCAGGTCATTCAGACTCTGTGGACCTTAACTTCCATTCTCCTGTAATCCTATTAAAAGTACAAATTGATACAATCACTACAGAGGACAACTGGCAATATTTTTCTGGTATTATAATATCTTTTAACATCATAAAAGTATAGTTCCTCTGATCCAGCAGTTCTTAGACACCTAACCTAACACTTAATCTGAGAACTGAAGAATACATAGGAATTATCCATTCTTAACAGGAAATGAGCTTGTTCTGAGAGACGCTGCTTTGAGAGATGAGCTCTGAGAGCAAGAATCATGACTGTCCCACTCCATTTTTAATCTCCGGAAGTCAAGACCATCCCCCACACCCATAGGCATTCAATGAATATTTAAGTGGATAAATGACTGTATCCAAAATGCAGATTTTCTTCATTATATGAAATTTATTTTTAAAAGCCCAGCGTGTTCTTCTTCCAAATGGGACAATTAACCAGTCCTATAATTTTGAAATGGCAAAGCAGAGCATCACTGAAGCACTTCTTTTGTTGAAAACTGAAATGTATTTATTAGTGACATTTAACTTTTTCTCCCACCTACTCCCCCCTTACAAATATTTCTGAAGATAATCCATTTCTGGATAGATTTATCCTCATTTACATAGAATGCTCTTCAGACTACACTGAGTGGAGGAGTGTTAGAAAAGGTTAGGACAGTGGGGAAAGGTGACAACCAAAGAATCAAGTAAATGCAGAGCTTTAATCAACAATTAGTCAGAATGAAGGAAGAGACAAAGAAACCAGATGCCTATTCTAACACGCAGCAAAGAACTATCCACTGTGACTGATAGTTGCAAAGAAGACAAGGAAGGGATTTCTTGTCCTCTTTGACTTGCCCTTCCTAAACTGCAGATCCATGGACACTTACTAAGTCAGAAAAAGTCTCAAGGTGGACAGAGTGAGCACAACAATAGCAATATGGTCAGAACCAGAGCATTCCTGGCATTCCTGACTCATCTGGGAGGATACATCTTCCTCTTAGCATCATTCTAGAATGAAGTGCTTCTAAAGCACCTGTTGGGTAAGTGGTGCTGCCTATGAATCTAATAAATAACAGTAGTGACAAGTTTGCATTTAAGGGCCATCTGAGAGCTAGCTTCAACCGGGCATTTAATGAAAACTGAACTGACCTTAAACCAAAGAGCCTTTCCCCGCAGAACACTTGGCTGAAACAATTATAGCAAATGCTGCCCCTGAACTCCCATAGTATCTGCTGTCTATAATAGCAAATCTCAACCTTTCTGGTCTCAGGACACATTCACATTCTAAAGGGAATGCCAAAGAACTTTTGTTTATGTAAGATACATTTATCAATATTTATCATAATAAACATTAAAACAGGGAAATTGTAAAAATGTGCATTAATCCATTTAAAAATAACAATAGTAAACCCATCACCTATTAACATAAATAACCGTGTCTTACAAAAAATGACTGTATAATCCAAAACAAAAACTAAATTTAATGAAAAGTAACATTGTTTCATAGTGTTGCAAATCTTTTTTTTTTTTTAAGATTTTTTTTTATTTATTTATTTGACAGCAAGAGACAGCCAGTGAGAGAGGGAACACAAGCAGGGGGAGTGGGAGAGGAAGAAGCAGGCTCCCAGCGGAGGAGCCCGATGTGGGGCTTGATCCCAGAACACCGGGATCACACCCTGAGCTGAAGGCAGACGCTTAACGACTGCGCCACCCAGGCACCCCTGTTTTTCTTTTTTTTTTTTTAAATCTCAAAGATTTCGGGGCGCCTGGGTGGCGCAGTCGTTAAGCCTCTGCCTTCAGCTCAGGGTGTGATCCCGGTGTTCTGGGATCAAGCCCCACATCGGGCTCCTCCGCTGGGAGCCTGCTTCTTCCTCTCCCACTCCCTCTGCTTGTGTTCCCTCTCTCACTGGCTGTCTCTCACTGTCAAATAAATAAATAAAATCTTAAAAAAAAATATTTGAGAGATTTCTTTTATAAATACCAAATCCGAGTTCTTTTTCAGAAATGTGATTTGCAAATATTTTCTTTTAGTCTGTGTCTTGTCTTTTCATTCTCTTATTAGTGATCTTGAAGATCAGAAGGTCTCCATTTTACTAAAGCTCAACTTAGCATTTTTTCTTTAATGGATCATGATTTTTGACATTGTATCTTAGAAATCTTAGCCTAACTTTGCCAAACTCATAAGAAATTCTTTCCTACATTTTCCTCTGGAGTTTTATAGTTTTAGGTTTTACATTTAGATCTATGACTAATTTTGAGCTGATTTTTATATGTGGTGTAATGTAGGAGTCCTTTTGTTGCATATGGGTATCCAATTTTTCCCACAGCATTTGTTGAAAAGGTTGTCTGTTCTCCATTGAATTGCATTTGCTCCTTTACTGAAAATCCACAGATCATATATGTATGGGTCAATTTCTGGATTCAGTTCTCTTCCATTAACCTATATGTCTATCTTTGCTCTAAAGTCATATTCCTTTGATTACTATGGCTTTATTACTAACCCTTGAAATCAAGTACAGTGAGTCTTCTAACTTCGTTCTTCATCTTCAAATTTGGTTTGGCAATTCTAACTTCTTAACATTCCATATACATTAGAATTGGCTCATTGATCTCTTAAAAAAAAATTCCTGCTGGGATTTTAATTGAAATTCTATTGATTCTGCCAGTAAAGTATGGGAAAAATTGACATCTGTACTATCTGTAGTCTTCCAATCCATGAACATGGTATATCTGTACATTTATTTGGGCATTCTTCGAGTTCTTTTATCAACGTTTTGTAGTTATCAGCATACGCATTTCACACATAATTACTTTTTTTAAATGTTTTTTTATTATATTATTGTTAGTCGCCATACAGTACATCCCTGGTTTTTGATGTAAAGTTCGATGATTCGTTAGTTGCGTATAACACCCAGTTCACCATGCAATATGTGCCCTCCTTACTACCCATCACCAGCCTATCCCATTCCCCCACCCCCCTCCCCTCTGAGGCCCTCAGTTTGTTTCTCAGAGTCCATAGTCTCTCATGCTTCATTCCCCCTTCTGATTACCCCCCCTTTCTTTATCCCTTTCTTCCCCTACCGATCTTCCTAGTTCTTATGTTCCATAGTCACACATAATTATTTTTATGTCTAAGTAGCTTTTTAAAAATTTCTGTTGCTATTGTAAATGGTACTCTTTATTTTGATTTCTAATTATTCATTTGCTAATATAAAGAAATACAATTGACTTTGCATGTTGACCTTGAATTTTGTTATTTTACTAAACTAACTTGTTTTCATGTAGATTCTTTGGGATTTTTAGTATAGAAATCATGTCATTTGTGAATATTGTTTTATTTCTTCCTTTACAATCTGTGTGTTTTTATTTCTTTTCCTTGAATCATTGCACTTGAATTATTCTAGTACAATGTTGAATAAGAAGAGTGACAGCAGACATCCTTTGTTCACCATCTTAAAGGAAAGCATTCAGTTTTTCAGCATGAAATCTTATGTTGATGTAGATGGCAAGTAACTGTTTTTTGTTAGATTAGACCTCTATATCCTAAGCAGAAGGTGGAAGTCTCTCAATTTGGTTTTAATTTGCATTTTTTCTGATGATTAATACTGATGACAACTTTGCCAGCCTCATATTACCACTTTTATATCTTGTTTTACAAATGTCTGTTGAAGTCTTTTGCCAATTTTTATCAGGTTTTGTCTTTACTATAGAGTTGTAGGCATTGCTTATCTATTCTGGATCTATATCCTTTGTCAAATATATATTTTGAAAAATATTTTTTTCCAGTCTGTGACTTACCTTTTCATTTCCTAACAATTTCTTTTGATAAGCAGATTTTTTTTCAACTTTAATTCAATGTACCAATTTTTCTATTATGGTTTATGCTTTTTGGTTCTTGTCTAATAAATCTTTGTCCAATATAAATTCATAAAGATAGTCTCCCATGTTTATTTATAGAAGCTTCATGTTATAAGCTTTTATGTTTAGGTTTATGGTCCATATAAAATTCTTTTTTGTGTCTGATGGGAGGTAAGAGTTGAAGTTAATTTTTCTCCATTTATCTAGTTGTCCCAGCAAAATGTGTTGAGGAGATTTGCCCTCCCATTGAACTGACTTTGTGTGTTTGTCAAAAATCAACTGGCCAGGTATGTGAGGGTTTCTAAACTCTCTCTGTTGTGTCATTGATCTATTTGTTGATTCATAACATTCGTATTTTTTTTAAGATTTTATTTATTCACTTGACAGGGAGAGAGAGAAAAAACAAGCAGAGGGGCAGAGAGAGAGGGAGAAGCAGACTCTCCACTGAGCAGGGAGCCTGATGTGGGACTTGATCCCAGGACCTGGAGATCATGACCCGAACTGAAGGCAAAGTCTCAACCAACTAAGCCACCCAGGCGCCCTCAGTATTATAGCTTCATAGTAAGTCTTGAACCTAGTAGCCTAAGTCCTTAAACTTTATTTTTCTTTTCAAGATTGTTTTAACTATTCTAGGCCCTTTGCCTTTTCAAAGAAAATCCTTGCTAGGATTTTTATTGGGATTGCTTTGAATCTATAGGTCAACTTGGGAAGGAAGTGTTATTCCTTAAGGCCTATTTCTTAGATCACTCTATAGAAAGGGCCTAAAAACAGTGATACCATAGTAGCAAGGAGCACATCTGGAGTTCTCCACTAAACACCATTTCTTTTTTGAAGAATTGTTTATTTGTTTGAGAGAGAGAGTGAGAGCATGTGTGCAAGCAGGAGGAGGGGGAGAGGGAGAGAATATCCAAGCAGACTCCTGCTGAGCACTGAGCCTGATGCAAGTCTTGTTCTCAGGACCCTGAGATCATGACCTGAGCCACAACCAAGAGTTGGACCCTCAGCTGTTGAGCCACCCAGGTGCCCCCACTAAATATCATTTCTAAACACCATTCCCCACTAAAAAGAACAAGGGCTTCTTGGAACAATGTTTGATCCCAGTCCTTTGATAGTGAAATTATAAGCCTCTACTGTCTTGTCTTATCAGAAAGTAAGGAAGTATTTAAAAAATAAAAAGAAACTAATAGGGACATGTCAAAGGATCCAGGAGCTAGCCTGAAGGGCCACTATTGGACACAGTTTGGATAATTTGAGAATAAAAAAATAATAGTAATGGATAATAATGCCCAGAATTTAAAAAAGAATCTGTAAGTCTGTGCTGATATTCAGAAATGAGAGAGAGACAGGGAGGGAGAGAAAGGTGGAAAGGTGGGGGTGGGGAGTTCTTCTCTGCAGATAAGTGCCAGCCAATAAAACTGGAATGAATTATAGATTTAGAAAGTCACTGTTTGCATCCTCTATGTTAAGATTTATCAAATGTTGTCAGTAAATGCTAAGACCACTGCGTGAAATGTTACCGGGAAACAAGATACTCACATGCTCTCAAAATATCAACACAGATTACTTATTGACTAGAACAGGGAAAAGGCGCCTTACAATGGAGAACACTAGCAAAACCACATTAACTAAACGGTCAAAAGTAATATAACCAGTGATGGAACAAATTGTTCTCACACACTTCTTGATGTGACGCAATAGGAAGTACATAATGTCATTGATGTGTTCTTGTCGAGAGTGCTTAACCTGAACCTAAACATGAGGAAACAGACAAATCCAGAATGTGGGGCATTTTACAAGATACGTGGCTCGGATTGTGCGCGTGCACACACACACACACACACACACACACACACACACACACTGTTAACAATTGGTTAATTTAGGTAAATTGTATACCAGTGTTCATAATGCTCTTATTTCTACTCTTCCGGAGATTAGAAAATTTTCAAAAGGTTCAGGTTAAAAAAGAGTGCATAGGGTGTCATTTGGGCAACCCCTCATTTTACACAGGGGGTGGTGGTGGTATCCTCGTGGCAGAGCACTCACACGCTGGCCATCTCCTCAACAACAAGCTTGGATGTTTGAAAATAAGTCTAGGAGAGAAGGATGAGCAGTTGTGAATGCATGATGAATTATTGTTTGGGGAAATCTCATTTTCACCTCTGAGCTGGGGCAGGAAGACTCTAGAGAAAAGTGATGTTCTCATTAGCAGCCCAGGTTCAGCTCAGATTTCCACGTGTTCTACATGGTACGGCATCAGCAGCCTCCCCTGCAGACACCGGTTCCTGAGCGAGTGCCTGCTGCTTACCAGGATGACTGTTCCGACCTCCCTCTCCCACGGGGGAGCTGGAGGAGTGTGTGCAGCTCAGCGAGCCATCCGCCTGGTACACAGAGTGTGAAATGAGAAGAGGAATGTCGTTATCCCCGTAACACAGAGTGGGAAAGTAAGTCTCAGGTGAGCGAAAAGGGAGGTAGGCTTTTACATGTTCGAAAGTGTGGTGGGTAAGGGGGAAAATGGCAGAATATAAAATAATATCTATGCTATGGCCACAAATCCATGTAACCTGTTTTCTTAGGCTACAAATCCAGTTGCTCATGCCCTTGTCTGAAGGACAAGGGACCCACGGTGCCACACTGCCCCCAAGACCCGAGGAGCTATTTCTGGGGGTGTGTTATGTGAATTCCTGAAGAGTGCTCTTCTTCCATCTCCAGCCCCCCACCAGGATCACACAGATGTCCTTCCCAAAGCTATAGACCCTAATGGGACCAAAGTGATGTTATTCCTCTCAGCTTTCACGGGGGTAAAGGTAAGATGTGTTCCATAAAGAATTAAAAAGCTGGTCACTTCTAATCTTCTTACAGGCTCACCTCCATTCAACCACCTGATTCCTCAAACTTATCTACAAAAATATTCCTATAATAAAGCCATTTATTGGTGCTTCCCATAGCTGCTCTTCTTACCTGAGACCCTTTGTCAAAATGCAGGTAGTGGTTCATTAGGTCTGGGGTGAGAGCTGAGATTCTGCACTTGTCTAGAGAGCTTCCAGAGATGCTGAGGCTGCTGGTCTGCAGACCTTGCTTTGAGCAGCAGGCTCCCATAGTACTTAGCACTAAGTCCTATGTACTTAGCACCTATGTTCCTCGTACTTAGTAGGTCTCCAATAAACATGCTCTGGTGGGATGATTGCATCTATGGCAAAGTTTCTACAATAGTAGAATGAAGTAGAAAAGCTTTATCAAGACATCTGCCTTTCCTCCTTCTCATGGGTGTCTTTTTTCTTGGAGTAAGGAAGCTGGAGCCTTGTTAGGCAGAAGCAGAACTGGCAAAGGGGGGGGGGGTTATAAGAAAGAGCATCACTACTTGAGGGGTGCTTTCCATTCTGCCTGATGACCTGGCGTCGTTGATCCTGCTCATAGCAACTTCCATCCCCACCCGCACAGCAATTATTGGTCAAAGTCGTAGATTTATCCATTGTTGACTCTCCCCTACTTTCCCTATCTTGAATACATAGGTACAAGCACACTCCTTTTAATTTAAATCGCTCCTTCTGCCTCTATAATGAAAACGAGTTGTTTGATTTTACCTTACCCAAAGCAAACTATTAGTGGTATTACTGCCTTCTAACCTAGCCTTAGACCCACACGAAACAAAACACACATTATTTGTCCTTCTTTGATTATTAGAGATCAAATGTAATCTCAATGTGATGTGACTCCCTACGCTTGTCTTTTTGAATAAATACCTAATAATCTCTCATTTTTATTTCATTTCAATAATGTGATCTTCAATTATAGGCTCGTCTAAAACACTCACTCACTCTCAAGGCAAAGTTCTGTTCCCTCCTCGTGGTCAGAAATGCAGCGTCATCTGGCTTTGCTGCAGAGATGACCCTCGAAAATGTTTGTGGCAGGAGGCCTGAGCTCTCGCAATAACCGGTGTGCGACCCTATCAAAGTGATTGAACTAGACTATGAAGTTTCTTGGGCCAAATAGTCTATGATTCCGGAAAAGTTCACAGAAGCAAAAGCACTTAAAATACCTAAAGAATAGAGTGTCTGTTCAGGTATATGTGATTGACTGCCATTGTGTGTGTGTGTGTAATGTTCAGTCTCATTTATATATATGTATATAATATGTATATATGTATATATGTGTATGTACATATGTATTTATATGTATATATGTATATAAGTTTTGCAACATATATAAATATTAATTTTTGCTCTCTCTATATATACACATACATATATACATATATATGTAAAACTTTGCTAATTCTACCTTGTTCTAGATTTCACAGATTAAACATTAAAATATATACCACACACGTCTAGGAGTCAAATGACTTGCATTCTCTGTCATGGATTTCCAGTGTAATCTTCAATAAGAGTTACACACACACACACACACACACACACACACACACACACAGAGGTACACACAAACACACCAGCACTGGCAGCACCACCAACACTACCAGAAACACCACCAACAGTACTATCAAGCACCATCACCAGCACCCACCATATTTTTGCTCCCATTGACCCAATCCTGTCTTTAGTGGTGGCATTTTCAGACTTGTGGCTTGGAAGGGTTGTTCAGTTTGGATTGGGGTTTACTTAATTTTATTTGTTATCATAATAAGAGCTTTGTTTTATTTTGTTGTTGTTGTTTTTATAGATTTTATTTATTTATTTGTCAGAGAGAGAGAGAGAGAGAGCATGCATGCAGGGGGAAGGGCAGAAGGAGAGGGAGACGCAGACTCCCCGCTGAGCAAGGAGCCCGATGCAGGGCTCGATCCTAGGACCCTGGGATCATGACCTGAGCTGAAGGCAGACGCTTAACCTACTGAGGCACCCAGGTGTCCCCAGAGCTTTGTTTTTAAACAAAATTCTGTACAGAACCCCAGTATATAAAACAAAAGTAGACACTGTGGTTAAAGCATGGAAAACAATCTGAAACTCTACTTTCACAGTTACCCTTCACTCCCTTGCCCCCCCATTAAGAAACAGTCCACGGAATCCCAACGTTTCAGCACTCTGACAGAGGCATTCCATCATTTTGTCCTCACTTACATGCACGGGAGACTTTATTTTATTTTATTTTATTTTATTTTATTTTATTTTATTTTATTTTATTTGGTGGGGTAAGGGGAAGTCTAAGAGCTTCAAAGTTAAGAAAATTCTGACCCTCAGTAATTCTTATTCATGAAACCTATTTCTGTCAGCTGGAATCACATTAAGAAAAAGAAATCTACTACTTGCTCTATATGAAGCCCTTCCAGTAGGAGTTAACATTTCTCTTTCCTGTCTTCTTCAAATGAAATTGCCCCCATTGATTTGGCTCTTTATTTTCAGATCTCTCATCACCTCACGCAGCCTCTTCACTCAAATTCCAGTTTATCGATATCACTTTAAATATATAACACATAAAAACCAGTGATGTTCTCAATAGATACGGGTCTTCAGTAGCATTCTCAAATAAAATGAGTTTTGTGGTTATCAGTATCCTGCTCCCTACAGCTTTCTTCTCTCCAAGTGGACACCAGAATTTGAAGCATTCGTAAGAGTACAACTTCGCCAGGAAAAAATATCCTACCCATTGAGGATCTATGGGGGTTACCTTTACCAATATCCATTTTTACATTCGTCATGTAATTCTGGAAACTGAGCTCTATTTTGTTTCCTCACTCATTGTGGAAGCAGGTTGAGGATGACTAGATCTTGGCTTTCAATCTTAGTAAGCACAGGACCCTGAGTCTGGCTCCACTCGTCCCACCCTTGGTACTCTTTGTAGAGGACAAGGATTAGGGTGTTCTATTAAAAGATCCTCCCTCTATGACAAAGAATTTCCTCCATATCATTTCCACTCTACTGTCCAAACAATCAATCAATATTTGTTATGTACAATACATAGTCTTTACCACAGCTACAGTAAGGAAATTAATTACTCTGCAGCTAGATGGGATTTCTTTCTTTTTTTTTTTTTTTTTTACGACAGATAATTCCTACCAACATACATCTGAACCCCAGTACAGATGGGTTCTGCTGTCCTGTTGGACTCAGGAGAAGCAGCAAGATAAAACTGATTTAAGGAACAATGGTATCATCATTTTAAGGCTCACAGACCTCTATCAGTAAAATAATATTTAGGCATAACTACTAATATACGTAGAACTATATATTAACTACCTATCTGAATCATTTAATTAACATACCACACATTATCATAGCCATATGTGAGAAAAAATAATTAGATAAAATAACATACAGACAAATGGGATTTCTAAGGATGTGACAGAAACTTCACCGAGCAAAGGTCTCACTCCCACACATCTATGTAATATGTGTAGTATAATAATCTTTTGATATATTATTTTTCCCCTCATGATAGCATTATTTTTCTTTCCCCATCTCCTAATTAACTGGTTGGTCGGGCCTGCTGTCAGTTACTCAGGCAAGGGATGGGACAGGCAGATAAGTGAGAAGTCGTCTTGGCTTTGACTTCCAAAGACCCAAGCATAAAAGAGAGCAGAGGGGACTCCTGGCATAAAACAAATGTTTTGGAGAACAGCAAATAGTCACAATAAGGATCTCCCTAACAAAAATGTCACTAGGTTGAGAGTAGGTTATGGGTGGGAGGCAGAGGGGAAATGGAGGGGAAGGGGGTAAGAATAGAAAGGTTAGCGGGATGCAACACGAAATGGAGGACATCAAGGCAAAGAGCCACCAGCAACCCAGCCTCAGTGCAGGTGGGTGCCAGGCATTCCCCCCACCCCCAGCCTGGACCACACTGCTCCCCCTCCCACCTCTCCTCTGCTGGCTGGTAGAAACAACATTCCAATCTAACTGAGACATAACCTTTTTTTTTTTTTTAAGATTTTATTTATTTATTTGACAGAGAGAGAGAGAGAACACAAGCAGGGGGAGCAGCCGAGGGAGAGGGAGAAGCAGACTCCCCCCTGAGCAGGGAGCCTGACTCAGGCTCAATCCCAGGACCCTGGGATCATGACCTGAGCCAAAGGCAGACTCTTAACTGACTAAGCCACCCAGGCACCCCAGAGACTTAAACTTAAAAAAAAAAAAAAAAGACTTATTTCTTTATTTTAGAGAAAGAGAGGGCAGGGTAGGGAGAGGGAGAGAGAATCTCAAGCAGACTTCCCAACCTGGAGCTCAATCTCATGACCCTGAGATCATGACCTGAGCCAAAACTAAGAGTCAGGCGCTTAACCGACTGAGCCACCCAGGTGCTCCAAGACTTTATCATTTTAACCTGATCTTAAAAAGTGAAGATTCCTGGACATACCCCAGATTCTTAAACATGCATCTCAGTCCTTATCTCTATTATTTTGGAAAAATATTTGAAGAAAAGAAATTGAATAAACGTATAAATAAACTTTTTAAAGATTCTTAATAATCATTTCAGAAAACTTTTACACTACCCCCAGCAGTGTTGGGAAAATGTTCAGCCTCATTAATACGAAGAAAAGCAAATTCAAACAAACAGGATAAACATTTTCATAATATCCAAAGCTGACAAGGGTAATGAAGAGACGTGTTCCCTCATGCACAGTGACATTACTGGCTGAAGTTAATAGACTTTTTATTTCAGCTGCCAAGAAGATATGGAGGAAGTTTACATCCTGTAAGCACCTTTCTTAGGCTAGGTGCTATGCTAGGTGATAACATGTGTGATCTCATATAATTGTCACTATACCCAACGTGGTAGGTTTGATCGTTAAGCAAATTTTTAAAGAGGAAAAAAAACTAAGTGAAATTAGTTTGAATAATATATTTTATCTAACCCAATATACCCATAATGTTATCTCAATACATAAGGATATAAAAAATTATTAACAAGAGCTTTACACCTTTCTATACTAAGTCTTTGAAATATAGTGTGTGTTTTACACTCAGAGCCCACCTCGATGGAGATTAATCACGTTTCGAGTGCTTGACAGACACAGGTGGCTTATAACTCCCATATGGGACAGTGCAGAGCTAGAGAGGGCAAATTCTCAGAAAGACTGTGATAAGGAACCCTCAGGATAAACCCCCACTTAGCACAGCCTTCCAAATCACTGGGGGGGGGGGGGTGGGGAAATACTACAATTGTAACCAAATATCTTAATTTCACTAAGCCATTCACTTCTCACAAGGAGCCAGTTTTGCTCTTGAGGCATTTTAAAGTTCTTTTCATTTCCACATCGATTTATCTTAGGCTCCCATAGAAAGCTTTTTGTGGGCGTCTCAGTTCTAAAACTCCCTTTGAGAGGGTCCAGGCCCCTCTCCTCTGGTCTCCCGGGGCAAACGTGGCATCCCTTTACGTGTTTGTGACTTTGACTTTTCGTCCCCTCGTGTCCTGGTGCCAGAGGACGCTTCCCAACTCCCCCTCCACCTTGTGAGCTCAGAAATGCATTTTTAAATGATGTATTTTAATCCGGAATTTCTGTATGGTCAGAGTTGGAGGTCTGGGGTTATTGCGGTCTGCCACCCTTACCCGAGCCCAAAGTGCTTATTTGTCATTCTCTTTCTGTTATACCAGGAGAGAGGCAAAAAGGTAAAGGGAATTTGTTATGAAGGAGAAACTCGCCCTCCTGCTTCTGGCTTCCTGTTTCCATTCATTCATTCAGCACATGGAGCTGGTCCTTGTGATTCATGGATTCTGCAGTGCACTTTGCTCACTGTATTGTGTATGTTGTATGTACAGAAAAGAATACATGTATGATTTTCTGTGTATTATGATGCTTTGTCATCCTGAAGAAACTTTCCAGCTGGGAGACACTGCCTTCCCGGGGCCAGGCAATCCTTCGAGATAACACACCTGTGATCTGCACACTACCCAGTCCTGAGCCAGACCTCCCCAGGAAGCAATGTTCGTCTGCTTTCATCATCCCAGGGCCCAGGGCCAGGTGATCAGGGAACACCTAAGCCCAAGCCTGCCAAGTTGCTCACACTGGCCAGTTCTGACCTGTTTACCCTACCTTGTCTTCCCTTTCCTGCAGAAACCCAAACAAAGCCACAGCTAAGCACTCTCCTTGTGCCTATCTTCTGCCTCCTGACCCCCCAGTGCCTCCCCATGTGGCCCTGCATGGCAGCCGTGCCTCCTGCCTGCAGGACCTTTGAATACAATAAACTTTGCTTTCCTGAGTCCTTCCTGCATCTCCTCTTAGAGCCGCACCTGACTGACCAGCTCATAAAAGAATACAGAACATTTACTTGGGGCGTCTGGGTGGCTCAGTTAGTTAGGCATCTGCCTTTAGCTCAGGTTGTGATCTCAGGGTTCTGGGAGAGAGTCCCACATGGGGCTTCCTCCTCAGCGGGGGAGCCTGCTTCTCCCTCTGCCTGCCCCCCACTTGTTCTCTCTCTCTCTCTCAAATAAATAAATAAAATGTAAAAAAAAAAAAAAAAAGAAACCATTTGCTTATGACAACTTACTCGTAACTCCAAAATTAGTACTCATGGCCCTTTCAGGGTCATTCAGCTACATGTGCCTGTGCAGAGGGGTGAAAGGTTTGAGTCACCCAACGCACACATTCTCTTCTCAGGCTGAGCAAGGTGATGCTGCCTTCTGCTTTCAGCTCCCTTGCTGCAAAGGAGTGCCCTTTTGGCAATCTATTTACTGCTGCATTTTAGCATGTGTGTGCTTTCTGTTGGTGATTTTGCTGTTTAAAATGGCCCCGTTAGTTCAACGGTAAGGGCACCAGCTCCAAAGCCGATGCTTGCCGAGGGCAACATTAAAATCCCCAGCGGACAGGAATATGCTGGGTTTTCTTTCTCATTAATGATGAGATAATCGTCGGAGCATTGTACCTGATTAAGCAGCAGGCACACTGATGGGCTCCGAAGCACGGCTCATGGCTCGCGGTCGCGGTGGTGGCTGGCAGGGAGGAAGGGGCACAGGTGCATTTACTGCTCTTGGAGCAATGGCGTCCACGTGGCCACCATCCCTGCCGGCTCTGCTTCCACGCACACGTGGGGGAGCACGCTGCTCACTCTACTGCCTTTGTGCAGAAACTCAGAGCGTTCCCATTTCCTTCGTCACTAGAGAAAACGTCTATCCTATATGTGGGTCTGGCGCTATTGGTTGGTCTGCCCACCATGTGAAGAGTCCCCCGAGTTTGGGAAGACAGCGGTGGAATAGGCATACAAGGGTTTCCAAGAAGGCGTACGTCTGCCCCTTCCTTAGAGAAACAGAAAGCTTTTGATTTTTTGTTCCACGTGCCCCTGGACCCCAGGAGCTTTGCTCCATGAATCCGTCAGCTACCCAAAGTCTATGAGAGAGGACCATAAAATATCTGACATGTCACCACTGCGCCTGGTTATGGACACGAGCCAGAACTTTCCCCACCTGTTCCCACCGCCACTGGTTGCAAGATGGATACAAAGTCCAGTGGAAACAATCTGCCATAGATACACGAAGGAGAAGGTGTTACAGGACGGGTCCCAGAGAGCACTGGATGTGAGCACGGCGTATCGGGCCTGCTATCATTGCAGAAGTACTCACCGTTAGCCATTAAATCCATCCTGCTTGTTGCAAGAAACAGAAGTCAAAGCACGGGTCTCTCCTCCCCAACAGATAGAATGATTTTGCCAGGTTAAGAGTGGGCTGTTCATTTTTTGTGGGCTGCAGTGAAAGCAGGGCTTCAAGGCAACATGGTGGCGTTGAAGGCTTATATTATAAACTAATAGAGGGCAAAATGAAAATGAAGAATTAATCCAGCAGAACACAGACGAGGAAAACCCAGGGCAAATAGAAAGCACAATGTGAGACCGCAGAAAATAATCCAAATACATCCGTAATCACCATTAGCACGAGCGTGTTAGAGGCCTTGTTAAAATACAGATTATTAGATCAGATTTTACAATTTAAATATGTACCATTGACAAAAAAATGTTGACATGGAAAAGACCGGAAATCGTACCAAGCAAATGTTACCCAACAGAAAACCAGAATAGCTATTTGGATGCCAAGCAAAGCAGACTTTAAGACAATCAGCGTTATTTGGCATGAGGGGGTTGAGAGCCATCTGATGTAACAGACACTTGTACGTACCCAACACTCCAAAAAGAGCAAGAAATGGATGGACCCACAAGAAGAAACCCACAGACAGAGCGGACATTAACACACACACGCCAGGCACGGAGGAGTCAAGTAAACTGAGAGCCTTGGCTATCCTGACGCCAACCTTGTTAGAAAAACAGGGAAGGCACGCTAACCCCCACTTCATCAAACGGGAAACAGAGGAGCAGAGAATGCGCCAGTCCCAAGCAAATGCCCACGAGAGCCACCGCGGCGGAAGGAAGAATGCTCTTTCCCGACCCCGAGGTAAATCCTCTCCCCTGTACATCAAGCGTTGTCGCAATTCCCTAGCTCCTTTCCCTGCCTTTGTCTTTTGCTGCCTTACTCAGAAGTTGAGAAAGAAGTGTGTTACTACGTGGAACTGCTCTGAGCACTTCGGAGACGTGAGCGTTGTGAATGTAAGCCGGCTCTACTCGCGCGGGAAGCCGCTCAGCGCGTTCCATGTACCCTCTACGTCCCTAACCGACGTTCTAGTGCTGATTCACGGAAGATACCGACGGCGCGCCAAGGCCGGAGAACAGAGCCAGCATAGCGGAGCGCCCCGGGCGCCCTGCCGCAGAGGGACAGAGGGAGACCACGGCTTAGCAGGGAGGACACCCTGGGGCTGCCGCTCACCAGCCGGCTTCCTTCAGTCCCCAGCTCTCTCCGAGCCTCCATCAGATGCAGCCAGAAGCCGTTGTGCGGTTGTAAAGCAAACAGACAGATCTTGAGGTTTTAATCTCTAAGAAAAGCATCTTCAGGACCGCATGCTCAGCCACCGCCCAGGGCTATGCGGACTCCAGGTGGGACCCTCCTCCTCCCAGGCTGAGAACTCATGGGAGTCATCCACCAACCCCAGGGCCAACCCAGATGGGCCTATGGGGACTGAGGAGCCCGCCTCTGTCTGGAGAAGGGATGGTGCGCTCACGGACAGCCACCAGCCCCTGACACAGGGAGGCTCCATGGGGCTCAGGTAAAGGAGATTTTGTAGGAAGTTGAGAAGAAACGGCAGATCAGCAAAAAGAAAAGCCAGTGTTTATGGTCTCTTTTTCTAAATCCCATCTTCTAGGGCAGTGGTTCTCAACTGAGGGCAGTTTTGTTCCCGGGGGGACCTAGCTGGAGACAGTCTTGGTTGTCACAGCTGGGCAAGGGAGGGTGCGCTCTGGAATGTCATAAGGAAAGGGGTGCTGCTGCTAACACCCTACAATGCTCAGGACAGCCCCCCACAACGTCACCCAGCTGGAGATGTCAGTAGTGCCAAGGCTGAGAATCCCCGCTCTAGGGGTAGCAATGTTGGGTATCTTCGCGAGACCACCTCCCTTGAATCCCAGAGCTCAGAAAGGCAGAGAAGGGGTTAAACTCAGATTTCTAACTACCCCTCCAACCTACACAAATTCCATTACTGCCTAGTTATCTGAAATGGGGAAAAAGAAAATTTCTCCCAAAGATGAATATATGAATGAGTGAACACGGGAATGAATGAGTTTGGATCAGATCTCTAGTTTCACGTGGCTGCTCATCCCAGAAGAACCCCAGCCAGGCAGCTCCAGAAGAAGGAGCGCAGTGAGGTCCAATCCCGCACATCCACAATGAAGGCTGGGACTCTGGGGTGCCTTGCGTCCTTCCCCACAAGGATTTCCACTTGTTCCCCAAAATACCTGTGAGCATGAAGATGTTGGGATAGTTCCAGAAGTCCACTTAGCTCTTCGTCTTAGAGGAATTTCAGGACGTAAGAATGCCCATCGAGGGTGGGGAGCTGTGGTCTTGCCTAGAGGCCTGGACATAGCGTGGGTCTTGCATGGCCCCTCCAAATCGTTCAGCCTGAGGTTCCAAGAGCTCTGGGCCCACAGGAGACCCAGATTCTCACCCTGACTCTGTCCTCTGTGTCCTCATCTGTGAAACAAGGGAGTTGCCTGCCTCAAGGTCCCTATATCTTTGCCATTGTATATGGAATGAAATCGGAACCCCCTCGCCTGAGTGTTGGGTGCCCCCCAGTGGGAAGCCAGCCCCCGACCCAGCACTGGCCCCCTGCCTTCCACGTCCTCAGTCCTTCTCCTTGCTGGTTCTCTCCCTCCCGAACCTCCTTTCAGTCTGAATCTCTGCTCTCCTCTCCTGGCGCACATTATCTGTCTTGAGTCTCCAGGACAGGGATGCTCCCTTCTGTACTCTGGCATTGGCCACGCTGAAATCAGGCTGTTTTTACATATCTTTCTGTACTGTGATGCCTCTAAGAACAGGGTTCTCAACTTTGAATTCCTCAGCGCCATGCCAATACCTGGCACACAGCAGGTGCTCCAAAAATATTGGATGAATGGATGAAAAAAAAATGGTTAAAATTCGAATGATTTTCCATCCAATGCTCTAGGTACACTGCGCCTGCTCCCTCGTGAGCCCTCTAATGAACACAAACTTGCAGAGCTCCGTGAGTAGCCAGGGGTAACACTGCACGTCAGGGCCCACAGGAACTACAAGACAACAGATGAACTTCAAGTCACCATCTCTACTTTCAAAGCAGGTCCTGCGTCCAGATTCCCAAAGGAGGGGTAGAGTGATGAGGACGTAGGAAGACTGAAATCAGTAAGAACTAAGATCCATAATAAAACTCTTCAAAGGAGCTGCTTCTCAGTTTAACAGAGCGTTTTCTTCTTTTTATCAATGAGCACGTTGCTAGGGCAGGAGGGGAAGTGGGAGGCGGTGGGAGGGCCGGGTGGGGGGGGCGTGTAGGAGGGGTCAAGGACACAGAGTGCCTGTCATCTCCATGACGCGGACAGCTGGTTCCATTGTAGTTTAAATGAAATCGCATCCCGGTGTAGACACCGCGTCTGGAATGACAATCCACCCCGTGACCTGTCATTTTTATATATATACACACACACACACACGAGAGAGTGGAGTGGTTTCCATAGAGAGGAAATATCACGGCCCACTTAGGAGCAATACAAGAAAAGAAGGAGCCGTGACCCCAGCAGAGACAGAAGTTCAAGGGGATGTTTCTGGGGCAGACCTCCTGGTCCTGAAGCTGCCGCCTGCCTCGCTCGCTAGCATTTCTACTCCGGAGCAAAGGCCACTCACAGGTAAGGTTTGGGCTGGGGACTTGTCCACGAAGGATGAATTTATTTGCCCTGGAGGAGGCAGAACGTGCTGGGGACTGGACAGGGGTGAGAGACAAAGGCTGCAAGCACCCCCGGGCACCAGCCCCAGGGAGCAGGTGCAGAACACCACAGTGTGCGTTTTAGGGACGGAGAAACACTTCCTCCCTTTGTTGGTACAGAGAGACCTGATTTGCAAAGGTGACAGATCGGAGGCAGAATGGGTTCTTACCAGTGTATTTTTTCCCCAAGAAATGGGGAGGTGGGTGTGAATAGAAACTACAAACTAGAGGCTGGTAGTCCCCACACCGCTGCCTGCAGGAGCAGGAGGCGGCTTGCCTGTATTGCTTCCTCTCTGTATACCTGCGGGGCAGGGGACCTCTCCTCAGGCTGTGGCCCCGGGGAGGCTAAGTGATTCACCCGGGGGCAGGTGAGGGGGTGAGCACGGCTTCGAACCCAGGTCCTCTGCCTCCAAAGCCCAGAGTCCTTTCTCCCTCGGCAAGCTGGGGATGCTAGAGGAAGGGGGTAGACATCTGTAATGACTTGGTGCTATCTGTAAAGGGGGAGGGAACATAAAGATGGATTTTTATGTCTCTATTTGATGTCCAAGTTCTCTGAGAAATGTTGTTTGCAATTTTCTCCTCAAACATGGCAATCTTTTTTTAAAAAAAGATTTTATTTATTTATCCGACAGAGATAGAGACAGCCAGCGAGAGAGGGAACACAAGCAGGGGGAGTGGGAGAGGAAGAAGCAGGCTCACAGCGGAGGAGCCTGATGTGGGGCTTGATCCCATAACGCCGGGATCACGCCCTGAGCCGAAGGCAGATGCCTAACTGCCGTGCCACCCAGGCGCCCCCAAACATGGCAATCTGGCGACCACGCACACACACGCTCACACACACACACATGCACCCCACTTCTGAGAATGGGTTAAATGAAATGACGATGATCACGGCCAGGGACATGCTCTCTATAACATGTCAATGCTCCTCCTGGCCCTTCCTCCCTCTTTGCGGGGAAGAGCCCTTCACGTGGAAACCCTCCTAGCTCACTTTGAGGTGAGCTGCTTAGCCACCTGTGGGAACGGTGTGGCACTCGTACACACTTCCAGGAGTCTCCCCTCAGAGGACAGCTCCTTGCTCTAACACCTGTTGAAATGTGTCAAGTTCCCCTAGATTCTGCAGCCGCGGTTTTATAAAACGGCCTTTATTCAGCTCTTTGCCGGTGTTTACAGTCGACCAGGGTAAAATGGGGATGAATCCTGCTCTCCTCGCTGCCCGGAAAACGGGCTCCGGAAAATGGGCTGGCACGGGGTGAAGCTGGCTATTTGCCTCTGGCTCCACCTTTCCCCTCAGCGCATCCTCTCCCCGGGGGTGCTCTGACTCCCGGAGGGGCCCGGGTCCCTCGCCAACTCACGTCCTGGGGCGTGACGCTGGGACAGCTCTGAGAAGCACCTTGAGAAGTCCTGCTAGAACCCAAAAGAAGGGTGGAGTTTCAGGTACCCAAATCCAAAAAGCACAGATGGAGAGCTTGCCCCCTTCCATGTAACTAGAGGGGGAGCGCTCGTTTTCAGGGCAGGTAGCAGGGACCTCTTAAACCTTTGTGTCGGCTCGCTAGGAGTGGCGGCAAAAGAATCCAAAGAATGTAGGGGGCGCTTGTTCCAGAATCAGACTTGACGGAGGAGCAAAGGGCTTCTTTTTTCGGCCGGGCTTCTTCCCTTCTGCCCCGGGCTTCTTCCCTTCTGCCCCGCAAACCTCAAACAGAGCTCTCTCCACGACTTCCCCGCCAGTATTAACCCTTTCTCCGTGAACTGGGTTTTTCGAGTCTTTAAATCCTTTCGGTCTTACAAGCCCTTGGAAACTGCTCCAAAGCTTTGAGACACCTCCGAGCTGGAAAGCAGCTAACGCCACGATTCGTACGATGTTTACACAAAACAAGCAGGGCCAGCTCGTTGCTCAGTAAATGATGAAGCCGAGGGTTTGGGTATCGACACGCTACTAAGAGAGAGGCCGAGTCCGTTTTCCCATAGAGATAGTCAATACACCCGTGTCAAACGTTCTCTGGGAATCTGGCATGTGTGCAATTCTAAGGAGGACGGGGCTCCCGGGGGGTGGTTCTCACCGTGTGGTCCACGGACCCTCAGCATCCTCCAGGAGCGAGTTGGAGACGCAGACGCTCCGGCCGCATCCCAAACCTACTGATCCAGAAGCCCCCGGGACGGACGGAAGGCGCCCCGCAGCCCATGTGTGAACAATCCCCTCACGTGATTCTGAGCTACTCTAAAAGCTGACAGCTGCTGACTGAGACTGAGGTCAGGGCAGGAGGAGCCTGCCGGGGTGAGGACGGAGAAAGTGGTACAACGGCCAAAAACTAAAAGCCAGAAATACACCACGGTAAAGATATCGGTCTGCAGGACCAAACGAGTGGATCAAAATGACCCGGCATCTAGAGATGTCGATGTAGAGATACAGATAAAAATACACAGATGCCGGTATCGCTTCCAAAATGGTTGTGCACGAACTGAATCTTATCCTAATAGGACCTGGAGATGATTTATGTGTAAACGGAGAGGAAGCAGCCCTCTTTATTAAGCATCTGGCTAGAGCAAGAGCGTTTTCCACCTCAATTTCATCTTCCACGCAAGCTTTATGAGGTAGTTATCCCTGTCCCCATCCATCGGACGAGGAGATGGAAATGCACAGAGGTTAGCAATCTGGCCACGGTGCTCAGGGAAAGAAGGACGGGGTGGAGTTGAACCTGTGTCTCTGTAATCCCAGAGTGCGTGTGGATCTCTCTGCACAGCGCCACGTGCCCAGACGCAGCGAGGCCACGCACTTGGATCGTACAATGCAAGGATCGCCTATTTTTTTCATAGCCATCTGACAAAATAAACTTGACATTTTTCTGATGTAAAAACAAATAACAAACAATCAAATCAACCTGGTTTCCTAAGGGAAAGGAAAAGGAAGGCAGTAGGCACAACGTGGAGTGTCCAGGGAAACCAGGCTTCTATAGAAACGTGCCCGATGTAGGGCTCACAAGATTGTCCTTTAGAGACAGAAGGAGGCTCAAGTGGTTAAGGGTCAGTTCTATCCCCGTCCATTCACAGCCTGAAGAAGTTGGGAAGGCAGCGAAGGTTCATTCCTGCTCTGTTTCTGGGAAATGACCTGCTCCAGGTCATGTGGACCATGATTTGCAGAGCTGAGGCTAGCCCTCAGCCTTGGACCGCCAGCCCCCCTCCCCTCTGACTGTCACCGCAGGAAACAGAATGACCTTGTGCTAGTCTAGCCTTCTTAATGCCCAGAAGGCCCCCCGTGATGATTTATTTATCCAATTTGTTTTGCCTCCTAAAAAACTACCTTATGGAAGCAGTCCCCCGAGTTGGATAGCTAACCACACCTTTATTGCTTTCTTTTGTGGGAGTCAAGGATGTCTCAGGCAGAAAATAAACTCCAAGTTCAGGTAAAGCAGCCAAAGTGAACAGTGCAGCCCTTCACTCTTTGTGCCTCCTGGGATCGTCGGGCTTTCTGAGAATGGGAGGAGGTAGGGGGGTTAGCATGTCGGGGTGTGCAGAACAGCCAGCAGTCCTTCCTCTGGGGGGAGTTGATGAAATCCCACACCTTGACCTCACATTTTTTTCTCATGCCTGATGAAGGGTGACAGTGAAGCCAATGAACCTCATGTCCTTAGCTCAGAGCTGGACAGAGTGCAGACAGGACAGACCAAGGGGGCCTGGGGTACAGGGTGGGTTTGGTCCTAGGACACAGGAGGTGGATTCTGTCCACTTCACCATTTTCCTAAGGCACAGTGACCACCCACAATCCAAATTCTGATGGTCTTCTGACACAGCTGTGAGCTATTACTGCAAAGGAGGCTGGGCACAGGGTGGGAATGGCCCAGCACGAGCCCTTCTCCCCTGCTCGCCCAGCACTGTTGATCAGAGGCCCAACAACTATGATGGCTTCAAACCCAAACAGTCCAGGGTACAGGAGGGACACTGAGCTGGATGTTGTCATGTACACACATGCCTCCTACACTAACTTTAGGGTTTTTTCCTTTTCTTTTTTTTTTAAAAGATTTTATTTATTTATATGACAGAGAGACAGCCAGTGAGAGAGGGAACACAGCAGGGGGAGTGGGAGAGGAAGAAGCAGGCTCCCAGCGGAGGAGCCTGATGTGGGACGATCCGGAACGCCGGGATCACGCCCTGAGCCGAAGGCAGACGCTTAACGACTGCGCTACCCAGGCGCCCCTCCTTTTCTTTCTGTTGTTGTTGTTTTTTCAATAAAAGACTAGATTCAAGTGATCACTATAGACCATAATCCTTTCATGCCTCTGAGCATCTCCTTGTAACCCTGGACAATTGCAAGACCTGCCCTGCATTTGAAGTCACTGACCCACCCCTGGTACAGCATGTCCTTGGACATGGGTGTCCCTGGATTAGCTCTCAGACAATTTCTCTCTCATTCAGTCGGATGGATAACCAAGAACGTACATATAATAGAGACAACTGATAGTTTTAGGGTTGAGGTAGCATCAGTCTTAAACACTAGAGAATACAGGTGATCCTTGTGAAATACTTGACACTTCTAGACAGAGACCAAACTGACTTTCACCTCATAAATTCTATAGTAAAACCAACCAAATCCACAACCTGTTTGCTCCCGAGGAACGCTGATAGCACAGCAGGGGCCGGGTCTTGACGATCTGCCGCAGACACACTGACTAGACCACCCACCATGGTCTTTAAGCAGCAGGGACCCACTGAGTCAGCAGCACTAAGGTAGGAGAACTAAGTCACTCGCCACTAAAATCAACCCAAGCAAGCTATGAAATGCTCACCTCGCATATTTACTATTCATTTTTCAGGGCCAGTGATGACCAGCAAAGCTGAACGAAATAGAAACCATCAATACCGGCCAATTAATGGCGCTCAAACGTTCCGACCATCAGAATCACCTGATGGGTTGATTAAAACCCAGATCGCTGGCCCCAGACTTTTTGATCTAGTCGTCCTGGGGGCAAGACCTGAGAATTCTTTGCATTTCTAACAAACTTGGGATGGTGCTGCTGGTCCTGAGACCACACTTTGAGAACCGTTGTAAAATATTACCAAAGCCCACTGAATGTTAACCCATGTCTTCCGAGCGTTAAGCCCTTCTCACGGCCCTGTTCTCGCCTCCAGGGAGAGATGCTGATGCCCACCCACTTCCTGCTCTTGCTGCTGCTGCTGCTCCCAGGGGCCCCCCGGCCAGGCCTCTCCCAGAAGCTCCACCGAGTCAGGTCCTTCTTCAGCTGTGTCAACACAGCCCTGTCAGAGGCCAGGAAGAGCCCGCTGGAGGTTACAACAACGCTGAGCAAGAGAACCTTCGCCTACCTGCCCAGCCAAGACCCCTCCTCAGGAGAGGACGAGGAGAAGGAGGAGGAGGAAGAGGACAAGAAGAAGAGGACCTTCCCAGCCTCCGGGGCCGGCAGTGGAGCGGGAAGCGCCCGGTACAAATACCTGCCCCCAGCTCAGCTCAAGGGGAGGCTGTACCAGGACAAGGCCAAGAGTGACCGGCGCACCAAGTTCACGCTGTCCCTCGACGTCCCCACGAATATCATGAACATCCTCTTCAACATCGCCAAGGCCAAGAACCTGCAGGCCAAGGCAGCGGCCAACGCGCTCCTGATGGCACAGATTGGGCGTAAGAAGTAGAAGCAGAGGCCAGCATGAGGACGGCGCACATCAAGGACAGGGACGGAGGTCGGGGTGGAGGGCGAGGGGCTGCCAATCTGGCCAGTTTGTATTTTGAGGCATGGGTCTGGTTCTCCAGGCTGCTTCACTGCTTAGACCCTCTGCTCCCTTCCTGCCTCCAACCCAGCCCCATCCTCTGCACACACGTACACGGGTGCAGTACTGTCCCACCTGCGCAGACATGAGGCCGTTCATGTCTCTCCCTAGATTCTGCGTCTCCTTCCTCCTTCCCCGTGACGAGGCAAAGGTCCTGCCGTCCTGCTCTCCACGATCTTCCTCCATGACCCATGCCTGGGAAGGGGGTGCAAAGTCCTCCTTCCTGCCCATACACCACCCCACCCACGCCTCACCATCCTGACGTCAGATCCCTTCCCTTCCCTCTCGGCCCCATTAAAAGCGATGGCTTCTGCAACCCCGGGCTGGTTTCGGTTCCTGTTCCTTCAGCCAGTGGTCTTCACATGTCTGAGCATGGAAAAGGGGAGGTGAATGCGGGAGGTAGCGGACAAGTCCATTCCTGATCTCTCCTGGGACAGAGAGGTTCTTGGAGGGCCTAGGAGTGGTAAAGAAAGGCTTGGAGAGGCCAAGCTGGCAGGACTCCATCAGGCATCGCTCAAGCTACAGCCATGTGCATGGCCTGGTCTGGCCCGGGAGGCCTAGCCTAGGGTCTGCTATAGAATGGGCACTGAACGGTTAGGTGAGGAGGGGGCTCTCAGTTATTCCCTCGTGCTGCCCCAAACTCCACCATGGCTGGGCACAGGGCCACTAGGCCCTTGATAGGTGTTCACTGGCCCCGTAGTAACCTCCCAGCCGATGCCGGGCCTGGTGGGCGAGGCGGGTGGATGAGGCAAGGCCTCTGCTCTCTTGATCAGCATGCTAGGTGAGGCTCGAAACCCAGACTTGAAAAGTAGCAAACACCACCAGAGACTGTATGAGTGATGAACTGCTAAATGATAGCAACCAGCATAAAAAATTATATGAGGGATTCAGGGATGGGAAGATTTAATACGAGTAAAAGTCCACTAAAAAGGGACATTGGCAAGAACTCTGATGGCCTCTGGCTGCAAAACCCAAGGGCCAGATTCCCAAAGAAGCACTGTGGTTCTCCTGCCTTCTTGGTGAGAAGTCATAAATCACAGGAAAGCAACTTCTGTGTGTTACCATTACTTTAGAATAAATGACATCCCCACACACCAGCAGCAACGCTACCACCGCCCCCAAGGCAAAGTCAAACAGATGCAAGACAGATTAGAAAAAGGCTTGCCTGTCATATAAAAGACCAATGAGTTATTGACCAAATGCATAGAGCTGCTAAAAATTGAGAAGAAAAGAACCACCCCTCCCCAAATAAGCAAGAACATGAATAGATCTCTCTCTCTCTCACACACACACACACACACACACTTTCAAATGATCTTTACACGTATGAGAAAATGCTAAATTTCATTCCTATGAGAACTGCACTCATAGACAATTTCTCACCTCTCAGATTGGCAAAAGTTCCTAAGTATGACAATTAACCTAGACTCCACAGACGAGGTGAATAGCCACTCTCCTCTGTTGCTGGCTGGTGGGAATATAAACTCTAGAGAGACAATTTTGGAAGTACTTATCAAATTACAAATTCATTTTTTAAAAGATTTTATTTTTAAGTAACCTCTACACCAACGTGGGGCTCGAACTCACCACCTCGAGATCGAGTTGCATGCTCCACCGACTGACCAGCCCAGGCGCCCCAATCCTAATTGGTTTAAAAGGAAGGAAACCTCCAGCCCCTCTGCCTTCTCCGCCGTAGGGAAGAACATGTACATAGAAAAGGAACAACCTCGCCGGCCGCGAGAGTCTGGGTTCCAAGTTAGTGGCAAGAGTTGGAGAGTATTTTAGGAGAATATGGCAAGCCCACAGTAATCCCCGGGTGACACGGCAGGATCCTCCTACACGAGGATTTAACACTGTGATTGAGGTTTTGTGAGTCCTCGATGCACAATCCATGTCCCCTGCCCGAGACACACTGTGGATAACTCTGCAGGGCAGACACGCACGAACAGGCTGCTTCATGGCCATGAGCCCAGTCAGTTACCGAGCGCCCAGTCTTGGGGCAGAGTCTTGGGGCAGAGTCCCGGGGCAGACGGCGTTGACCTCTCCTTGTAATCAAGGATGCCTCATATCATTAAAGGCTGCAAGAGAGCCGCTTAGGTTCTCACGGGTCTGTGTTTCTGCATTTTGCGAAGGAGATTACTGATGAACACAGCAATGCTCGAAGCTCTTAGCAAAGTCTCACTGCACAGGCTGTATCTGATTCTGTTTTAGGAACACGTCAGGGAGCCCCCCAGATCCCCTGCCCTAGAAGTGAGTGCGCCACAGGCTAGAAAGTCTAGGAGGGACCCCCAAAGACGAAGGCTGATAGAACTGAGTTCAGTTGCCATAGTGTGTAATAAATACATTTTTAAAAATTTAAAAAATAGTAGGTTCGTGACAACCATTCGAGTTTATGAGGGACTGTGCTACGTTAGCACTGAGGACCCTTCTCCAAAGTGGATTTAAATTAAAATGATAATAATTATTATAATAATGCTTTGGCTGTATTCATAGAGAGACAGGGGAATGAATGACACCAAAGGGAAGAGTGGTCTCTCCTTGTCAAGGCTCAGTAAGATTCATGGGTTCGACAAAAACACTAGCTTCAGTTCATCATGGCCAGGAAAGGAAATCACACCACGGAAAAGATAAAAAAAAAGATGTGATGAACACAAAGGCATTTGAGGTTCACAGGAAAGTTTTGGAAGTGGTTTTGGGGGTGATAATAATGAGTTCATGTCCGTGAAAATTCCAACACAATTTGTCAGATTATTTGTGTTGATTTGAGCTCCCCCGAAAAAAAAAAATCATTGAAACTCTCTTTTAAAAATAAAACAAGGGGCGCCTGGGTGGCGTAGTCGTTAAGCGTCTGCCTTCAGCTCAGGGCGTGATCCCAGCATTCTGGGATCGAGCCCCACATCAGGCTCCTCCGCTAGAAGCCTGCTTCTTCCTCTCCCACTCCCCCTGCTGTGTTCCCTCTCTCGCTGGCTGTCTCTGTCAAATAAATAAAATAAAATCTTAAAAAAAATTAAAAAATAAATAAATAAAAATAAAACAAGGCTCAAAACCCAAGTGACACTCCTCAAAGGAGGCAAACCCAGTGATGGATGGTGACCTCTAAATGTCCTACCTCGGAGGAAATCTGAAAACAAACACCAACCGCAAGCAAAGGGGGGCTTTGCGACACTGGCATGACTTTGGATCTGTAACCAAATAATCGGGGAAAGCTGAGTGACACCCAGAATTCAGTCAGATATTTACATAATTCCAAAAAATGGGAGATGTACGAGGTCACAAGAATGCAGAATTATACTAAAGAGTGGCATATATTGGGGCGCCTGGGTGCCTCACTTGGTTAAGCCTCTGCCTTCGGCTCAGGTCATGATCCGGGGGGCCTGGGATCGAGCCCCACATCTGGCTCCCTGCTCAGCGGGGAGCCTGCTTTTCCCTCTCCCTTTGCTCCTCCCCTCCTGCTCCTGCTCTCTCTCTCTCTCATTCAAATAAGTAAATAAAATCTTTTTTAAAAAGTTACATATAAAAGAGCCAAAGATATTCAAAATCTTGCCAAATGGTGTGGCTAGCTACCTTACTAAGAATTACAGATGAATTTCAATCTGACCTGAAAATTAAGTAATCACGTTAATCTAAGCATGGGCTACGGGACAATTTGTTCTTTTAAAAAAATTTTATTGAGGTATAATTGACATACACCATTACGTCATTATATTAGTTTCAAGGGTACAACATAATGATTCCGCCTTGTTCTTTAATTAGTGAAGTTCCCATCATAGACTATTCCTAGGGTTGAGCATGTTTCATTAGAACCTGTCACAGCCCGGTGGATATCACTAAGAAGCCTCCATAAGCCCACAAGGCAAAAGACAAAAAAAAAAAAAAAAAAAAAAAAATTCTTGGGAAGCAAACCCCAAACCTATGGGGAGACACAGTGTTTTCTAAAAAAAAAAAAAAAAAAAAAAAAAAAAAAAAAATTCTTGGGAAGCAAACCCCAAACCTATGGGATGACACAGTGTTTTCTTAAAGGTAAGCATGTTTCATCCCAGGAGAGAATTCTCCTCCTTCCTCCCTAAGCCATTGTTCCCCACCTGAACCTCATGTCATCAAATGATCACCCCACTGCCCATTGTTGCAACCATTCACCAACACCTGGGTCAGTGCACCTCACTTCCCCATCATCTCATCAGTCTCTCTGAAACCATTCCTGCCTTCACGATTGCAACGTGCGTATGGATACCTGTCCAACATCCTGGTCTCATTTCTACTCCCTGACTCTGTCCAACTCATTCCAGACTTTGTCATTAAATCATAAGCTGTCCGATCATCCCTCCTATCTCCCCAGCTTGTTCTTTCCAGGAAGCCAACCCCAACCATCTTCCAGTCCCGCTGAGACCAATAACCCGTCGATCCTCAAAACAGACCTTCACTCTTTGTCAGTGCAAATGCTGTGATCAATCATTATCACTGTAGCTGTGTAGACACCTGTAATTCCCTTGTTCTGCTTTTGCTTTGCCTTATTGATGAAATCCTGATGAATTCACTCTACTACTCTGTCCCAGCACTCTGAAGCTGAACATAACTTTAAACACACGCACACCCATGCACCTGCACACACCCATGTACGTGCACCATCAGCGATCTCACTTTGCAGTCCTGACAAGCCCTTCAACACAGATCAGCGGTGACATCGCACTGCCTTCCACTCCCACTCCAACTACCCGAGACATTCACTCATTTTTTTCTCTCCTCAAACCTCACATATTTCCTCCCCATGTCCCACCTTAGATGGTGACCTTGCTTTTCATCTCACTAAGAAAATCGGATGCTTCTGAAGCAAAATTTCACAAAAGCCCATCATCACATTCACCTACCCCAGGCGTCACCTTCCACACACTGTCTGTTCTTTAAGTTGGACGCACCATCCATGCACCTGGGTGAGGGACAGCCCTGTGTCATGCCCAGACTTCCCATCCCCTTTGGCACCGATCCACCAACTCTCCCTCCTTCCTCCCACGTCATCAGCATTACCCCACCCGCTGCACCACTCACATGGGCACACAAACCCACTTTACTTCTCCTGTATCAAAAACAAGCCCCCAAATCCTTGCCTGCCGCCCCTTCCAGATCATAGCCCATCACTCTGCTCCTCTTACGGCAATCCACTGTGGGCAGTTCTCTCTTGGGACTGTTTCTCATTCCCCGTTAAACCCACACATCTCAGGCTTCCATCCCTACCATTCCGCTAAAACTACCTGTTACAGTCAGCGAAGACCTCCACGTTGTTAAATTCAGTGGTCAAGGGGCAGCCTTCCTCCTTCTTGACCTGTAAGCATCATTTGATGCAGTGGACCACTACCTCCCTCCTATCTTCATACAGCTTTTCCAGCCTGACTTTGAGGACACCATACTCTGTTTCCCTTCTTCCCCACGGGCCACTCCTCTAGATCCCCTCCGCTCGTGTCTTTTGCCAGGTATGCTCTTCCTGCAGGTAATCTGCATTCTCCCTATGTCACTTCCTCCACGTCTTCATCAATTACCTCTTCCTCGCTGACCACCCCCTTCTCCCCCTTACCATGGTCTAGTTTTCCCAATGGTACCTATCGCCTTCTAACACCCAATATAATTTAATTGCTGTGTTTATTGACTTTCATCCCCCCCCCCTTTGCTATCATATAAACCCCATGATGGCTGGGATTATTTTTGTTTTGTTCAACATTGTATCCCCAGTGTTCAGAAGAGTGAGTAGCACAGGATAGGCGGCCAGTAAATAACTAGGGAATAAGTCAACTTCATAATGTAGCAAAGTTCTTGCGACAAAGAATCTGTGCCTATTTAGTATTTAAAGTACAGCTTTTGTGATAGTTAAGAGTATGGGGCCTAATAGAAACATTCGGGCTCACAATTCCAATTTTAAAATATGTGAACTGAGTGAATAATTTGCATTTGTGATCTTAAATAAAAATCTTACTAGCTTATAAACAGTTTGGAACACTTGAGCGTACTTAAGCAACATGTTTATAGTTTCACTTTTTAGATTTTAAAAGAAGTACTTAAGAGTACTTGTGAAAGTCTGTCGGATGAAGCCCTTAAAAGAAAACAGAATATATTAAATTTATAAATGCAATCTAAAGTATTTAAGAGTAATTATCTAAGATTGCAAAGGAGAAAAATTCACGTGTATTCCCTTTAAAAGTGATTATTTAAATTTGCTAAACTTAGAAAACATATGATTCTCAGGCTGGCCTTAAAAGTTTAAGAAATATTTAGGTTTTGTTTTGTGTTTCAGAGAGGGAGAGGAATCTAAAGCAAGCTCCATGCCCAGCACAGAGCCCAGTGCAGGGCTGGGATCATGACCTGAGCCAAAATCAAGAGTCAGACATTTACCCGACTGAGCCACCCAAGTGCCCCAAAACAATTAAGTTTTGAATCTCAATGTTAGTAGATTATTAATTAAAAAAAAAAAAAGAGAACCTCTGAATGGTCTTTTCTGTGTGAATACACCCACACGCAGACGCACACACAAATGTCCTTCAGAATAGCAAAACAATTTTATGAACAGAGGGGTTATTTAGGCATTCACTAGCGCCCTCTGGTGTCTGAAGAGAGAAACTACACGTGCGTTTAAAACAACTTGGTAAAAGTCTAATACAAGTTCAAAGTTCTATGTAGGGTATGCACATGAAAAAATATATATATATAATTTATTAATGAGTATTTACTACAATATTTTCAATGTATTGAGAGATTTCATAGTGTATCCTAACTGCCTCTAATCCTGGGGTGGGAGTAAATGGATGTTCAAGCAGCTCTACAGGACAGGTGAACTGGCTTTGATGGGAAGACGGGGAAGGGAATGGATCCTGGAATCATCACTGAAGTAGAATTGCTAGGACTCGGGCTCTGTAGAAAGCAAGAAGGCAGTCGAAAATGACGGTGTTGTTCAGAATCTGGGAAGATGACATAAATCGACAAGACAGAACACGAAGGGAAGAGCAGACTTCTTTTGAGGAAAACGGTAAGGTTTTCTTGGAAGAAGTTACATTTAAGTGCAGGCAATACGTCTGAGAAGATAGCAGGCAGGTGCAAGTTTCGGTATAGAACTCGAGAGAGAAGGGAAACTAAGCATCTTCTCTGTCACTCACATGGAGCGAATGTGGTTGTGGACAAGGTAACCGAGAGCCAGAGAAAGGCACCAAGAGCATCTCCATCAGGGGCAGACGAGGCTCAAGAGGAGCCTGCAAAATGGTCCGTCATGGGGATGGAGCTCTGGAAGGCCACATCCCAGGGCAGTGATGTTAGTACATAAGAGCATCTACCAGGAAACCATTAAGGTGGAAGGGCCAGTGTGGGTCCGCTAGTAAGGAAGTTGCACTGCAGTTTGGTAAATCTCTCATTACAACACTCAACGTTACGCCTTCAGCCAAGGCTTTAGTGGCTATTACCCTCAGATATCTACCAGGTGTAGTGGGAGAACAACTAGGTTCCCTGGAGCCACAGGAAAAGTTTCAAGAAAAAGGAATAACCAAACACTTAGGGTAAAGAAATCTGAAGGCTGAGAAAAATCTTTGTTTTGGGAAATGAGGTACAACCAGTGATCTTCAGGATAACGGCTTCAGAGCACGGTGGGGAAAACATATTACAGACGAGGAGCGAGCACAAGACGAGGTGCAGGCATCAGGTGTATATCCTTTGAGCAGTTTGACAGAGTGGGGAGATGAGAGCATATGTTATGGGGGTTGCAGAATCTAGAAAAAGGGGTTCATTTTTTGAACGAGGAGACTTGGACTTGCAAGTAAGGAGAAGAACAACTGCAGCAAAATCAATGGCAAAGGAGAGATTATACAAAGGAGATTGAAGGAGTGAAGTCCTCCAGAAGGTCAGAGTCAAGAGGGAAGGTGCAGAAATTATAAACGGCCTTGGAATGGACAGCGCTACTCCTCTGGGATGGAAGAAGACATGTGTAGATTCAAAATAAGTTTGAGGGGAAGACTGAAGAGGAACACAAGACGTTAAAATCAGATGGATGTGATTTCAGTAAAGTAGGAAATAAGGTCCTCTCCTGGCGCTTTTCGATTTAACAATCGTGTGAGTACCTACTCTGTAGCTGGCACTGTAGATACACAGGTGAACAAGAGACTCCCTGCCTCGAGGTCGTATTTCATGATCTCAGGTGACCTCACTCTTTGAGGAAGAAGAGGCAAATATCAACCCCAGATCCACATCAACAGAATACCTAAGGGAGGTATTTTGCCAGAAGGAAAATGACCCCACATGGAAGTCTGAATGAAGAGCGCCAGAGGATAACCAGGAAGGTAAATCGAAGCAAACACCCCGTTTCAAACAACAGCAGTGACAGTCAATGCCTTGTAAGGTTTAGAATAAATGCTGGGAAATATAAGGTCACAATACGCAAAAGGCAAGAGGATAGTAAACAAGTTCTACAGGTGTTTTCATCGTCCAGAAGTAGTGAAAACAGGAATACACAGTAGATGCTACCGAGTCAGGTTTGAATGTTGTCGCGTCTATGGTATCCACTGCAGGCAAAACCATTTAATGAATGTTTAATAAATTAAGAGAGGAAACACTAATAACACAGAAAAATACTTGGTAAATCTAATATCACATAGGTTGTAGAGGCTTGAAGACTACTCCTTAGGAGACCTAATCCTAAAACTCACAAGTATGTGAAATGTCCATTCTATTTAGGTCATCAGATATCTTTATTTATTACCGAATAAGACAGAGGATTTTATTTTATTTTATTTTATTTATTTTATTTTTAAAGATTTTATTTATGTGACAGACAGCCAGCGAGAGAGGGAACACAGCAGGGGGAGTGGGAGAGGAAGAAGCAGGCTCACAGCGGAGGAGTCCGATGTGGGACTCGATCCCGGTACGCCGGGATCACGCCCTGAGCCGAAGGCAGACGCTTAACCGCTGTGCCACCCAGGCGTCCCAAGACAGATGATTTTAAAATGCAAGCATAAGACACATAGGTTAGTTGAAAAAGAGAACCCCATAAATTTGGATATAGGCTCCTTCAAGCATTGAAGGTTTTCTTTCATGCTCACAGAGCCACAAAGTCCACTGTTGGTCTATGTTGGATTCGGGGAAAATGACAGAGGGCACCAAATCACTCCTTTCTGTGTAGAAAAAAAAATTATTTATTTATTTATTTGTTTGTTTGTTTGTTTGTTTATTTATTTATTTTTACTTTCCTCCAAATATTTGATCACAGCAGGTCAGAGACATAGGAATGAGAATCATTCCTTTCCTTATTATTATCCTGGACGTCTTGGCACATCTCAGGTTTAACAGGCCTCAGGTTCCAAAGGGAACTCTGGTATGAAGTTGTTTTAGTGTCAACATAGATTGAGCCCTTGGCAGAGGACCTTGGATGTAGAGAGCAACGGGGATCCAGCCAAACGCTTTGAGACTTGAGGACTGAGCAACTCACTGATGGGTGGCCTGGAAAACCACCTCTTGACAGGCATGTCTTGAAGTGTCTAGACATCATTTCCACCGAAGTGTGCTCATTGGCCTCCATGGTGCCAACGTATGAGTGGAACACAGGCAAAATGGTACATCGTGTGAATGGAGCTCTGGAAGGCCAGGGCAGTGATATTAGTAATAAGAGCATCTACTGGGAAACCATTAAAGGTGGAGGGCCCAGTCTGCGTCCACGCAATAAGAAGGTGGTTGTACTGCAGTTTGGTAAATCTCTCAATACGACCCTCAACTTTACGCCTTCAGCCAAGGCTTTAGTGGCTATCATCCTCAGATATCTACCTGAACCAAAAGCCTTGACCACGTTGGGGCCAAGAGAGTACAGATGGCGGACTAAGGCTGCCAGGTAAACACCACAGCTGAATGAGGCCCCTGGAAACTATCTACCATCAGCTCAAGAGCAACACCTACACCCAAGTGAGCACCTTTGTACTGCCTAGTTCACCTGAATTCCAGTGATTAGTCACACTAAACACCACGGATAATAAAAATGGGGCTGATGGTTTTAATGCATTTGTAACTTTTTTTTTCCATTTTAAGTTACAACTTGTTTGAAAGTGGGATAATGTAATACCAAAAATGAATTCCATTAATTTTTTTTTTTTAAACCTCTCCACTGGTTCTGATGCAGGGCTCTGCCGGCCACACTTCGAGAACATCTCTTCAACGATGGGGGGCTAACTTTTCACCTTCTGACCCACAGGAACACAGATGCAGATTTTTGAAAGACCCAAGAATAGTCTTGCTATTTGTTTGTATAAAAAGCAAACTAAGACCTTAAGGCCCACCTTTGGAAGAAAGAAAAAATGATACTGAAAAGATTCATTATTTAATCAATGTACAAAATATAGATATGGGGGAAACAACATTAGTAATTAACATGTGCTGTTTAACACCACAAGAAAAGGGAAAGCAAAAGCACTGACTTTAGGGTTTCATCATCTTTTTTTGAAAAAGCAAAGAATAAAGCTAGGTTTCCATTCTAAGAAAAAGAAAGAAAGGAAGAAAAGAAACATGGACATGATCCAGATGCTCAAAGGACCCCAAACCTGAAGGGTTCACAGGTAGCCGTGTTGAACCAACAGACAAGGAACTATGAGCTCACTGTTGATACTGACCCATTTGATTTAGTGCAGAGCTTAGGGTCTTGCTTGATTTGGTTTCCAGTTTCTTCTAATCAGGGGAACTCTACCTACCAAGAGTACATAATGACACTTTGACTTAACACTCATTCTCCCCGGCTACGTTTCCATCAGAAACTTTGCCCCATTTCTTCGTAATCCTTCTCCAGAGCGGCCAAGTCTTCCCGGGCCTCTGAGAACTCGTCTTCCTCCATGCCTTCCCTGATGTACCAGTGCAGAAACGCCCTCTTGGCGTACATGAGGTCGAACTTGTGGTCCAGGCGGGCCCAGGCCTCCACGATGGCCGTGGTGTTGCTCAGCATGCACACGGCCCGCTGGACCTTGGCCAGGTCCCCTCCTGGCATCACCGTGGGTGGCTGGTTGTTGATGCCCACCTTGAAGCCAGTCGGACACCAGTCCACAAACTGCACAGAGTTCCTTGACTTCATGGCTGCGATGGCTGCATTCACATCTTTGGGGACCACGTCCCCTCTGTAGAGTAGGCAGCAGGCCATGTACTTCCCCAGCCGAGGGTCGCACTTGACCAGCTGATTGGAGAAGTCAAAGCAAGCGGCGGTGATGTCGGACACAGAGAGCTCCTCGCGGTAGGCGTTGTCCGCGGAGATGATGGGGGCGAAGGTTGTCATGGGGAAATGTATTCTTGGATAAGGTACTAGGTTGGTCTGGAATTCAATGAGGTCCACATTCAAGGGCCCTTCAAACCGGAGGGAAGCAGTAATGCAAGAGACCGCCTGACCTATCAGCCTATTAATGCTGGCGTAAGAGGGGCGCTCGACACCAAGTTTATGGTGGCAGATGTCATAGATGGCCTCGTTGTCCACCATGAAGGTGCAGTCCGCATGCTCCAGGGTGGAGTGCGTGGTGAGGACGGAGTTGTAAGGCTCCACTACAGCAGTGGAGATCCTGGGGGCTGGATAGACAGAGAACTCCAGTTTCGTCTTCCGGCTGTATTCTACCGAGAGCCGCTCCATTAAGAGAGACGTCAATCCCGATCCGGTGCCTCCTCCAAAGCTTCGGAAGATCAAAAATCCCTGGAGTCCACTGCACTGCTCTGCCTGGGGAAGCAAAGGAGGGTGAGACCTGGGCCACGGGAACCCACAAGCAGTGGTAGTGGGGAGATGGGAAGCTCCCCCGAACAAAGAAAACTTTCAGAAGGACGGGTGTCCCATTGTTAACGCTCCAGTACCACACGTGAGTGCTTACCTCTGGAGTAAGGGAAGCGCTTTAGAATTTCACTAAGCAAAGCATAAATATTCACCTGTCTTTAGCTGCCCTCCACGAACGTATCTGCATGTGACCTAAAGCAAGGTCTTTCTCAGTAACAAACAAGATGGCAAAATATTGAAGCAACCTACTCCCTCCGCCCCTCCAGGAGATGGAGTGCCTACCACTTCCACATCCAATCTACTACACTGGCGTAAAAGGCATTGTATCGCTTAAGGATTATGCCAGACACCAAAATATGTACTCGACAAAGGATTTTCCAGACGCACGTCCTTAGAGAAGAGTTCACCGTCAGTAACTAGAGTAACTAATCTCCATGTAGGATGTGTCTCCTGTTAACGTCACGAATAACGGATGCTACTGGAAAAGGACAAGCGTCGGGATGCTTTGGAAGTCTGTGCTAGCAAGATGAGCCATGATGAGTGGGCAGATGCAAGAATAGAGGGGGGGCTAGTCATTAAAAAGAGGGACATCCTGCCATCTGGGACGGCATGGATGGACCTTGAGGGCTTTATGCCAAGTGACGTAAGCCAGGCACAGAAAAACAAATACCGTATCATCCCATTCATACACGTGGAATCAAAAAATGTCAAATTCATAGAAACGGAAAGTAGCACAGTATACGGTAGGGGCTGTGGGTGGGGAAACGGGGAGATGTTGGTCAAAGGACACAAACTTCCAGGTAGAAGAGGAGTCAGTTGTGGGAGCTAATGGACAGCATGGTGACCATGGTTAACAATACTGTGCTGGGGGGCGCCTGGGTGGCGCAGTCGTTGAACGTCTGCCTTCGGCTCAGGGCGTGATCCCGGCGTTCTGGGATCGAGCCCCCCATCAGGCTCCTCCGCTGGGAGCCTGCTTCTTCCTGTCCCACTCCCCCTGCTTGTGTTCCCTCTCTCACTGGCTCTCTCTCTCTCTCTGTCAAATAAATAAATAAATAATCTTTAAAAAACAAACAAACAAAAAAAATACTGTGCTGTATGCTTGAAAGTTGCTAAGAGAGTGGGTGTTAAATGTTGTCACCACACACACACACACACACACACACACACAAGTACTACGGCAATCGCTGTGCAATATATGTGTATCAAATCATCATGCTGTACGCCTTAAATTGACACCCTGCTATGTGTCAGTTATGTCTCAATAAAGCAGTTGAAAAAAAATATTTCCGCATAAATCTAAACTAAAAAAGAGTAGGTGGGGCTGCAGTAAGTGTAAAGGTTTCCTTCACCCTTCCTGCTTTACACAGCATCATCAAAGCCAACATCTAGGTGCGGCCCAGCTTGGAGCCTCTGTGGGAGAGGCTGGTGGCGGTGACCCGGGTGGTAGGAAGCGCGGGTGCCGTTTGGAAGGCAGATCCCAGGCACTCAGGTACGGCCCCCGGCTAGGGAGAAAGGGCGACTTGCCAGCTTTCGGATCCTCTCCAGCACAAGGTCGATGATCTCGGACCCCACTGAGTAGCGACCGCGGGCATAGTTGTTTGCGGCGTCTTCCTTCCCGCTGACGAGCTGCTCTGGGTGGAAGAGAGAGCGGTGCCGGCCGGCTCGAATTCCATCTGCAGAGGGGACATGGGTCAGCGCACTCCACTCCCTTCGACTGCTAAGCCTTTGCCAGTGGCTGCACAGCCCAGCACCTGACCCTCCTTTCCCCAGTGTTGCACTAAAGAAGGGGCTTCCAACTGCTGAGCTGGCCTTCCTTCGTCTAGGAACAGTGTCATCACTTCAGACAAGTTGAAAGCACATTTTCCCAACGTAGACCCTTTGCTAGTTTCTTACAGCTGCTGTGACAATTACAACAAACTCGGTGGCTGAAAACAAGATATATGTTTTCTCTCACAGTTCAGGATGCCAGAAGTCCAAAGTCAAGGTGTTGGCAGGGCTGGTTCCTGCCAGAGGTCTCAGGGCTGGTTCCTCGGCTTGGCGCGGCACCACTCGTGCCTGCCTCCATCACGCATGCCCGCTCCCCCTGACCGGGTCCCCTCTTCCTCTCATAAGGACACAGACCCCTGGAGTTAGGGCCGACCCCAATCCATAGGACATCAAGTCAGTACATCGGCAAAGAACTTATTTCCAAGTAAAGGCATAATCTGAGGTTCTAGGTGGACACAGAGACACTCTTCAAACCATCACACACCCTGTGACACTCTGGCATTCTAAGACCAGTATTTCTATCTACAAATAGCCAGCTGAGTGCCGGAAAAGCAGAGAAAAGTGGACCGATCTAAATTATTACTAGTCTACTTTAACAGAGGCTTTAACAAAGAAGGTGTAACAAGCTCAAATGCCCACCCAACTCGAGTGCAGTTGATATAAACTCATGAAGCAAGGAAATTGGGGTTAAGATGCTGGCAGTCCTCAATACAGCCAAGGGCAACTCCTGCCTGGTTTTCCTCCTTTTAAAAACCTGCTCGGCATGAGAAAATACCCAAACACTCATGTCTCGGGCCCACGTCCTGCTCCCCAGGCCTAGAACTACCCAGATAGCACAATTCCTACAGAATTACGCAAGGGCCAAGCAGGCTCTGGGAACGGTGCCCTGGTTACAGAGGGACACTATGCTGTACAGTATTCAAGAGAAGCAATCTGTTTCCCAGGTTCATGGTTTCCTTCATCACTCAGCTATCCACCAGTTCCTTAGCACCCCTAAATCTCAACAACCTCACCTCGCATATAAGGATGATAACAAGACACCCCCCCCCTCCAGAGCTCCTAGGACGATTACATGAGATCATAGGGCACAATGCATGGCCCATATGACAACGATTATCAATAATAATGACACAATTGGCTTCATGACATGTACTTATGTTAATCCCGCATCAGCCTCATCACCAGATACATATAGATAACCCTAGAAGCTCGCTGCCCGAGAGGAAACACACTCCATTTCTAAGAACGAGACAGCTCTCTCAATTCACCTTGCTCTTCTGTCCATGACCATGAATTTCTAACCATAATTTTGTACACCCCCAAACGCTGAAATTTACTAAAATCGATTTGAAGGACTGTTAACTAACATACCCACACCAAAAAAGTAAACAAAAAGACAAACCAAAAAACCCACCAAAGCGAAGAGTTTTTAGAGACGTATTTATAAACAAGACATCAGTGGGCATATGACTCTGGGCAGACTATCCTGCAGCTATAAGGCTGAGTTCAGGCTAAAAGGTGAATTTCTGGAATTTTGGAAGCCTGCTTCTTCATGGTAATGTCCAATGGAGATCTTGAAGGTCGTTCTGTAAATTCTTCAGTAAAAACCACTTTCTTGGAGATCAGTGATTATAGCACTGCCATTTTTATGAGTACACCCAAACTGTCCACTCTCACTTCCTGGCACTTTCCCCACTTGGCTCAGAGACATGAGCATCTGGCCCAGTGCCCTTAACCAGCACCCTCAGGGAGTTCAGTGGTTTTTAAACTTGATTAGTTGACAGTTCCTTGCTTCCTTACTTCCAATGCTATTCAGCTCCATTCCACTTGAAATCACTCACAACTGTCCTCCCACCAAAATCTTAAAGTTGTAAAATCCTTTCACCAACCACACTTCCTCACTTCCCCCAGCTTGCCCATGACCCAGCTCGACAGTCTTTCCAGCTTCCTGTCCCCATCACTCTCCTACTCACACCCTGTTCCTGTTCAAGGTGGGTGCTCCTCCACACCTCTGGGAAGCTGCCAATGCTGCTCCCTTGGCCAAAGATGGCTGATGGCTCCCCGGCTACTCATCCCTTCCTCTGGGATACCGCTGCACCTCACAGACATTTCTATTGTTATTAGGTTGCATCGGAGGATACTGACATTTTTTAGGTAAAAAATAACTGACCATGGGGAATTTTATATGGCTCAACTGAACACATGTGTTAGTGTTGCTACGACCATTTACATTTTCTTCTCCACTAGCTTATGCTGCTTTTTCGTTAAAAGAGAATGGCTTTTTGTCAGTTGACAAACCGGGGGTCAAACCCAGTTCTGCCCTCTACAGCTCAATGACCTAAGGCCACTTCCATGACCTGCCCAAGCCTCAGCTTCTTCATCTGTTAACGCAGGACAGCAATAAGGTTTCCTGACAGAATTGCTGAAAGGATTATAGGAGAATACCCATGTGGTTCCTTGCTAATGAACAGTAGCTGCTGAGGACTGAATGTGCGTGTGTCCCCACGATCCATACATTGAAGCCCTCCCCGCAGTGTGATAGTGTTAGGAGGTAGGGCCTTTGGGAGGTGACTGGGCCACGAGGGTGGGACCCTCATGAATGGGGTTAGTGCCCTTGCAAGTGACCAGATGTGAGGACCCGGGGAGAAGGCAGCTGTCTGCAAATCGGGGAGAAAGCGCTTACCAGACACCAACCACGCTGTCCCCCCTGGTCTTGGACTTCCCACCTCCAGACAGTGAGAAATAAATTTCTGTGGTTTAAGCCCCCAGTCTACAATATTTTGTTAAAATGGACTGAACTCACGAGGACAGTGAGAGGGAAGGGATAGAAGGGATGGACGTTCATTCATCTCTATGCTCCTCTCTGGAATGAATGAATGTTCAATGAATTCATTGAATGATGTTGAATTCTTTCTCACCACGACCTGGAGCTCCCAGCATTTTCTTCTTCCACCCCTCCTCCTTCACGTTGGCTTCACTGGTCTGCTCACACAGCCTGGCCCTGTGATCAGAGCCATGCGCTTGCCACCAGCCTCATGTCCCCGCTCAACCTGCTCTGCACGTAATGGGCACCACCCACCCCAGTTGTGCTCTCGGCCCCTTCAGGCCCCACTCGGCACACCCTTCATGCTTCCCTTGACCCACTGTGCTCTTCTCCAAATGTGTATTAAACCTCTTCTCCTTTCTCCGAGTTCTCACACAGCATCACCCCATTATTCCAATCACGGAACTCCTCGATGAACACCTTCCTCCTTGCCACAAAATGCTCAGTCTCTACCTCAGAGAAGGAAATGCACGACCCACCCTCTCAGTGCTACGGGTCCCCTCACTCCTCTGAATCCTCCCCCCTCTTTTCCTCCTCCTTTGTTCTGCCTACAAATATCTTCAGTAGAATTCTACTCCACAAACACAACTAAAACTCACCTTTCCTTCATTCTAAAACCATTCGGGCTGGCTTTGGACAAGATCAGCTACTTTCACAGTCTTTTAGTATCATCTCCATAGGATAACTTCTCACTGAACACCTCTGGTTCCCCATCTTCTACGAGGACCAACCTGCGGACGCTTCAAATTCCTCATGCCCAAATGGAACATATCTACTCCCACAAACCTAGGTCCCGCTCTGGAATTCCAATCTCATTTTTCAATCCCATTATTGAAATGGTGAAGTCTGGGTGGCACCTCTGAATTCTCTCCAGAACATTCATGTAATCCGTTGCTCCATTTTACATGGACGTCTCTCAAATCTGTGTTCTCTTCTCCATTCTCGGTCCACACATCACAAAAACCTTGTAATTTTCTCCTATCCGCTCTCTTTCTAGATCAGTACGTGGCACATAGCAGGTGCTAAAGAAACACTGAATATGTTCATGAATAAATCTCTGTGATTAACGTTACTGGATTACAGTTCTCCATCTGTCTTTTCCCTGCTCTAAAATCTTTACTGGCCCCCTATTTCCTACCAGGTTCACACCACAGATATTATTCAAGGAAACTCCACGGTCAGCCTCCACTCCAGTTTATGTCTTCTGTGACTCGGCTATGTCAACATCCTCCCCCTTTTCAAGCTGAAACAATATTCACAGGTGTCTGAACATGTCTTTGCTCATATTTTCCATCCTCTCTCACCTGTGAACTGTTAAAACCCGCTTACCCAGTCTTCAAGACTCAAATGAATATCACTTTGTCCATAAAGTCTTTTCCGATCTTTTCCAGGGAGGTAAGGTTCATGTCCTCACTTCCTTCAGATCCCTACATGTCACCCTCTCTGCAAGGCCTTCCTCGGCACTCCTTTAGAAAAAACACCTCCCACCACCCACAACATTCCCTATCCCCGTGGCCCTGCTTTGTCCTTGTCCATGCCACTGATCACCATCAGGCACACAGTATAGTTTTTATAGGTCTGCACCCCACTAGAATGTAGGCTCCACGAAGACTGAGGGTATATACACCTCCAATGTCAAGAACAGTGCCTTGCACGCATGAGGGTCTCTAATTTGCTGAGCAGAACAAGGAAAACTAGTGCCTTCTCCTAAAACCTGGAGCTTATGCCTCTTTGTTTGGGCCAGCTCCAGATCCACAAAACTCCCCTCTCTCTATTCCCTGTATTCTAGAGGATTGGGGAGTTTCCTATGGTCTCTTCCTGCCATGTATCTCTGCCCTGACTTGCATATTAGCTTCTGATTCCAGGTCCTAAGACTCCTATTTGCCTAGCATCTTCGGATTGGCGCAAGTTAAAATATCTGCTATAGCATTCATAATACTGAGATGTGGCCTCTCATGCTGTTTCTTTAGCTACACTCACCAAAGTCCTCTGGGGACGTATTCCACCCTGTCCAGGTTTCTGGGATACCAGAATTCAGTTAACACTCACAGTTACAAACCCCCATTTGTCTGAAAAAAAATTTTAGATATTCTCTTCGGACACTTAGAACTCAAGTCAGAAGACAATGTAGCTGCCTCTTACCCTCCATACAAATCTCACCTATTCCTGAAGCCACCAACATTTCCTTATTTTTAATCCTTTCACATCCAGCAAACATGGAAACTGCATATAGGGGTCCTGGTCTAGGCAGTTCTTACCCTCCCCTCGTACTAACGCTTTCCATCTTTTCCTTCCCATGGACATCGATCTACTTTCACCATCAGTGACTTGATCCGACCTGGTTTCGATAAGGAAATGAACTCCAATCCAATGTGTAAGGATTGCGTTTTCCAAAGATGGCCACAAGAATGTTTTCCATCACTCATGTGCTTCTAGAATCTCGCTCTTTCCACATCAAGAGGTGAAGTCTCTGTTCCCTCCCTGGGTGGATCTCTGTAATGGTCTTAAGCCATCAGACAATGACAGTGAAACACTGGGACTTCCGAGGCTAGATTATAAAAATGCCATGGACTTCTGCCTGTGCTCATGCGATGCTTGCTCTTGGAACCGAGCCGCCATGCCATATTTCTGGACAAGACACTACAAAATCTGCCATTAATAATCATAAAATTGTACTGATTCCCCATAATTGGAGGATTCGTTTGGCTCCTTGCCTGTTTGGAATCATGTTCAGGTAATGCCAAATTTCAGATTCTTTGTTGGAAACTTCTAGCAACTGGCTTTCAAATCCAAGAAAAGATTTAATCTTCTGTGACAACAGATGTGTGTGGAGAAACTAACAAGGTTTGAGTTTGTTTCATCACACAGAAAAAGAAGGCTAAGCAAGTACTCCCTCTGGGTATGTTTTCATGCCAATCACCTTAAGTGGTCATGAAGCTAACTTCTAGATTTATAAAATGTCCCCATGATCCTATCCAGATAGATTCATATAATCTGATGATCCCATCCACTGGTACTGGATTTGTTTGCTTTGAGCGCGGACCTGGTTAAGTACAGTTGAATGCAAGCCTTACGTTACCTATAACGGCGGGTTCCAGATCCATGAAGAGTGCTCTGGGCACATGCTTCCCAGCTCTCGTCTCACAAAAGAAGGTATTGAAAGATGAATCCATATGCTCCAAGTTTGCACTTTCCAGCTGATCCTTTCCACTGTTGAGAACAACTCCATCTGGCTGGATTCCATGTTCCAGGCAATAGAGTTCCCAGCAAGCATCCCCAATCTGGATACCAGCTTGGCCAATGTGGATGGAAAGGCACTCCCTCTGAAATAAGCCATGGGAAGTTAGAACTAATAGCCTTTGTAGATACATGAGCTTGGTCACTCAGTAATGCCGCTCACAATCGATAGAGACCAAGCTCGCAAAAGCCAACAAGAGAAAGGCTAATTAGAAGTGTCTCATGGAAACCAAAAACCAGGGCACAGGTACCATTTAAGAACAACTGAACCAAGGACTCCCATTTTACTGAAAGAGTTCTTTCAACAACGTAAGTTAAGGACTTACTGTGTAACGGGCTAAGCGTGAGTTAAGGATATCTCTACATTATATACATATAAATATAAATATAAATATAAATATAAACATATAT
>NW_024425675.1:28316836-28318088 GCF_017311325.1 Ursus maritimus | reverse complement strand
ATATATATATATATAAAATTAAGCTGCCTCACCCAGAAAAATCTTAGCTGGACTATTAGTTACTGGAAAGGAATAAAATCAAAAATCAATGTATAACCTTCACATATATTAAAACCCACTGCACTTAAAGATGTTACCTTTTTGTATCTTGAGATTTTATATTTACTATTCATATGTGTTCTAAAGAAGGAAGGATGTTCTAAGCATAAAATGAGTGGAAAATTTACCAAGGAAACATGTAATAGATATCACAACCCGAAAGTGTAAAAACTCAATATTGTCATAAACAAATAAGAATGATGATGTATACAAAAAATGATTTATATACAGTTCTTCATATTAGTGGCTATCAATAACGCAATTTTATGTACATTAATTAAAAAAAAAAAAAACCACTTGAGGGGCACCTGGCTGGCTCAGTTAGTAGAGCATGCGACGCTTGACCTCAGGGTTGTAAGCTCAAGCCCCAGGCTGGGTATAGAAATTATTTAAAAATAAAACCTTTAAAAACCAACCAAACACTTGAGATGGTTAGTAGATAAACAGACAAATGACATACACTAATTATTTTTTTAAAAATCTAAAAATGCAAAGATTTAGGCACAAGGGCATTCACAGTATTATTATTTATAAGAGTGAGGATCAAAAACCAATCTACATTCCCTTTTGTTGGGCATCTGAAGAAAGAGTTATGCAACCCTTACAACCCTTAAAGTTTACCCCCCAAATTTTATGACATGGCAAAAGCTTATGATAAAAAGGATGTAGAAGGTATGTAAGTCATAAAATTGTATATAAAGTATGTTATGAAATACATTAAAAAATAAGCATAGAAAAAAGATCTTTAAAACGCATCAAATATTAACTATAGTTACATCTGGGCAGTGATGTTTTTTCCTTGTTCAAACGCCACTGTTTTCCATCACCCTCATCAGCCTCCACTCTCCCTTCCCCCGTTTAAATCACCATTCTCATCTTTCTTTTTAAAGGCCAGTGACTGTTCTGGTCCTTTAAACAGACACGAATATCTACTCATCTAAGAGAAGGAAAGAAAAAGTTAGATCCTAAAAAACCGCAAGGGCAACAAGCGCGCATTTGAATGTTGTTGGGTTTTGGCTGCCAGCGGGCGTGGGACGGGTCGGTGCAGGGGGGCTGGTGGGGTGAGCAGCCTGTTCTCCATCTCACAGGGGCCCTGCCAGCTGTTGGCTTGCTGAGCTGATAGGCAGCCCTGCCCTTGTCCAGGCTGCTCTTT
>NW_024425675.1:28310061-28316830 GCF_017311325.1 Ursus maritimus | reverse complement strand
TGGACAAGGTCTGAGATTCAACCACGAAAAGACCACTAGTCTAGGGAGGGAGGGAGCTCTGGCGGGCCACAGCCCTGCAATCCGACTTGGACTCGTTCCTGCTCCACCACGTCAAGCCCTCGTACTTTGTCTCCTTGATTCCCAAGGCCTAACACCGCCCTCTCTGCTTTATGAGGAATTCAAATTCACTACTTGAGTAGAACTCCCCCCTTGTTTCTTCTCTGTGCAACTATGGGTCTCTCATGACAAAGGCTATGAGCTCAACTCAGGAAGCACCTCGCTCAGCACCAACCAGGATTCCAACCTCTGTCCAGTACATAAAAAAAATCAAACAGCGTGTTCCATCATAAACAAGCTTCTAACATGCTTGTCTGCAAAGCTCGGCTTCATTCCTACCATACCTGCTGGACTGCAAATGATCTCAGTACATTAGCTACTGTAACCAGATAAAAACTCCCAAGATTTAGGTAAAAATGCTCAATGGGGGGGGGGGGTGCATTTCATGGTTTCCCCATCATTTGCATGTCAATTTCTCTCACAGCACGCCCAGGCTTACCACCCAGGCCCTGGGTTGGGGGGCAGTGCAGACGCATTTGCTCCAAGTACTCACAGTAAAAATAATCACCAACGTAGAAAAGCAATTGCTGCTTTTCACACGGTCTGTTACCCAAGGGGTTCAGACATAGGAGTGATACTGTCCTTTCTGAACTTGGCAGGAACACTTGGCCCAAGAAGGACCAATCACGCCCTTCTTGGTTTGAGAAGCAGCTGAGTTTATGACATAACAGTGTCCCAGGGCATAGAAGGTTATCTTCACCTTCTTCTCTTAGACATACCCTCCTTTCCAAACTCTCTGTGAAACATTAGCCACGCTATAAAGTAAGATTGTAAACTGCCCGTTCAATATCAATATTATCAATCACAGCACATTAGCTGCTACAATGCTTATCTGAATTACTAGGAAGGCACGATTTTCTAATTAACTTTTTATTTTGAGATAAAGATAAGTAGTAGATTCATATGCAGTTGTAAGAAAGAATAAAGATCTCATGTACCCCGTACCCATTTTCCCCAGCGTAAATATCTTGCAAGGCAATACAGAAGAATATACCCCGAGAATACCGAAATTTAGTCAAGCTACAGAATGTTTCCGTGACCGCAGGGATCCCTCATGTAGGAAGGCATAATGTTGGCGAGCAAAACAACTTCAACATCCTTAAAATGTCGGAGAGAGAAGGTCCAAGGGGGTGGAAACATCAAAGATGAGAAAGCGGTCTGAAAGGCTGCTTCCATTTAAGAATTTAAAATTCTAAGATACCAAAAACTACTAGGACTAGCACATAGGACATTAAAGAGAAAGTAGATCTTAAGTGATGATTCCCAAACAGGAATTACTCTAAGTAACTGTGTTCATTGTTATCTCCCAAGAACGAAACTCGAGAGAGGACGAGATGTCCGTGCACTTTACCCTGCTGTGCATTTATGAGCTTAGCAAGGACGACCTGGGTCTGAAGTCCCCAGAAACTCTAAAAGCATAACTAAAAGCAAAGCAATTGATTTCTACAGAAAACTCAGCACAGCAGGTCTAAAACAAATGTAGAACTAAAGGAAGGAGGGGTTCTTGTTTCAATACTTCAGTTAAAAGCAGTTTTTAACATGCACATCCACTAAGCTCTTCCTAAAAGCCGCAAAACCACAGATGAACAGACGAGAGCTCATCCAAATCTGCCTGAAACACAGTTACTGAAAGAAACAAATGCGTCCTTAAACATTTCTTCTCTTGTATTAAGAATTTATTAAGGGTGGTGTGGCGGGGAAGAGGGCCAAATACGAGGAGTATTTGCTACAACACTGCGGCAACACTGATAACCGCGTACAACGACCCTAGCCACTTACCATGCTGATCTGGAGGTGCCCCCGCTGGCCCGCGGTAATGACGAGCCCCACGCCCAGGCAGCCTTTATCACAGGGCAGGAAATGACTCCACCTGAGGGCTGGGACACCTGCTTCACTTAAAGCAGTACAGCCCCTTCTTCAAGTTTTTCTGTTCTCGTTCCCAAAGCGGCCGTGCGGGACCTGAACGGCCTGAGATGCTCTGTGCACAACTACAGGTGGCGTCATTAGAGCTTGCCCAAATCTACTTGCAACTTAAACCTGTTTTGGTTAAAAGTAACAACTGTCTTCTTAAAAAGATCCTCCTCCTGGATTAAGAACGTATGGAGCATGGATGGGGAAAGAGTAGGAGTGAAATTTGCTGCAACAGCAAATAGCTTTTTCTAGGCATAAGTACTACATGAGTATCTTCTCTTTAAATAAGACTCAATCCCTGGGGACATACAGCAAACTAAGAAAGTATCCTTTTCACCTCCCACCTCCTACTCGTGCGTCTTGACCGTGACCATCACTTCCAAATGTATGGGGATTTTCTATGTTTTGGTTATTCCTAATTTTATTATTTGTTCTATTTTAAATGGTGATATTATTATATGTAACATACACTTATACCGTTAGTTTTGATTATTTGAATTAAGATCAGAGAACATACTCTAAATGATTTCTCTCTTTATACATTTGTCAAGACAACCTTTATGTTCTGCTATATGGTCAATTTTTGAAAACGTTCTGTGAATGCTTGAAAAGAATGTGTATTGGGCAGTTTGTTGGATGGAATGTTTTATATACACGTTTCAAACTGATTTACAGTGTAGTCCAAATTTTGAATATTGATTTGTTTTAGAGATGTGTTAAATTTTTCCATTATGATTGTTGATTGGTCTATTGTTTCTCTCTCTGACAATTTTTGCTTTATATATTTTGAGGCTACATTATTAAGAACATGTAAATTTTAAATTATTAGATTTTCTATGGAATTGAAACATTCTATCACTTTAAAATGACTATGAATGATTTTGCCTTGAAGTCTTTATTATTGAATAGTAATATTACTACTTTAATATAGTTTCTTGGTCAGCGTCTGAATGATGTCTTTTCCATCGTTTTACATTCTTAAGAATTTAAAAACTTTTCAGTATTCTCATATTTTTGATGTGTCCTTTGTAAGCATAATATAACTGAATTTTTCCTATTTATCTTTTAATTGAAGAATTTAGTCCATTATATTTAATGCAATAACTAATATAACTGGATTTAGATACCTTATTTTATGCTTTAATCTTATTTCTCTTTGTCCCCATGTTCTAGGTTATCTTTTGGCAACCTTTCTTTTGTACCAATGAAATGTATTTAAGCCTACAGGGCATTACTGTTGTTGTTTCATAAAAATCAGTGTTTGTTTTACCATTTTCTTTGCTTTTCATTCCCTCTCCTACTTACTTTTTTTTTTTTTTTTTACTTGTGTCTGAAGTAAATCCTTCACAATTTCCTTGAGTGTGGTATTTCAATTACTTTTTTTTCTTTGCTTTTCTCTGAAATGCCTTTATTTCACCCAACTTCCTGAAAGGTATCTCACCGGGTATGGAATTCTATGTCAGCATTTCTCCCTGAGTCCACTGGCTTCTGGCCCCTGCTCCTGCCTATGAGAAGCCATTGGTATAAAAATTGCTCCTTGTAAGGTCTCTCTGGCTGCTTTAGAATATATCTTTGTCCTTGGTTTCTTTAGTTTTACCATAATGTGTCTTTATGTGGATTTATCTGTCCGGCTTTGGATTTGTTAGGCTTAATGATCTGTAGATTCATGTCTTTCTTAGTTTTAGAGAGTTCTCAGCCATGATCTTTTTGAATATTGTTTTCCTCCCATTTTCGCTTTCCTCTTCTTTTTGTTAGACGTTTTTACTGTAGCTTATACATCTCTGAACATCTCATATTCACAATCTTTGTACCTCTGTGCCACATCCTGCTTAAGTTCTCCAGCTATCTTCCCCTTCATCCACTGTCTTCTTTTGGCTTTACTTAACCTTTTTTAAAGTGATTCACTGAGTTGTCAATTGTAATGACTATAATTTTTCATTTTTAGAAGTTGTTTTTTTTGAAATCTTGTATCTTCCATCTTGTCTTCTATTTGTTTAGACACGATAACTGCAGATGTTTCCTAATCGGCCTGATTATTCCACGAAACAAACGTCTTTGCAGGTCTGTTTCCTCTGTCAGTTATTTTTTCTGATTCTTACCAACAGTGACTTAAAAAAAAAAAACCACTCAGCTCCTTAGACAGCATTCCCATACTGTTTTACTCTAACTGCAGCAAAGCAATACTTTCTTCTTTAATTTTGCAGGAAGGGCAGGATAAGGTAGAATATCTCAACATGATTCTTATCACACCAGAATTTTTCCTTGTGTTATAAATGAAATTCAAGTTCAGCATCGCATGATTTAAAAAATTATGAAATACAAGAAAGTAAAAAAAAAGAATTCAATACCCATAGTCTGACTACTTAGGGATATTTTAATAAACTGATTTCATCTTCTTCCTCTGTCAAATCTCTTACAATTTGTTAAGGCTTTGACACACAAAAAGCAATATTTAAAATCAAAGAACGTGCTATTTAACGATCGTCTTTTTTTATTTGAGAAGTTCCTTCACTTGATGTGCTTTTTGCCGCTGTCATAGACTTGTGAAGGCACCTTCACTCCCTTTTGCCAATGAGGGGCTCTCTCTCCCTAGGACGACTCACGATCAGATTTTAGCGGTTTCCTAGAGACGGCCCCAAGAACACACTTCCATTACCTGTGGTAACTGGGGATTTATCTCACATGAATAATTTAGCGTGCATGTGGCCAACCACCAAATCTCAGTTTAGGTCATCACTTTCAATCTCTCTTCTCCCCCCCCCCCCCCCACTAAGAAAGACCTAATGCTTCCAATTCGTCCTGGTCTGTGGCGAAAGTCCCAATGAACGGTGAAGTAGGAATCGGGCCTTGGGGATTTAGAAACGGAGTCTGAACTCAATTCAACGCCGTCCACTAGCGTGCAGGGCTGTCCCCTCCACCATCCGATCAAAGGGGCGGGACTTCACGTTTCCCAGCAACCGCCCGCTGTCTTCCGATTGGCTGGCCGCCGCACGGCCGCCATTTTCAAACCCCGGAAGATGGCGGCGGCAGTGGCGGCGCCCTCCTGACAGGAACTGCTCTCCGGGCAGAAGTGGTCGGGCGCGGTGCCCGTCCCAGCGGGTCTCCCGGGCACCCGGCCACCGCCCCACCCCCCACCCCACCCCCGCGCCATGGAGCCAGAGCTGGCGGCCCAGAAGCAGCCCCGGCCGCGGAGGCGAAGCCGCCGGGCCTCCGCGCTCAATACAGGCGGCGCCGGGGAACCTTCGGCCGACACCCCCAGGCCTGAACCGGACGGCCGGTAAGCGCGGGTGGCGGCTGCGACTGGGGGACCCGGGCGTCCGGTCCGAGGCCGGAGGGGGAAGAGGGGAGAGAGAGGGGAGGGACGCGGGGAGGGGCGAGAGGCTCACCCTCCTCCTCCACCTCCAGCCTTCTTCAGGCAGGGGCGCGCTCTTTACTCACCTCCTCCTCTTTCTCTTCCTCAGGCGCGGGCTGCTCACCCTCTTCCTCCTCCACGTCCTCCACCTCCTCCGGCCCTTAGTCGAGGGCGCGGACTGCTGACCCTCCTCCTCCTCCTCCTCCTCCGGGCCCTTCCTCAGGCGGGGACGCAGGCTGGTCCCGCTCCTCCCGATCCCCCCCCCCTTGCCCCAGGCTGCAGCGGTGGGGGGCGGTGCGGGCGGGCGGAAGTGGTGGGTGGGTTCTTCACCCGCTGCCGGGCCAGGGCTGCCCCGGGAGCGGGTCCTAAATGCAAACCCGGAGACTGAAACTGTCCTAGAGCCTGCGGGCTCCAGGTAGAGCAATGGTCACTGGAGCCGGACGACTTGTAACAGGCAACAGGCACTGAACCTTTAGCCTGAAAGCGAGCGTTCGCGTGAAATGTCTTGCGGACGCCAGAATTCTTGTTTTTGAGAACTGGCCAAGTCGGGGAACCGAGCACAGCTCCCGGTTCCAGCCTCCCGGGTGGTGGTGAGGTGAGGTGGTGAGGATGACCGCTGACTTTTTCGCTTTTAACACATTTCACATTCTGTCTCGTTTGCCTGGAAAGGGTGGGCGCTGGAGGGTTTCAGAAGGTTGTGTCTGAACAGGGGCGCTGTAAAGAAGTACTGAAAACTTCGCTTTCCCATCACACTGTTGGAGGTGGTAGGGTCCAATGACTGCGTGTGGGACCTTCCATTTCTAAGGCTATGCCCTCATCTGTACCATGAAGACGATAATAGTACCCCTTTCCTAGAAGTGGTGAAATTTAGTAAGATGATGCATGTACCAGGCGTACATAGTACTTAAGCTCTCGATATAAGTTTACTGTCATTTGTTGGTTTTTATCTCTAAGAGTTCCACATCTGCTCATCATTTCAGAAGTCCCTATGGTCCATTTCACATACTGCTTTGGGCAAACTACAGCCCCTTACATCATTTATATTCCAGTTATACCCGGATGTGCTGATCCCTTTTTGAGAGCCAGAACAACACCTTACTTTCATCAGGAAGGCATTTATAAACCCATTGTTTGGGGTTTTTTTTGGTTTGTTGTTGTTGTTGTTTAAGATTCTATTCATTTGACAGAGTGTCTGCCAGTGAGAGAGGAACACAAGCAGGGGGAGTGGGAGAGGAAGAAGCAAGCTCCCAGCAGAGGAGCCCGATGGAGGGCTGGATCCCAGGACTCCGGGAGATCACGCCCTGAGCGGAAGGCAGACGCTTAACGACTGAGCCACCCAGGCGCCCCTATAAGCCCATTGTTAAGTTACTCTGCAGAAATCTAGGGTTT